>NC_090746.1:109960407-109987907 GCF_036898095.1 Palaemon carinicauda | reverse complement strand
AACTTATTGTAAAAAATACATGGGTATATATTATCTAAAGTTCATATATTGTACGGGAAATGAGTTAGCAAACTCTTCAAACTTGTTAACGTCTAGTAATTTTGAATACTCATAATCCTGAATGCCAGAAAACCTCTCTCTCGTAATGACATTAGATTGTTATCAATTATTTCAAAATAGGTAGTTTAGTAATTAATTTGTATACATTGACCATTTCTAGAGTGTGAGACGCCTCGGCGTGTGGCAAGAGATGCCAGTTAGTCTTTTACACTATAAAGCTTATTCGAATTAGCCAAAGTTACTGGATTTATTTTCGTTTCTTTAAGGATTTTGTTGAAGGAAACCTTTCATAGATTAGAATTTAAATACAAAGCTCTATAGAAATCTATTGTTTCGAGAAAGCCATGAATTTGAATTACTATGAATTTTTACAGTTACAGATAACAACTCTGCCTGCAACTTCTGACTCTCTGAGCCCCAGTCACTCAAGGGAGGACAATGTCGAGAGAACGAATTATATTTTTTTTTTTTGACACAAGTCATCCTTAAAACAACCATCAGACACTGAACGACAATATATGAACTGCCACCAGGCTTAATAATAGCAGGCCGTGTTAGTGGCTGTAATTAAGGAAGAGATGAAAACAGCATGCAAAATTGCAAATACACGTTCAGTTTAGAAAATCTAGTATTCGGGCTAACAAGGGTAGCCGAAGTAGACCGAGTACCGGAGTCTCCTCTGAGATTATGTATACAATAGACACACACACACACACACACACACACACACACACACACACACATATATATATATATATATATATATATATATATATATATATATATATATATATATATATATATATATATATATATATATACATAGGCCTATATATATCATGATTTGGCATATGAAAAGTAAATATTTGTCATAGGGGTATTAATGCCAAGTCTTAAAGAAAATAGTTTATACGTATAAAGTTTTCTTTAGTAATCAGCAACGTATGAAAAGTAAATATTAGTCATATTAGTCATAGAGGTATTAATGCCAAATCTTACAGAAAACAGTTAATTTGTAAAAAAAAAAATTCGCTTCAGTAATCAGTAACGTTCTTAACAGTTTCAGAGTCGATTCGTGCAAGTAGCCTACATCCTTTTCAATATAAATTCCCACCATTGCGACTACAGTATAATCTCAGCACCGTGAAATGTTTGTGGGCGATTTTTTTTTATATATATATACAGAAAACAAGCGTTCATAATCAACCGTTATTACAATGCTTCACTGTGTTACCACATTCACAAGAGCTTTGCTTTGCTTGTGAACGCTGCCGTTCAAAGTAAAGCATTGATAGGCTTAGAATTTCTTGCTTAACATTTTAAACTCTCTCTCTCTCTCTCCCTCTCTCTCTCTCTCTCTCTCTCTCTCTCTCTCTCTCTCTCTCTCTCTCTCTCTCTCTCTCTCTCTCTCTCTCTAACTAAAATGTTATTACTAGAAGTGCTTTTTAATGGTGATAATAATAATAATAATAATATGTTCTATTGGTCTAACTAAAAAAAGAAAAAAAACCACAATTGTCAATAAATGATTCTCTCCCAACGATCCAACTGCCGTTCTCTTCTCTTATCTTCACGTCAAAAACTGTCACCTTTAATTTTTCAAACCACCTCCACATCATTACATATTGCTTAACTGTTTATAACCAATACTTATCGATTCCTGCTTGATTTTTTTTTTGTGGTTTTAGTATTTTCCTCGATAATTTTACCTCCGGCAACGAAGTTGGCAGATGTATGTTTGTGAATATATGCATATATGTCTTAAGGTCTATGCAAGCGCATGCATAGATAACTTTATTTAGACATTAAGAAAATGCTAATGTATACTTATCGTGAAAACGTACTAGTGTACTTTTATCAGATGTCTCAGAGAAATTGTCTCACGATGTCTCAATACAGAAGTGCTTCATTATCGTAGTCCCATGCAGTGATATTTAGTCAGTATAGACATGCCTCAGTATCGACGTGTCTCAGTAACGTCTCATTATAGTAGTGTTTCAGCATAGAAATTACTTCAGTATAACAGCGTCTCATAGGTAAATGTTTTGTACATTGGTGTCTCAGTACAAACGTGTCTCAATATAGCCGTGTCTCAGTATGGCAGTGTCTCCGTGCATACACGTCTCAGTCCGGCAGGGTTTTGATATATAAAAAAAGTTTCATTATAAAAGCGCTTCAGTATATTCGTGTCTCAGAGCAGTGCCTCAAAGTATTCAATGTCTCATCATTTCGTGTTTGAATAAAGTCGTGTCTCAAGAAAGTGACCCAGTTTCGACATGTCTCAGACTCAATATATTGGTATCTCAGTATTATATTATCTGATGTTTTCTTAAATCTTCGTTTCCTTGCCTGCCTTTTTTTCCAATTTGTTTCTTTTAACATAACGTTTATCCAAGTCTTCTTGAATTTGTTATTTAAAACATATAACCTTTTTTTAAAAACTTTCAATTCAAAGTTTCTACGGTACCAACTTTAGACTTTGTTTTGATTGGCTTAACCTCTCGCAAATGTGTTTAACTAAACAACAATAATAATAATAATAATAATAATAATAATAATAATAATAATAATAATAATAATAATAATAATCTGCTTGACAGTATATTTTATGTTTTTATTTGAGAATGAAAAAGGAGGCCAACTTTAGACTGTTTTGATTGACTTAACCTCCAGCAAATGTGTTGAACTAAATAATAATAATAATAATAATAATAATAATAATAATAATAATAATAATAATAATAATAATAATCTGCTTGACATTATATTTTTATTTGAGAACTAAACGGGAGAGGGAGAGGGACTTTTTTTAAAATATTCAATTCAATGTTTCTACGGTGCCAACTTTAAACTTTGTTTTGATTGGCTTAACTTCTTGCAAATGTGTTGAACTAAATAATAATAATAATAATAATAATAATAATAACCTGCTTGACAGTATATTCATATTTTTATTTTAGAACTAAATGGGAGAGGGAGAGGAACGAGAGGGAGAGGAACGAGTCCCCAACACTTGAATAGTTGAGGTGCAGAGAAAGAGAGAGACCTTTCCCAACCAATCACAGCCAAGCAAACCCGCTTCCTGTCTCACGTTCAGCCAATCAGCATCGGCGAAGCCTACCTCAGAGTCCCTCCCCCCCCCCCCTTTCAGTCGAGCGTCACGTGACCGTCTTGCCGCATTTGAATTCGTGTTCTCGGTGATTATGGCGATTATTTAGTGATTATTGCAGTGCTGAGTGCTAATTACAGCTAATTACTCACTAGAAACATGGCATCGAGTGACAGTGATGTTCTAGTTGAAGCGGGGCTGTTTGTTGAATGTGTTAATGATCTTATTAACGTGATTAGTGAATCGGAAGTGCATTGAAGATCAAGTTTCAATATGGCGGAAGGCTTCAGGGAAGAAGTGGATATAATTGACTATGTTTATCTTAAGCGAAAAATTGATCTGGACCATAATGGAGGCCGTAGGAATTGGAATTTTGAAGGGGCTTCGTCAGGTTTTGTTGGAGAATCAGAAGGTGCGTTGGTGATTATTGCACGTTGTGTTGGTGATAAACATTAGACCGTAAGTTGTGTTGGTGATATGCCAAGTACCATAGGGTTTTTTTGGTATTAAGAAGTACGTTAGGGTTTGTTGGTGATAAGCCAAGTACCATAAGGAATAGAGTTTTGTTGGTGATAAGCCAAGTACCATAAGGAATAGAGTTTTGTTGGTGACAAGCCGAGTACCATAGCCCGTAGGGTTTGCTGATAACATGCCAAGTACCATATGGTTTGTTAGTGACAAACCTAGTACCATATGATTGTTGGTACCACACCAAGTACTTTAGGGTTTTTTGGTGGTAAACCTAGTACCGTAGACTTTGTTGGTAACAAACCTAGTACCATGGGGTTTGGTGTACCACACCAATTACCATAGGGTTTGTTGGTAATAAACCAAGTACCATAGGGTTTGTTGGTAATAAACCTAGTACCATAGGGTTTGTTGGTAATAAACCTAGTACCATAGGGTTTGTTGGTACCACGCCAAGTACTATAAGGTTTGCTGGTATCACACAAAGTACATTAGGGTTTGTTGGTTATAAACCAAGTACCATAGGGCATAGGGTTAGTTGGTGACAAACCTAGTACCATAGAGTTTGTTGGTACCTCAAACCTAGTACCATAGGGTTTGCTGGTATCACTCAAAGTACATTAGGTTTTTTGGTGACAAACCCAGTACCATAAGGGTTTTTGGTACCACATCAAGTGCCATAGGGCTTGTAGGTGACAAACCTAGTACTACAGGGTATGTTGGTGATAAACCTATTATCAGAGGGTTGTTGGTCATTACCTTAGTACCATGGATAATAGGGCGTGTTGGTGATAAGCATAGTACTTTAGGGAGGTTTGGTGGTAAACCTACTACCGTAGAGTATGTTGGTGATACGACTAGCACCATAGGGTGGGTTGATGATAAACCTTTCACCATAAGGGTTGTTGATGATAAACCTGTTGGTAATAGGCATAGTGCCATGTGGTGTGTTGGTGATATCCTAGTACCATAGAGTGTGTTGTTAATAAAACTTGTACTATAGATACTATAGTATCTTAAAGTATCTTTGTGATAAACCTCATAGTATAGGGTGTGTTGGGGATAAGCCGGGTACCATAGGGTGTATCTTTGGTAAATATGGTATAATTGGGTATGGTAATCAATCTAGTATCATAAGATATTTTAGTGATAAGTCTAGAACCTTTCAGTGTGTTAGAATAAACTTAGTATAGTATCTCTTGGGATAAACCTAGTACTGCAGGGTGTGTTGGTGATAGGACTAGTACCATAGTGTTTTGCCGATTACTTACATTGTGCTGATAACAGTCTTAGTACCATAGTTATCATGGGTAATAATTCTTATACTAGTGTGTCTGGCAATAAGATTAATGCCATAGTGGGTGCTGGTAATAGACTTAGCGTTGTTGGGTGGCTTGGTGTCGACATAGTACCACAATCTCTGTGTGCTGTTTCTCAGAAGAGTTAACATTTTGGCCATCTAAACGGAACATATTTTAAGAAACAAAAGACAGAATTCAGAAGAATTTGAAAGTAACGATTTGGTTTGAAGAAAAACCAAAAGAAAAAAATGCCGTTCAATTGCCCTCATTGCACCAGAGAAGGACACCGGACTCACAGAATACGAAGCAGAAGGCGCCAGTGGTGAGTGTTACCATAAACGTTAACAAAAAAGGAGAAAGTTATCTTTTCTCCTCTTTTGTTCATATCTGTTCTGATTATTATTTTTGAAATCTGTTGTTTATTGACCCATGTTTTCCTCTCATTCATTATACCATAACATAGGGATAAATTTTCTAAAATCTCCAGCGTTATTAGTTTATTTAATTATAACTTTACACACACACACACACACACACACACACACACACACACACATATATATATATATATATATATATATATATATATATATATATATATATATATATATATATATATATAAAACGCGCTCAAAGCAACTTTGAAAGTTGTGTAATGCATTTGCTACGTATTTACATTATCATGGTAGGCCTTTTTTGGATTATATGCATATCATAGATTTGTTTACAGAAAATGTACTTTGAGAATTTGTAGGTATTCGGAGATATCAAATCATTTTATGCAAGTAGACGTAATTTAGAACCGTTAAGCATTCAGTTCGAACAAACTGTTTTGGTATCAGAAATGAAATGGTTTATGGAATTATGAACATCACGAGATTTTATACCTTTTTTTTTCTACTTGGGTTTTCATTGAGGTGAAAAATTTGTGCGTTTCTAGCTAGTGGAATTCTGATATAAAATTTATAAAACATTGTTTTAGTGTTATATATATATATATATATATATATATATATATATATATATATATATATGTATGTATATACATATATATAATTTATATATATACATATATATATATACTGTATATGTATATATATGATTTATAAATACTGTATATATATATATATATATATATATATATATATATATATATATATATATATATATATATATTATGTGTGTGTGTGTGTGTGAAAGTATATATTGACTGTATATCTACATAGCAGCCGTAGCTAGTCCACTGCAGGACATAACTCAGGTATGCCCTTCCAAACGCGTCTGTTTATGGTCTTTCTTTACCAGTATGTAACCGCAAGTATATAAGCTCAATCCGTTGTCTTCTCTTCATTCCCCTGCTTCGTTTGCAATCTCTAGTGATCCATTCTGTTATTATTTTTATTCATCTAACATCTGCCATGCATATTATATGCCCTGCCTATGTCTTTATCTTACGTGTTAGAATATTCTCATCTTTAGTTTGTTCTCGTATTCATGTTGCTCTTTTTCTCTGTGTTATTCCCATCATTTTTCTTCCGCCAGCTTTTTAAGTTGCAACTAACATATCGCCTAAGGCTCCAAGTTTGTGATGCATAAGTTAATACTGGTGGGAGCAGCGTAATTGAAAAGTTTTCCTTTTAGAGGAAGTGGCATTTTACACCTTTTAGTTTCATTTTGTTTACCAAACGTTATCCATCCCACGCATATTCTTCTTTTAATTTTGGTCTCGTGGACTGGGGAAACATTATATATATATATATATATATATATATATATATATATATATATATATATATATATATATATATATATATACAGTATGTGTGTACAGTATGTATATACATACTAGTATATGCGCCCCATCAAATATTACCGCTGAATATTTAGATAGATATGCAACCACACTCACCGAGGTATGCACATTCCCTCCCCCCCCCTACTTGAGGGACAGGGAGAGACGGAGTAGTTATAAGTCTGGCAATGCCAGAAGTGAAGGTTGGTTCTTGCAGCCTGCAGGCCTGCCCCCAGTGCTCCCCCTCCCCTTATATCCTTTCCGAACTGAAAACCCGCTGGTTCGACTATTTGTGGGAGATTGTGGCACCCCCTCTCACCAGTGTATGACAACTCTCCCTCCTGAGTGTGACAGAATATATATATATATATATATATATATATATATATATATATATATGTATATATATATATATATATATATATATATATATATATATATATATATATATATATATATATATATATATATAGTCAGGCACTTGGTCTTTATTGTATAAGGGAGAATATCATTGTGAAAGTATCTTTTCAATAATATACGTACTATAGCAGTAAGGTGTATTCAAAATATTTTCTAGCGTTTTTAAGAGCTGAATTATATTCTTATAAACCTTTCAAATCTGTAAAAAAAAAAGTAAAGCTGGATTAGAGATGTAAATAAAAGCGAGATAAAGGATAATTGGCAGAAGGATTTAACGAAGTGAAAACAATGATACAAAGGGACCCGAGGGGAAGTGATGGTGAAATATGAATGGAAATAGCTCACAGATGATATGGAGATGAGCGTAGAATTGAGTAGTTTCAGAAGTGAAAAGTTACGAGGAAACGTTAAAAGGGACGAGAAAAATAGAACGTGATCAAAGGGTAGCAAAACATTTTCTGTTCATCACGGAAGATGAAAGCCAGGTTTTTATTTTCCACAATAAATTATCTGTACCTTAGGAGACTATAAAGCATGTGGGTTGTGGTGACCTGTTGGTAACGTCCTTTTCCTGGTGATCGCCAGACTGGGGTTTGAGTACCGCTTAAACTCGTTACGTTAGTTCCTTTGTTGCTGCAACCTCACCATCCATGTGAGCTAAGGATGGTGGGTTTTGGGGAGGCTGTAGGTCTATCTGCTTAACCATCATTAGCCATTGCCTGGCTCTCCCTGATCCGGGCTTGGTCGCTGTTCATATGTAAATATGGTCAGTCTCTAGGGCATTGTCCTTCTTGCTAGGGCAATATCACTGTCCCTTGCCTCAACCATTCATGAGCGGCCTTTAAACCTTGAAAATTTATATATCCTATCAAGCTCATTTCTTCTTGATAAGCTATACTATGATATTGAAGGGTGAGAATTTGAACAAAACAAAGTGCAAGAAGTTGAACAGTTAGGCAAGATGAAACTAGATGAAAACGAATAAATTTGACAGCTAGTATGTTGATTGTACAGCTCTCAAGGTACACTGGACGAATAGTTAGGCGCACAGCTGACAGTACGTCCCCTCTACAATCAGAATTTACGTCTTTACAAGCACAAATTTGATTAAAAGAAAAAAAATCTTATGTCAAACTAAGTGGATTATATCGAACAAAGGCGATTGTTTCTTTGTTTTGTTGTGCCGAAGTTCAAGTTATTACTTACATGTCAAAAGTCTGGGGATGAAATAAACAGCTCTGTGTTTTGGATATGGAGCAAAGGAGGAAAAAAACTAATATTAACGATTTGCATAGAGTGAGAAAGATGGACGTTTGGCTCTAAGTGAGATTGTGTCTGTAAAATCATGATTTCAAGAACGATATCCCCTCTGATGTTCACGAAAACTCAACGAATAACATTTACTTTGACAATTGAAATATATTTTTCATTTTGGAAAGTTGCAGATCAACATTAGTGAAACTTGGGTCGAGGGTGTAGTGTGGGTACTTAACGCCCTTAGGCCAAATTAGACCAATAGCCGTTCAGAGTGAGTGCAAAGAGTGGCACTGCTTATGCCAGGAAGGCGAGGTGTATATAAGTGAAATTATTCAACAAAATAACGAGAATACATAGTAACAGTTTAGGGTAGCAGTGACACAAAATAAAATAATGTGAAACATGTAAGCTTAAACAGGTTTTTCTATCAGTGCTGGAGAGAGAGAGAGAGAGACTACCACTAGAGAGTTATGGGGTCCTTTGACTGGTCAGAAGTATTACATTGGGTCCTGTTCTCTGGTTACGGTTCACTTTCACATTGCCTACACATACGCCGAATAGTCTGGCCTATTCTTTACAGATTCTCCTTTGTCCTCATACACCTGACAACACTGAAATTGCCAAACAATTCTTCTTCATCCAAGGGGTTACTGCACTGTAATTTGTTCAGTGGCCACTTTCCTCTTTTTAAGGGTAGCAGCTCTTCTAGGAGAAGGATACTCCGAAATCAAACCATTGTTCTTTATTCATGGGTAGTGCCATAGCCTCTGTACCATGGTCTTCCACTTCCTTGGGTTAGCGTTCTCTTGCTAGAGGGTACACTCGGACACGCTGTTCTGTCTTGTTTTTCTTCCTCTTGTTTTGTTCGCGTTTTTATAGTTTATATAGGAGGTATTTATTTCAATGTTGTTACTCTTCTTAAAGATTTTATTTTTCCTTGTTTCCTTTCCTCACTGGGCTATTTTCCCTAGTGAAGCTTTGGGCTTATAACATACTGCTTTTCCAACCAGGGTTGTAGCTTAGCAAGTAATAATAATGATAATAGTATTACAGTATATGTGGGTGTATGAAACACGTGCAGTAAAACTGAGCTTGGCAAGGTAGCGGGAAAGACTATCGACCTTCGGTGCATTTTAGTCCGGAATGAAAACGAGGCAGTTGTAATCACTCGCATCTGAATCTCTTACTCCTTTTCCTCATACTCTGAAGCCCTGAATGATCAGAAAAAATAAATGCTGGGCATTTTGGTATAATCAGCTCTTTTCAAGTCGTAATCAAAGCTTTCAAGTTTTGAAAAAATACAGATCATTATTCCAAAGTTCGGTTAGAATTAATGATTCTACAGTTCAGATATTCTTGCACGTAAGGATTACAGCCAAAGGTTTTAAACTTGCAAACGACTCCAATCTAACTTCATGCATTCTTCGTTGGCCCAAAGTTGCTTTTCTCGCTATCTAAGGTTTATGGGCGTTGCTCTTGGAAAGGATTCAGACGGTAGCTTTCCTTCGCTTGTGCAAAAGCCTAGATCTGTCTAGCACTGTTTGTTGGACTACCCATCCCCCATCTCTTTCTCTCTAACTGCCAATGACTTTGGTCCATCAACGATTTACCGTCCCTTTCCTTTATAATAAGTCTCTCTCTCTCTCTCTCTCTCTCTCTCTCTCTCTCTCTCTCTCTCTCTCTCTCATATATATATATATATATATATATATATATATATATATATATATATATATATATATATATATATATATATATATATATATATATATATATACGGGATACGCCATTCACAAATGTAAACATGGAAATTGAAATCACATATATATTTCAAAACTAGTACAACACATGGTCGTATAGCACACCTAGGATAGTTCACTAAAAAAACTCCTCCCCTCCCTGATATTAGCCCCCTCCTTTCTTCAGCCAACCTACGAAGGTTTTGTAATTCTAGCCTTTATTCATGATTGTAGAGCTACGTTAGTGTAGTTTTTACGTTATCATGTAGAATCACACCACACTCTCCAGCCAATGGGGACAGTCCCTACGTGAGGTGAGGCATTAGTCTAACCCCATGACACCCCCAGCCTGGAGACGTAGGGATCCTCTCATCTCATCCCACCACCAACTGGTGCGATTCTAGCAATTATCTATGATTATGGAAGGTTTATTTTATTATATTTCAATGCTAGCCTATGTGTTCATATCACAGAGAAAGCATTCTCTATAGTTAGACGTAGCTGTGTCGTTCTTCTCCCACCCCTGGTACTTCCCCCTCTGACTCCCACCCACAACGCCTCCCCAAGCACTAGTCATATAAGTTATTGAAAGCTCCGTCTTGTCGAATTCCATCACACTCTTATATATAAAAACACAAAAAATTATCTCCTTATTATAAATAATTACCTGAAATGTCTCAATCTATATAAATCTTCTCTTTATATCTTTTTTATAAATTTCCGAATTCCTACAGCATTTACTTGCATTTCACAGTTATCTTTGGATAATTCCTAAATATCATATAACTGATCACATTTTGTACTCTGTTGGCTGTAAACACATGACTCGACGATATTTATTTTATTCTTATTTAATTCGTTATTTCATCAGCTACCATTTCCATAAAATATCATTTTCATGTCTTAGATATATATTTCATGTTAGTAATGCCCATCGTTTTCACGAATGAAAATTAGCCTACTGTCATATTTCCACTTATTGATATCCTGAGAAGATTTGCCATGCGTATTTCATACAAAAAAAAAAAAAAATAAAATGAAACGAAATTAAAAATGTTTGTTTAATGAACTAAATTTATATTAATCTCTCTCTCTCTCTCTCTCTCTCTCTCTCTCTCTCTCTCTCTCTCTCTCTCTCTCTCTGGGCCAGAAATGTTTTTCTAGTCATCAGAAGAAAGTTTTTTGTTCGTCGTATGTATGCCGTATAATTATGCTTTATAGTAGGCTTCTTGTGTCAAAGGAAACAAATCGATATTTCATTTATATTTCTGTTTAACACAAGGTCTGTTATCAACGAGTAGTTTGTCCAATTGTTGTTATTAGAATAGGGAAATGGTCACTGCTATAAATTTAATCTAGGACGTTCCATTTAGACGTATCAGCAATGTTATTGGAACAATGAATTGAATATATTGATGAAAATGTTCCATAAGGTTTTTATATAATAGGTCCTTGTACCTCCCTCGATTAATGTACAGAGGTTGTGATCATTTACAAATTGCTCAGCCTTGGAACCATTTATATCAGCAACAGTTCAATTGTGGTAATTGAAGTGTCCAATTAATATGAGTTCTTTGGGTGAATATTGAAAATTACAGTTGTGAGAGGGTTGATTGTACATATAAATATTGAAGGAGTTAATCAGATGCAATGTAACGCCAAATAATTGAAAAGCTGAAATTATAGATACCATAGCATCCTAAGTTAATTTATTATGAATATAGATCAGAGTTCCTAATGTATCAGCAAAGGGAGCCGAGCGAAAGGCTAGAATTTACTATTGAAGGCATAGCATCGTTTGCATGTTATAGGCATATTTCAATGGGGTTATAAATTTTTAATATCCTATGAATTTCGCCTAGACGCAGACAGGCTTTAAGGCCATTAATATTCCACTGAATTATGTATGGATTAAACATTAAGGCAATGGAGATGGTTATCCACTTGGCAGAGTGGTATTTCTGCTTATTTTGCTGGAGTTTACTAGCATTTTTTTTTTTTTTTTTTTTTTTTTTTTTTTTTTTTTTTTTTTTTTTTTTTGGTTCTTTACTTATAATTTCCTGATGCTTGTTTTGATTGATTTGCTTCCTGGTTATTATTTGGATTATGGTTAAGTTTTTATATAATATCTTTAATATAAAGAGTGCCTGTTGCAATCTTTATTATGATGAGTAACGCACATACAACCTACATTGTGGCTTTCTAATTTACCAAAGTGGTTTATATTTTCGTTCTTGACAAAGTTTTCAACAAGATTTTTAACTCTATAAATGTTTATGTTTTTAATGTCGTGGAATTAAGAAATGAGGCAATCATTTTTAAAGCCTTAGTAAATTTTATGGGTTGATTCCTTGTCTGCTTTTGTTTTATGTAATTATCAATTTACCGATTATGCCTATAAATTAAGGGGGATTTCTATTTTTTCAAGGGTTACAATGTTAGGTATCTTTCAGCTATTTGAGTATTTTATGGATTCTTATTGACTTCAACCTTTATCGTATGTTGGTAGCTGGATTAACCATCATGCCAAGCTCAGATTCAGAAGTCGATGTAATTTTTCTGCAGCAGTTGGTTTTAGTAAGTTAGTAAATGAACCTTACTGTAGATTGACTGTAAAAGAAACTTCTTTGTGTTAGGTTAAACCTTCTTCATTATTTACTTTTTTATGATTTTGGAAGAGTTGTACTTTCAAGTACTCATTTTTCCTTTCATATTGTGATTCTGGGGTTTAAGATCAACAATTTATACATAGGAAAGATTTTTCATATCATTGGTGGTATCATTATTGGCAAGTGTGTCAAACCTGTTCTGTACAGGATTCTAGGTTCTTGCCCAAATTGATAATTATGGGTAGTATTGCAATTTACTTTTTCATTTACTTGGCTGGCTTGGTAGTAACAGCAACAGTGGGAGAACACGAATTCAAATTAGTAAAAGAGCGGCTTACCATAGCTGAGGAGTCTCCTCTACCCTTACCAAGAGGGAAGTAGCCACTGAATATTTACAGTACAGTAATTAACCCCTGGAGTGTAGAAGAATTTTTCGGTTAAATTAGTGTTCTCAGATGTATGAGGAAAAGGAGAATGTGTAAAGAAGTGGCCAGACTATTTGGTGTATGTGTAGGTAAAGAAAATGAGCCGTGACCAGAAAAGGAAGCAATGTATTACTATCTGGTAATCGTGTCAAAGGACCCAGTAACTCTCTAGCGTAGTATCTTGAAAGGTTGCTGGAAGCTATTGGAGCTATAGAAAAGACAGTGCCACCATTTTGAGCTTGGTTACTCGATCGACGGAATTTAAGACTTTCCTTACTGTTGCATTCACTCTCATCCCTAGGCTCAGGTGTAAGCTAAACCCTCCTGTTAGGACTGAGGCCATAAAAACATGGAATCAACCCCCCACCCCCCTGTATCTGTAATGATGCGCTTCCGGCCAGAAGCCGAGATCCTACCTCAAGATTGAAGGACTCCTGAATTCCGATGGTCCAACCCTTGAGAATAATTCTGCCAAAGATCAAACCATCCCTGGGATGGCTGAGGTCATCCAATACTCGCACATATTGCTTTGAATGTAAATACCTTCCCAACCGTGATTCCTTCTACTAATCATCAATTCAATGAATTGTAACGAATGTGGAAATGTCCACGACATTAAAAAAAAAATAAATAAAAAGATTAAAAGGAATAAAGAAAATATTTATAAAGTTGGACAGCAACTCTGCAGAAATCTTATACAATTAGGAGATCAAACTTGGGGGGGGGGGGGGGGGTCCATAAGTTTGAGAGCTCTCTTGCCCGTCACAAGACAACAAGGACAATATATTCCATGTTGAAGTCGAGTGACTTCATGAAGGCAGTCTCTCAGTAAGAGGGTGGAGAGGAAAAGATCAGAGAAAAATCCATATCTTGGAGGAAAATGGAAAGATTCAAACGAATGTTGATTATATGTGTAATGTGGCCGCACTTTATCCAGTATCCCTTGTGAACATCAGAAAAGAAGAGTACAAGAGAGAGAGGCTGAAAATGTCTGTCGAAAAGTTAATGGAGAATTAAAAGATAGATGAAATCATAGTCTTCCATGAAGAGATTGACTTTGATTCATACCATTTCTGATATTAAAGCAAGTGATCCCAATATAAAGTTTCAATTATTAGGTCTTATGAAATCATAGGCAGGAATCAATGATGGTGTGAGGTCAAATATGCCATAGAAATATTAAACATATTTTAATGTATTCCTTTATCATCAATTTCATACCTTTAATGAATAGAGAAATTAAGAATCAGAAGGGAGATTTCATATTAGAACAGCATATTCTAAACTTGAAATGAATTAAGAGACCAATTCACAGGGAAATTAATTTGATAATCATCATAAAACTTATTATATCAAGCATTTTGTTTGATGGGCAAAGAGAAAAGCAGGGTAAAAAAAAAAAGAATGTTTAAAGTAAGGAATAATCAGCCTCCTTTGGATAGAAATACTGATGACAGCCTTCCAGAAATGACATCAATTTCCAGGGAATATTCGGTAATGAAAAGACAATGAAATAGATGCTATAATTGAAATCAGTTTCTTTCTACTGCAAATAGTCTCTTCGGTATTTACTCTGCTTGTAATTTCTTTCTACAAAACAACCGAATACTTCCACTGTCTTGGGTTAGAGTTCTCTTGCTTGAGGGTACACTCGGGCACACTGTTCTATCTAGTTTCTCTTCCTCTTGTTTTGTTAAAGTTTTTATAGTTTATATAGGAAATATTTATTTCAATGTTTTTGCTGTTCTTAGAATATTTTATTTTTCCTTGTTTCCTTTCCTCACTGGGCTATTTTCCCTGTTGGAGCCCCTGGGCTTATAGCATCCTGCTTTTCCAACTAGGGTTGTAGCTTAGCATTTAATAATAATAATAATAATAATAATACAATAATCAGTTCTTTACTTGTGTTAGAAGTATTTGAATCTGAGAACTCCTAACGTGGTCAGTGACACAAGAGGTTAAATTTAGAGTTTAGATATGTCAACAGTAAAGACACCCACGTTCATTGCTGCTTTGAAAAGAGCTTTCAGATATATCACTCGATTTTCTTAAATGTCCAACCGGAGGTTAGCAGGTGTGACGTCCCTTATACTGTTTCAATTTACTTTTGTAATAGATTTAGATTGGAAAATGTAAATTTTCTTTGGGGTATTTTGTGAAAATGTAAATTTTCATTAGAATATTTTGTGAAATGTAAATTTGCTTTGGGATATTCTGTGAAAATTCAAACTTTCCTTAGGATTTTTTTTTTGTGAAAATGCAAATTTCCTTCAGGATATTTTGTGAAAATGTAAATTTTCTTTAGTATATGTCGTGAAAATGTAAAGGTGTGCTCTTCGTGGCTTGAGTCAACTTTTTGTACCCCACTTTCAAATCAAAGAATCGTAAGCTTTCTTTTTAGAAATTCTCTCTTCAATGTCCCCTGATTTTTCTTGGGAGTAGAAACTGAAAGGTCAGATGTGCTTTTCAGGAAATATTTGATAGGTTTATGTGGGTCTTGGTCATCTCCCGCAACCAACCTGTGTAATCTGTTGTCTACTTTTCAACCATTTTTCTGTTTTCAAATTGTTCTCAGCTTGTTTCTTCATAGCGGCTAAAATAACGGTATCAGTAGGCTTAGAGTATAAGCTGAATGAAGGTATTTTATATCATACATTTTCAGATTTACGTACGCTACCAAACGTTAGGATTATATCAATTATATTCAAATATGTAGGTTCTTAATTGTTCCAAGTTTGTTTCTTTCATAACAGCTGAAATAACGGTATTAATAGTCTTAGAGTATAAGCTGAATGAAGGTATATTATATCGTAAATTATATTCAAGTATGTAAGTTCTACTTTCCTATATTTTAATGTAAAACGTAGAGCTGATGATAAAATACTAGCGCTCTCTCTCTCTCTCTCTCTCTCTCTCTCTCTCTCTCTCTCTCTCTCTCTCTCTCTCTCTCTCTCTCGCTACAATTATATTTCATATGAGTGCTTTCGCCCGCGGTCATAAATACATACATATAAATGCAGTCGTCATTAAGCTTGGAAAAGAACAACCAACAACTAAACTGCTGCTTCAGTTCGTCTCTCTCTCTCTCTCTCTCTCTCTCTCTCTCTCTCTCTCTCTCTCTCTCTCTCTCTCTATGTAATCAACATTCTCAGTCTTACTTGGAGGGCCCTGCTTGTATGTAAATAAGATGCCTAGAAGGCAAGTTCGTAATTATATAGAATAGAAAAAAAATTAATTCAAGAAAGTTATAAAAAAGGCTTGTACATTTTTATCTCTTTCTCTTGTGATATCGATTTTGGTCTGAGCTGATGAGAATATGCAGGTACTCTCATTGGAAGGAAAGGTCGTGGTAACAAAGAAATAAAGGTCTAGAATACCTTACTTCTCTTTGGAAACTATTGATAAGAAAATGTCATGCTTATTCTACGGCTTGGCACATACAACTCTTCTTTTCTCCAACCTCTCGTATCAATTCGAATAATTTGAAGACGATATTCAAGTTCTTGCATAAGGACTAATAACACCTATGACATTTAAACATTCTGATGGTATGAGTACCATTTCCAGTTTCGTCTGCCTGTGACTATATTCTTAAAGTGAACATAAAATATAAAATTGAAGAATATATTTTAAACTTTACAAGTAAAATTTTGTTTTTGTTGGTTATTTTTTGAGAATGTTCAATAGATGCATGTCCGATTTGATCATGAAAAGCGGCCAATAAAATGTTGTTGTTGTCTCTTTAGGTTGTGAAGGGTAAGATAGTGCCTTAACATAGTACACTAAGGATTATTAAAGAGTCTTCTCTACGTCATTTCAACCCTTAACGACAACAACTTTATATCCATATACTTTGCCTCCGTTGCCGGTTCCTTTCTTCCATCTTGCTGAATGGCCTCCCTTGTCCTAGTGCCGGGCCATGTTGACCAAATTCCGTGAATTAGATCAGTATTTGTATTTCTGTCTGCTTCGTCTCAAGTTTTTTATTCTTTTCATTACAATTTTGAAAATTTCACAATTATTTGAATTTTTCCTTCTATTTCCGCTGTCAAATATGTATCATAGCACACTAAATCCTATCCTTTTCAATGTAAAAACCAGGTATATATATATATATATATATATATATATATATATATATATATGTATATATATATATATGTATATATATATGTATATATATATATATATATATATATATATATATATATATATATATATATATATATATATATCAAGAAACTGCGGCTCCTAGAATTACATTATATGAGATATATTATGTATGGAAACATTTTCTTTTGTTGTGTAATGAAATGCCTTGCCATATTACATCAAATTATTTTATCAAGAATTACCATAATTTTATAATTAAAGAAAAAGGCCTATTCTATCAAATTACTTTTAAGAAAAAAAAATATATAGAAACTAGTTTTTTGAAGTTTGATCCATTTACTTAAATATAAATTTTAAAAGAAAATCCATCCAGCAAATGAGTTGTAAATTATATCTTACTACAACGTTTCAGTAGAATTCAATAGAATTTAGACTTAATCGCTTATATGATCAACTAGTGTACGCGACCCGTCAAAAATGATGGCTAAATATTTACAGATATGCCCACACACGCACAAGCATCTCCCTCTCATCAGGGTATTAGTACTCCCTCTCCCCTCTACCTGATCGATGGGGAGAGTTAAGTGTGACCGAAATAAATTTTATATATACATACATATATTTATATATATATATATATATATATATATATATATATATATATATATATATATATATATATATATATTATTATTATTATTATTATTATTATTATTATTATTATTATCATTATCATTATTATTACTACTACTAGCGAAGCTACAACCCTAGTTGGAAAGCAAGATGTTATAAGCCCAAGGGGTCCAATAGGGGGAAATATATATATATATATATATATATATATATATATATATATATATATATATATATATATATATATATATATACACACACATATAATATATAGACGGGCATTTATTATAAAGGGGAGATTGTTAAACATAAAGATTAAAGTCAAGCTTTAGATTTCCATCTCTTTTACCACTTCAAAAATCAAATGTCTATGTCCCCCTTGTGTACTTTTTAGATAATTGTTTATTTGTCGTTTCTAATTGAGTGTTTACGCATCTTGTTTGTTTCTTGTTAATTTTTTCCCGTTTGTTCGTTGGTCAAATATTGATGATTGCTGGTTCTTTTCGTGTGATTAACCTTGTTTAATTATTTCCTTGTTTATACATTTCGAGTAGTTACCAGTATGTTCTATTTACTCTATCTAATAACTATTGGTTATTGATCACATATTTTGATGCACCTTGTCAAATATGCCTCTCTAATCATCTATGCTTATTTTGTGTCTTAGATACAATTTTTTATTTATATTTGTATTATTTGTTTGTTAGGTGCTTAGTTTTCTTTGTATTTCTTTAGCATTACCTTTATCATTATTTCGATTTGCATCTCTGGAATCTATTCTTTTAGGTTTGAATCTATAACAAAATGGTCGATTTTATGAAGTCCATTTGAGGATGTCTATTTTTTATTTCTCTTCGAGTGTAAACCATTCTGACGTTTATATTTATTTATTCATCATATTTATAAATTGGGGGTTGGTTTATTTTAATTCCCTTTCGCATTATTCTTACACGTGGACATGTTTGTTTGATTTTGATTTGATATTTTTTGAACACAAACACATTTGCTTCCGAATGGTTTTTACTATGTTTTTGGTGTTACCTAGTAAGTCATCTACTCCCTCTTCTATTAATCAATCAGCCAGGTATTGTCTATGTTTATCTTCTAGCTGCTTCTATTTCCCATCATTTGTGTCGTTTTACGTTTAATTATGATAAATTCGTACATGTCTGTTACAGTCATATCTCAAACACTTTAAAAATCATGGAAAAATGATTGAATTCATATAAATGCTTTATTAAAAAACCCTCTTGTTTTGGTATAGTTCCTTTTATTTTGGGTTAAAGTATTCATTATAATGATGTTCATGATCGACTGCATCGTTTTTTGGATGATGATGATGATAGTAATTTGGTTCCTTATCTTTGTTTTCCTAACGAATATTAGGAAATTAGAAATTAGTAATTAAAAAAGTATACGATAAGGAAGGAAAAAGCAGAAAAAATCATATCACGAAGGGCTAAAGAAATGGAAAAATAGTCTCGGCATTTGAAAATATTGGGAAATAACTTTCTGCCCCCTTTTTTACCTGTTACATAAATTCATGTTTTTTTTCCCGGTATGAAAAATTGTATTATGTTAATGCAGTAGATTTTTTTTTTTATCATCTTCATATTGCAATTTTCCGGGTTTATATTTGGGAGGTCCATCAGACTAACAGGTTGTCCTGTTTTTTTTATATCATTTAAAGTGAACTTTTTTAGAATGAAGTATTCTTCTACGTTATGATTACAAAAAATCTTATAAAAGTAGCAGTGGAATGATGACTATCTTGTTGAATCTTATTCCATTATCTCCCCTTTTCTTTAACACATTATCCCTTTGAGAGTATTGCTAGCGAAATGAAAAAATTAAATGATAAGTAAAATAGCAAAGAAAAGAGAAAAATGGGTAATGAAAGATATAGTCGCAAATTAACGATGGAATTTGAAAATAAAGATATGAAATCAAAAGTAAAGAAAAGAAAAAAAAGTATAAAAACAATGTTAGGAAACAAAAAATTGGTTGGATTTCGTAAAGTTTAATACCATACGACGAATTAATCTAATGCAGTGGATTAGATCGAAAAAATATCATAAATACGAACTTCATCAGAATTTTAGTTTTATTAACGAAAATTAGCGATGGTGCAAGATACGTCTTCTAGTTTACACAAATCCATGAATTTATTATTATTATTATTATTATTATTATTATTATTATTATTATTATTATTATTATTATTATTATTATTATAAGCTAAGCTACAACCCTATTTGGAAAAGCAGGATGCTATAAGCCTAAGGGCTCCAACAGGGAAAATAGCCCAGTAAGGAAAGGAAATAAGGAAGTAGATAAACTAAAAGGGAAGTATTGAACAATTGAAACAAAATATCTTGAGAACAGCAACATCATTAAAAAAGATTTTTCACATATAAACTGTAAAAGATTTTTTTTTTCTTTTTTTCATATAAAGGTGGGGGACCACCCAGTCAAATAACCCCCCTCCTTTTTTTTTTTCTCCAAAAAGCACAGTCTCGTAAATTATGTATTTCATTTATGAATATGAACTCCCATTGCAGCAGTTTCGCAGTCAGTGATGTTAACCACATCAGCGTTTTACGTATATTTTCACGCAGCCAAAAGTATTATCAAATGGTCCGGCCAGAACCAAACCCACTGCTTTTATTTGAATAACATTTTGGATTTTACGAATAACATTTACGCTGCATTTTCGAATTAACATAGCGGTTTCACTTTAGTCCTGGCCATTCACCCTTTATACGCATTTGAAAGCTATTTTTTTTTTCTGCGTAATGCAACAGCAGAATGGAGGCTATTCTGCTGGTAGTACATTGTGTGACTTCGTGCTCGGTAGATGTAAGAATGGATTCATATCCATTAGTTTTTCAGTATATGCATGTGTTCGAATGCATTCTTTCATAACCACAAACACGCACACATTTTCTCTCTCTCTCTCTCTCTCTCTCTCTCTCTCTCTCTCTCTCTCTCTCTCTCTCTCTCTCTCTCTCTCTCTCTCTCTCTCTCTCTCTTCTCTATATATATATATATATATATATATATATGCGTGTGTGTGTGTGTGTGTATATGCTTGTGTGTGTACACACAAACTCTCCCACAGTACATCTACTGTATATCTATCTATCTATGTATCGTTATGCATGTTGCATAAGATTTTTCATAATTCTGATCATCCTTTACATTCAGATCTTCCCGGACAGTTCCATCCTGTTCGTATACTAGGCATGCAGTTAATTCTAATAGTCAAGCCTTCTCCATTATAAGGCTCGATACTATACAGTATTCTAGAAGTTTTATTCCAGCTATGACCAAGTTGTGAAATGATCTTCTAATCGGGTAGTTGAATCGGAAGAACTTCAAAAGTTCAGACTTGCACCAAATATTTTGATGTTGAACAGGCTGACATAAGCCTTTTTATAGTTTACATATGAAATATATGTTTTGATGTTGTTACTGTTTCTAAAATATTTTATTTTAATTGTTCATTGTTTCTCATATCTTCTATTTATTTCCTTATTTCCTTTCCTCACTGGGCTATTTTCCCTGTTAGAGCCCTTGGGCTTATAGCATCTTGCTTTTCTAAGTAGGGCTGTAGCTTAGCTAGTAGTAATAATGAAATCTATCTATCTATCATATATATATATATGTATACATATATTAGAGAGAGAGAGAGAGAGAGAGAGAGAGAGAGATGCGTGGGATGGGACTAGAGTCACTAAACCAATCTGATTCCACCTTCTCTCAGACACCAAAGGATGCTGTGAAAGGCTTCTATTAGATCAGGGAATAAGTAATGGACTCGGTTGTCCTTAAGCTCTCCTTAAAGCCTCAAGGACAAGGCGAGAAGGAAGGAAGGTTCCTGTAGAGTGAATTTGATGATGGAAAACTTTATTTTTCCCTTTTATTCTGTCGTTATCCTCTTTAATTTCTGCATTGGCGCGCTGGTGTGCTCTCTTCTCTTTAATCAGCCCTTTCTTGTCTGTGCTGTTCGAGCATATACGATTTTATATTTGTATTACATTTATCTTTGTCTCGACCCTCTTCCATGATTACCCCATTTAGCAAACTTGCCATTATGAATGTAAAGGATAATGGAAGGAGTTATGATGATAAAGCGAATAAGAAAAAAAAAAAACTGTGGATTCCGTATAGACCCTTTGATAGCACGGTAATATTGAATTTGAAAATGATTTGGATTTATTCATTATATCTTTCATTGTAATTTACTTGTAAGGTTAAAATTGAGGCTAAGATGAATCTAAAAAAGAATTGAATGACTTCGTGGATTCCGTATAGACCCTTTGATAGCAAGTTAATTCTAAATTTTAAAATGATTTGGATTCCTTCATTATATCTTTCATTTACATGGAAGGGTAAAATTGAGGATGAAAAATGAATCAGGATAATTTCATATTGTTTAGTCACACACACGAAATATAATAAGATAGACTTACTCAAGAGATCTGTTCTTCGAAAGTGTTTGAAGGAGATTTAGAAATCGAGTGTTTGAAAGCTTCCTAGAGTTCTTAGCGTTCTGAAGTGGCAATAGTATGAAAATTATTTAGAGTAAAGGTTATTAAACTTTCTAATAATTTAAACGCGTTTGTCCCCTTGTATTTCTTCAATGGTTTGTGGTCGAATATAAAATTAAGGAATATCATTGCTTGAAAGATTGGAAAATTATGAAATGATAATGGCAGGCGAAGTAAAGATTACAAAGATAAGAGTGTCACGATTGGAGGGAGTGAGGAGAGTTTGGGAGGAACTTGTTAGGGGGTGAAGATCTAGAGGGACGCAGAGAATTATATGGTGAGATATTATGAAGGATGATATGGAGAGAAGAGGTTTGTTGGAATAGTATGCCTTTCATTAAAGGCATTGGAGAAGGTGCATCAGGCAACCAACCCTTTAATGTAGAGATAACGGTGGGAAAAGATAAGATTAATTATTATTAATATAGAAAAAATTTGACAATCAATTTTTGTTATAGAAATGACAAATATTGATTATCAAATCTAAAGTGGATTTCAGTGGGATGGGTGCACCTGCCTCACTTTCAACAATTCTTCTACGTTGGGCTGTGTTTTAGACAGTG
This sequence comes from Palaemon carinicauda, assembly GCF_036898095.1. Taxonomy (NCBI): domain Eukaryota; kingdom Metazoa; phylum Arthropoda; class Malacostraca; order Decapoda; family Palaemonidae; genus Palaemon; species Palaemon carinicauda. Next base: position 109,964,865 of record NC_090746.1, on the reverse strand, counting down.
CCATTCTCATGCCCCAAGTCACATCCAGTCTGTTTCGGGCTTTTGTTTTGATGGCAAGTAAAGGGGAAAACACAGTTTCACGCTCATAGGAGGTTGCAAATGGAATCTGCACTTTTATAACCATCTTTACATCTGGATAGGACTGCGCCATTTCAATCCAAAAGTCTCTGCAACACATTCCTCGGAACATGTTTTGCACTCCCATCATTCATCAAATCAGTAAACTACATAAGTATTCTCAATCATGCTGCTGTGTTTGTTTGATTGTTTGGGCTTCACTTGATGCTTTAAATTCAATAATGCACTCAGATACTCACGCAATAATAAACTGTTTCTTGAATAAAGTCTTTTTCTCTAGGAAGATCGCCAACGGAGAGTACAAATTAGCTGTTGTTGAAATTATAGTATTTTTCAAATTCACAAGAATTATGACGTGGTGCTTTATCACCTCGAGGATATTGTTATGGATGTGAAGTTCGTTTTCATCAAGAAATCATAAAATGGCTCTACCTGTAGAAATAGCTCAAAGTTCTAGCTATTTAACTTCGAATTCCATACAATGACCTACATTTTGAAGGCATTCATTTTTTCGATCCCTTTCATCGCCAGATTGACGGTATTCATGGATTCAAATATATTCACCATATATAACAGACACTTCAGAAAACGGCCATCATGGATTTTTTCGTTATTTCTTGGTTTAACGTCTTTTACCACCAGTATTAATCCTGTTTGATACCCTCCTTTGAAGGCCATCTCCAGTGTGTGTAACAAAAGTTTCGAATTCGGAATCCCTTTCTTTGCTTAACTTGGCAAATAGACGGAAGTTAAGGGTGTTCGTTTGAATGAAAATGCTTTGATCACATCCTTCAGAACATTTTTCAACTCGTCAGTCAGTTTTCCCCACCAGTGTTTGACGAGTGCCAATCATAAACGTTCATTCCTTTTAACGTTAAAATGAAATGTTTTAAGGGTGCTTTAAGTGCTGGATACCTGTAGGATCAATCGATGCCATTCATATACGTTCTTTTACGTGGCTTTGTTAGTGAAATAGGATAATTGCAATCATATAAGTCAATATATAAGAGTACTGTATGTAGAACATATTTTGTATATTACAAATGTACATCTTGTTATACTAACACTTTACAAGTACGTTTGTGCGATGACACTTCTGTTTAGGATTTATTACTTATATCCTCCCATGAGATGAAAATACTATTAACATTACCAATGTAAAGTAGAACTCTTTAGCTTTAAATGGATATATAGGTGCATGCATTTTGGATACAAATTGATATATAAACAAGGGAAAATAATATGTACAATTTATCTAGGTGATATGATTTCAGTTACCTGAAGTCACTTGAAATTGAAGTGGATAAAACTTAGCAACATCCTGAAGTTCTAAACGATCCTACTAAAATACTTCGAACCACTGATTTAGAGTCACACTGTTAAATATTTGCCAGTAAAAAAAAAAAAAAAAAAAAAAAAACCGTAAAAATTCTGGAACAAATGTTGCCAGGCATTTACCGTTTTGAAAATGGATACACTGTTAAAAAAACGTAATTTTAATCGGAAATTCTCAGTAAAAATATACCGTTCACAGCCGTATTTCAGTAAAATACGGGTGACCGTAATTTTTACCGTACTTTGTTATTATCTTTTACGGGTTGGTGACCGTAATATTACCGATTTGCGTCAGTATACCCGTTTTAGAAATGGTAATTGGCTGGCAACATTTATTCCAGGATTTTTACCGTTTTTTACGGCTGATTTTTGACAGTGTAGGACTATTGATGTTAAAGAGTGATGCTACAGTCACCAACCCGGAAAAAGATAATAAAAAAGTAGGGTAAAAATTACGGTCGTCAGTATTTTGCTGGAATTCGGCTGAGAAGAGTGTACTTTTACGGAGAATTTCCGATTAAAATTACGTTTTTTTTTTTTTTTTTTTTTTTTTTTTTTTTTTTTTTTTTTTTTTTTTTTTTTTTTTTACCACGCGCGCTTCATATCTCAAGTAATTTAACTACGATTTATTTTTATGTTAATGAGATTTTGAATTAAAATTGCAATTGAAACTTTAACGTTTCTAAGTTTAGTTTCTAGTATATAAGGAAAGCAGTTCGTGAGAATATATAAACTTCATTTATAAAACTAAAAATATCTGTATTTATGTTGAACCTAACCAAACCTAAGCCAGTCACTATGCTGTTGATGTTCGGTTGATCTTTCTACAGTCAAGGATTTATTTTTTTCAACAATTTTGGTATCATTTAGTATATCTGCTTCTCATATACAGTACCATATATATATATATATATACATATATATATATATATATATATATATATATATATATATATATATATATATATATATGTGTGTGTGTGTGTGTGTGTATATATATATGTATATATATATATATATATATATATATATATATATATATATATATATATATATATATAATGTATGTATATATATAAATATGTATGTATATGTATATATATATATATATATATATATATATATATATATATATATATATATATATATATATATATATATTTGCGTCTGTCCATTGCAAAGGAATATGCAGGTCCTGTTGAAGGGAAAAATAATCTTTTTTGAGGCATTTTTGCGTCAAACGTAAGTGCTCTCGAGAGCCAAGCCAGGATGTAGGAATGAAATAGATAGAAGCTCAGAATTTAGTTACCTTTACTGACGTGGCTATGTGAAAGGCTCTATTTCCTTACAAAAGAAATTATATGCAATTGTAATAGTAAATAGGCCTTCGTTTTTTATGAGACAGCTTTGTATTGTTGGGAATGATCGGTTTAAAGTGATGATTAACTTTATATTTCGGACCATAAGAAAATAAAACCTTCCTAGATGATAAGTAATACTTTATTAACATTTATATGAGGAATCATTTGTCTATCAGCAGATTTCAGTGAAGTGTCAAGATTAGTACTGTATTGAATATGATTTTTTTTTTATAGTTATGGGAACCCATTTGTGCTATTATCGGTCATATGTCATTAAGAGAATGATATTATGTAACATATAGGTGATTGGTTATTGACTCGGAGTCATGCAGCATGAAAAGAAATGATATACCAGTCAGGTAAGAGGAACTGAAAACAAGAAAAAGAGATGATTAGGCGCCCAGACAAACTTTGCTTTTTCCCGGAAGATGTGATAGCCTTGGAACTAATGTTTGTCTTTATCATTTGAAAAACAAACACGGGTAAACTCATACAATCATGCAAGCAAACTTGCAAATAGACTACGGAACGCTTTGGCCGGGGACATACGATCTCTCTTAAATCATAGCGTTTACTATTAACGACGGTTGTGGTGGCCGATGTGGTAACGTCCCTGACTGGTGAACGCCAGGCTGGGGTTCGATTCTCCCTCGTTAGTTTCTTTGGTCGCTGCAATTTCACCATCCTTGTGAGCTAAGGATGGGGGTTTGGGAGAGCCTATTGGTCTATCTGTTGAGTCATCAGCAGCCATTGCCTGACCCTCCTTGGTCCTAGCATGGGTGGAGAAGGGGCTTGGGCGCTGGTCATATGTATATATGGTCAGTCTCTATGACATTGACCTGTTTGCTAGAGCAATGTTAGTCCCTTGCCTCTGCCATCCATGAGCGAATTTTAAACTACGCAGGCAGTAAAGGAGTCAGAATATACGATCTCCGTTTACTATTAACATTCGAAAAACAACTACACAGACACGAAAGATTTAAAGGCCGCTCATGAATGGCAGAGGCAAGGGACTGGCATTGCCCTAAAAGATTAAAGCCGATCATGAATGACAGAGGCAAGGGACTGACATTGGCCTAGCAAGCAGGTCAGTGCCCTAAAGACTAACCATATATAGATGTGCTCAGCACCTAAGCCCCCTCTCAACCCAAGCTAGGAACAGGGAGGGCCAGGCAATGGCTGCTGATGACTCATCAGATAGACCTATAAGCTCCCCCAAATCCCCTATCCTTTGCTCATAAAGATGATGAAATTACACTAAAGAAACTCACGAGTTTGAACGGGACTCGAACCCCAGTCTGGCGACCACCATGCAGGGACGTTTCCAATAGACCACCACAACCCAAATGGAATCAAAATAAGGGCAAACAAATAAACTCTAACATCACTACAACAAACCCTCTTCCGAACTGCCAGAAATGTTTATGAAATTCTCTCACGTAGCGAAGAACATAATGTTATGTTGGAGATGCGATATCTAAGTGACTTTCATATGAAATGTGCGCAGCAGCTTAACTTAATAGAAACCTGCTGTGAAGAAAAATATGTATTGAATTGCTGGAGACACAGAAAGGAGTTGCGATGAAATTCAGCGACGCGTCCTGGATTCTCTGGATTTAATTTTGTTTTCCTTTATCCAATGAATTTTTTTTTCGTACACTTCAAGGTAATCCGTTTATATTGA
>NC_090746.1:109950407-109955407 GCF_036898095.1 Palaemon carinicauda | reverse complement strand
TTCCCTGTTCGATGTGAATCTAAATGGAATCATAATTGTTTTTATCATATCAATGATGCAGTACTTTCATCATAACAGTACAACGGTTTGTAATTTACGTTGCCCCAGCTGCAAGCTGCGTCAGAAATAAATAGGTATTCATGTCATTTGCAATTTCTGTCAATTTTATTAACATACTTGTGTATCTTTAATCAAATATATGATTACCTCCGCCAACGAAGTTGGAAGGAGGTTATGTTTTCGCCCGTTTGTGTGTGTTTGTTTGTGAATGGCTTCCTGGTCACAATTTTAATCCTAGAGTAATGAAACCTGCAGGGATTAACTTTTATGTAAAAAGTTGGATATGATTAAATTTTAGAAGGTCAAGGTCAAGGGATAAGGTCACGGTCAAGAAAAATGTCCTATTCACGTAATCAGCCATAAGTTTGGACATCGTTGTCACTGAGACTTCAAACTTTGTTCATGTGTGAATGTATGAAAATCCATGTCAAGTAGTACATGTTAAAGTCAAAGGTCAAGGTCTAGCAAAAGGTCCAGAAATAAGCTGCCGCGGAGGGAGGTGTGCCCTGTACTGAGTGCCCCTCTAGTTGATATTTAGATTTTTCCGTTAATTGTAAATAACTTTATATGGAATAGGTCTGTTCATACTAAACGAACAACTAAAGAAATAAGATATGTAAGTTATTCTATAAATGTATCAAGTAAATTGTTTAACTCTGTTGATAGCAGCTAAGATTTTTTCTCATGGAGACCTAACTTCAATTATGGATTGTAATTAAAGGACACTACGTAATTGAAATTCCTTTACCTAAACTCTGGGTTAATAATCACTGTTGGAAGAATCAGAACATCTAATATTGTTGTGTGCTTTTCAAACTATGTACTTTTGCTTTTGAGCAGAGAGAGAGAGAGAGAGAGAGAGAGAGAGAGAGAGAGAGAGAGAGAGAGAGAGAGAGAGAGAGAGAGAGAGAGAGAGAGAGAGAGAGAGATTCTTTTTCCATATACTTGAAATTCTTCTATTATGTACTAATTGCCTTTCCAAATCATCTTACAAACAACAGGTAATGTCTCATTGGTATAATAAAAACTGATATATATACGAAGTGTATATATATTATATATATATATATATATATATATATATATATTTATATATATATATATATTTTTTTTTTTTCAAATAAGCCATATATTTTAGTACATTAATGTCTGGATTCTCGTAACGACCTCGGGATCAGTCTCGAGGCGAAATCACTCAAAGACAAGACCATCTGACTGGTCGGGATTCGAACCCTGGTCCAGGATGCTAGTTTGACAGTGATCGTACCATTTAGCCACGGTACGGTCACTCACAACCAAGCCTCCTGGACCAGTGTTCAAATACCGACCAGTCAGATGGTCCTTGTCTTTGAGTGATTTCGCCTCGAGACTCTGATCCCGAGGTCGTTACGAGAATCCATACATTAATGTACTAAAATATATGGTTTATTTGAAATATGAAAAAAACACGTTTTAAATGTGCAAAAGTGTATCATATTCATATATATACAGTATATATATATATATATATATATATAATATATATATATATATATATATTTATATATATATAATATATTATATACAGTATACATTATATATATAGATATATATATATATATATATATATATATATATATATATATATATATTTATATATATATATATATTTATATATATATATATATACAGTATACATATATATATAGATATAGATATATATATATATATATATGTATATATATATATATATATATATATATATATATATATTTATATATATACAGTATACATATATATATATATATATATATATATATATATATATATATATATATATATATATATATATTCATATTGCTGAGAATGGCAATAGCAAACCCTTTTACCTCGTTAAAGCATCCCCACTCAGAAAGGGTATACCTACATATCTACCTATCTCTATCTATCGATTGATCTATCTACCTATATATAAAATGAAGGGGTTGTTCCTTCATTATCATTGACTGTTTGGTCTGTGTCTGTCTGTGTTACTAGTAAGTCTAGGATTCCACGTTCCACTTATAAAAGAAATTCTTATATAACGATTTATCTGGGAACCAGTATAACTATACGCGTAAAATGTACAACAAAGAATTTCTATTGTAGTACATATTACTGTACATCAGATGAGGATACAAAGCCACTCATACAGACCAAGTTACCAGGTCGTACTTTTATCCTCTTCAAATGGCAATATGTATCATTGCATCCAACATCTAGCGGTTTATTTAATGGTATATGCTATTTAACACATCTAAGAGTTCTCGTATTGTAAATTATATTTTTTGATTGTCAGGAATGTATATATCATTCCTGTATTCATTTATGATGTAAAACATTTACCCTCAGAAAGGGATATAAGCGTCCATTTAAGTTCTTGTTTAACCTCACGGTTTATGATTTCCTATTTTCTCTATGAAACATTCGTTACCATGGTAACGGCGCTGTTAATCCTAACAGCAACTATTACGTAATATCACCAGCCTTTGCGCTGTAATCATACTGTCGCATTCCTGATAATTGCTTTTAAACCTAAATAAAAAATAATTCTGTTTCAAGGATTACCAACTCTTTTCCGACGATAAAACCCAAATGATTAAAAAATTATAAAACTGTTTTGTATTTCATCTGCACTGGGCTCAGTTTTTCCAGTTTATAATCACCTAATTGCGAAAAAGAATATTGCAAATTTAGATGAAATTTAGCATGGGTAAAAATTTGGAAGGGTTGCACATGACAACTACGCCACCTTTCTTACTCGCTATCATACTGAAGTAACAATCAAATATAACTAAGGTTAACGATATCACCAATACTCACTCACAGTAGACTTAACACCTTCATGTTAGAGGCGTTACAGACTTGATCATACATATAGACATACATTCTTTCAATATTGATTTGATTTTTGCTACTTAATTTTAGAGTATAGTTATTTATTTAGTTATTCGTCTGTTAGATTTCCTCTTCATCATTAGCATTCATTTTTTCTTTCCTGAGAGAGAGAGAGAGAGAGAGAGAGAGAGAGAGAGAGAGAGAGAGAGAGAGAGAGAGAGAGAGAGAGAGAGAGAGAGAGAGAGAGAGAGCCTTACCTTATTGCCTTATTCTGTGTTTGGGTTCCCCTAAGTCCCTGTGGGAGCACCTCATATATCCACCATAGAGTTACTTATGCATCTTCCGGTGTATTTTGCATCTTCCAGTCTTGGATGGTCTGGGATGCATGTTAGGTGTTTATCGAGCTTATTCTTAAACACATCTACGCTCACTCCTGATATGTTTCTTAGATGAGCTGGCAGCGCATTAAATAGTCGCTGCATTATCGATGCTGGTACATATTGGATTAATGTCCTGTGTGCTTTCCTTAGTTTTCCTTGTATAGTTTTGGGCACTATTAATCTACCCCGGCTTGCTCTTTCTGATATTTTTAGCTCTATGATGTTTTCAGTAATTCCTTCGATTTATTTCCATGCTTGTATTATCATGTAGCGTTCTCTTCTCCTTTCTAGACTATAATTTAAAAAATCGTAGTCTTTCCCAGTAGTCAAGGTCCTTAACTTCTTCTATTCTAGCAGTAAAGGACCTTTGTACACTCTCTATTTGTGCAATATCCTTTTGGTAGTGTGGGTACCATATCACATTGCAGTACTCGAGTGTACTACGTATATACATAAGTTTTGTACAGCATAATCATGTGTTCAGCTTTTCTTGTTTTAAAGTGTCTGAATAGGATTCCCATTTTTGCTTTACATTTAGCCAACAGCGTTGCTATTTGGTCGTTGCATAACATATTCCTGTTTAACAATACACCAAGGTATTTAATTGCTTCCTTGTTTGGGATTGTCTCGTTATTAGGTCCCCTGTATGCATATACCATTCTTTCTCTGTTTCCATAATTTATTGATTCGAACTTATCGGAGTTAAATACCATCCTATTTGTCTCCGCCCATTCATACATTTTGTTTAGATCTCTTTGTAATGAGTTCCTTTCTTCATCACAAGTAATTTCTCCACTTATTCTTGTGTCATCGGGGACTCTTCTCACTACAGAGTCTTTAACATTATAGTCTATGTCTGAGATCATAATAACAAACAGCAGTGCAGCTAATACCATACCCTGTGGCACGCCAGATATTACCTGAGCTTCATCTGATTTCTCGTCATTTGCAACCACTATCTGTTTTCTGTTTTGTAGAAATTCTTTTATCCATTTTCTTATCTTTCCCTTAATATTATGCTTTCTCATTTTTTCTCTAATATATAATGGTCTACCTTGTCAAAGGCTTTTGCAAAATCTAGATATACCACATCTGTGTCTTTTTCATTTATCATATTTTAATTTATGTTTTCATAGTGTGCTATCAGTTGGGTTTGTGTACTTTTTCCGGGCACAAAACCGTGTTGACCTACATTAAACAAATTATTTTTAACCAAATGATTCATTATTTTCTTTTTTATTACCCTTTATACACTTTCATAATATATGATGTTAGACTAACTGGTCTATAATTGCTTGCCTCTAGTCTTGATCCACTTTTGGAAATAGGGGTTATATATGCTAATTTATGTTTAACATATATCTCGCTCATATCTACACTTTGTCTTAGCAGTATTGCAAGCGGTTGCGCGATAGTGTTTGCAGTTTTTTTTTTTTAACAAAATCGCTTGAACTCAATCTGGCCCGGCCGCTGATCCATTTTTAATTTCGTTTATAGCCTGCACAATATCTGCTTCATTAATATCTATATCCGTTATATATTCACTATCTTCTTTTCTCATTTCTGTTTCATTATTGTCATTCGCAGTTCTTGGCGTGAATTCACTCTTATATTTTTCTGCTAATATGTTGCATATTTCCTTTTTTTTTATTCGTTCATCGTCCTTCAATTCTTAGAGGGCCTATTTCTAATCTCCCTTTATAC
>NC_090746.1:109907907-109937907 GCF_036898095.1 Palaemon carinicauda | reverse complement strand
ATATATAATATATATATATATATATATAATATATATATATATATATATATATATATATATATTATATATATATATATATATGCAGTAATATATATATATATATATATATATTATATATATATATATATATATATGCAGTATATATATATATATATATATATATATATATATATATATATATGCAGTATATATATAATATATATTATATGAATGTATATTTAGATACATTTATTTATGCGCATGTTTAATTATGCAGACATATATATTTACAAACACTCATGTCAAAATGTATATCTCCCCTACATAACAAAGAGTAAGAGTGACTATATATATATATATATATATATATATATATATATATATATATATATATATATATATATATATATATATATTATATACATACATACATATATATAGGCCTATATATATATATATATATATATATATATATATATATATATATATATATGTATATATATACATATATATATGTATATGTGTAATTTACATATATTGTATATACATATATATTTTTTAAGGGGAGGAGTGTGGTCATACCCTGGTGAGATATGGTTGTGTGTGTGAGTTTGGGCATATCTATATAAACATTTAGCTGTCCCTTTTGACGGGTCGCGTACACTAGTGTGTATGTTTATATGTATATATATATATATATATATATATATATATATTATATATATATATATATATATATATATATATATATATATATATATATATTATATATATATATATATTTGTGTGCGTATGAGAGAGAGAGAGAGAGAGAGAGAGAGAGAGAGAGAGAGAGAGAGAGAGAGAGAGAGAGAGAGAGAGAGAGAGAGAGAGAGAGAGAGAGGCGGGTGGCGTTTGCACGATCAGCCAGATCCATTTTCATTTCCATCAACTGTTGCAGGCACAAAGGAGGCCTTAAAAGGGTGCTTTTAGATCATGTAATAAGTAATTCACTTTCTGTTCTGCATCTGACCTTCAAACATGAAAGAAGTGATAATGAAAATTATCTTTAACTGAATAAAATTCTTCGGTAAAGATTATTATTATTATTATTATTATTATTATTATTATTATTATTATTGTTGTTGTTGTTGTTGTTGTTGTTGTTGTTGTTGTTCTTCTTCTTCTTATTATTAATTATTATCATTATTGTTATTTTTATTATTATTATTATTATTATTATTATTATTATTATTATTATTATTATTGTTATTATTAGTTTTCTCTAGCCATATTTTGTCTCTTAGTGTTATTCCCATCATTATTCTTTCCAGCTCTTTTGAGTTGTAACTAGCTTATGTTATAAGGATTTTTAGGCTATTAATAACTTATCATTAGAAGTCACGTAAATTTTTTTTTTTTCTTAAATGTATGTTTTCAGATAAAATTTTATGTTTATCTGTAAACGTTTAAGAGATATTTTAAAGTGAATAACTTTCGTTTTCGATCTTCAGGTAAATTATTTATAAAAAATTTTCTCAGTAAATACAGAAAAATCCTTGAAAGAAATGGTCATATTAAATTAAATGTTATCGAGATCGTTCTCTTCTTTTGAATAATGGTATATTTCTAAAACATTAACTATTTTTTGCTTTTCTCCCTTGCCTTGACTCACATTTTCTAAAGATTATATCTTTTTTCGTCCTTATTTTAACAAAAAAAATGAGAATGTCACTAGAGAAGTAATGCATTGTATTATTTAAAAAATGTGTAAACCCATTTATTTTCATTTTTTCCAAATACATTTTTATCCTATATTAGATATCATGACTGGGTAAAATGTTTTTCATTTAATATTTAAGAGGAATTATGACACATTTATCAGGATAAAAGCCTTGGTATATGATAAAAATCTAGTATACGCTCGGATTCGTTAAAATGTTGTTGTATTGGACTAAATGTTTTTTTTTATGAAAAAGCTTTGAGAATTTCAAGTAACATGTAAACAATGGAATATTGAAAATGGTGGAAAATGTTATCGATGTTTAGCTCAACGTATATTTAGCAGAAAAAGTATTTATAATATTCTATTATTATCATTATTTTTATTATTGCTATTATTATTATTATTATTATTATTATTATTATTATTATTTTTATTATTATAATTATAATTATTATTATTATTACAAGCCAAACTATAACCCAGATGGAAAGCAGAATGCTATAAGCCCAAGGGCTGCAACAGGGAAGTATAGCCCACTGAGGAATGGAAATAAGGAAATAAATAACTACAAGAGAAGTGATGAAAATTTGAAATAAAGTGTTTTAAGAACAATAACAACATTCAAATAAATCTTTCATATATAACCTATAGAAATTTAAAAAAACAAGAGGAAGAGAAATAAGAAAGAATAGTGCGTCTGAGTGTACCCTCAAGCAAGAGAACTCTAACTCAAGACAGTGGAAGACCATGGTGCAGAGGCTATAAACCCTTGCTATTGTTTCGTAATGAGGCGTCCATTCATTGTTTTGTAATGAATAGGTCTCCTGAAATAGAGGATCTAGGCTCTAACATTGCCATTTAGTATTTTACAAGGAGTCCATTCAGTACTTGATTTAAAAGGTAAACTAAGCACAATACGAGCAATGTAATGCCATTCCTGAGGGTTTAATTACAATATTTTAGTTGAGGGGAAATTGGCTACCCGGAAGCAAACGTCCCGCGAATTAACTATTTAATGGCTTACAAAATATACGATTTAAATCGGAATGGAAAAGGCAAAGACAAATGTTTAAATATAAATATTCTTAATTCCTGATACACATGTACAAATACACATACACACACACATATATATATATACAATATATGTATATATATATATATATATATATATATATATATATATATATATATATATAAATAAATAAATAAATAAATACACATTAATTACATAAATACATACACACAGATATATATGTATATATATATATATATATATATATATATATATATATATATATATATATATATATATTATATATATATATATATATATATATCATCATCCGTTACTAGTGCACTGCAGAACAAAGGCCTCAGACATGTCTTTCCACTTGAGTCTGTTTATGGCCTTTCTCTGGCAATCCGGGACCCATTCCCTTGTTCTTAATGTCCATCTATTATCTGTCATTCTCATTATATGTCTTGCCCATGTCCATTTCGTTTTCTTACATGTTGTTAGAATACCTTCTACTTAAGTTTGCTCTCGTATCCATCTACCTTTATTTGATTGTAGTTGATCAACAAGAAAATTGCTCCTTTCCTATGAAAATATTTGGAAATGTGTCTTTATCGAAGAAGTAAATAGAATAGAGAGTCTGTAGTTGCCGAAGAAGCTTAAGCAAATTGATCGTAAGCTGTTGGAATGCATCTGCCTTTGTTGGGGACAGTGACTCTTAATTAATTTATGGATACCTTTCAGTTGATTAATTTGTTATCGATTGTATAAGCAAGAACTCTATTGAAAATAAGTGAGGGCTTTAGTCAAAGTAATGCAGTATTTTCTTAACACACACCATGTCATATTAATAACTTTCTATTGTTAATGCATTTAAAAACTGCCATTGAGTTTGTCAAACAGCACCCAGTATGAAATTCAATGGATGAGAAATGTGAAGAGTTACCTTACTGGTGAATTCTATTAGATATGGTCTTTCTGGGATGTGGAGATTATTAAAACAATGAGATTTATAAGTTTTTTATCACAGTGATATATCACACATAAAGTGTTAATAAAAATAGGCAAAGCATATGATTGGAGCCCTTCACGTTAAGTTTCAGAGACCCTGTTGATGTTGTTTTGTTCCTTGTTAAAGTCATTCTGAGACATATTCTAACACATTCTGTCTGTATTCTTTCACTGCCAATTTTTAAAGATATTTTCTTATAAAAAATCCAAATTTTAGGAATGCAATTGTCAACAACATTTATTACCTGGATGAGAGTAAGTTGAAGACTGTGACACTAATATTAGTGATAGACTCTAAACAGCTAAGTAAAAAGAATAATTATCTTGTTTTCATTTAAATGCAAAAGCTTTTGACAACGAAATCCATTGTCATACTGAACACGGTTCGCTAATGAGTCAATTATTAGGAATTATTAATTAGTAATCAAATCATACTGATGAACAGGTGCGAGTATTGTTTGATGTTTGCAATAATGAATAGAAACTATAGAATGAGAAAGAAATGTAGAATACACGCATACTGTATTTAGTATACTTCGATATATATAATGTGTATATATATATATATATATATATATATATATATATATATATATATATTTATATATATACATATATATTTATGTTTATATATATATATATATATATATATATATATATATATATATATATATATGTATATATATATACAGACATACACAAACACACACACACTATATATATATATATATATATATATATATATATATATATATATATATATATATAAACATATATGTATATATATACACACACATATATATATAGTATATATATGTTTGTGTGTGTACGTACACACATATACAAACAGGCATAACCACTTTAATTTGTGATACATCTATCGGAATCCAAACTTGGATGATTCTATATTATATTGTCTTCTTAACACTAATGTTATTGATTATGTTATTTAGTTTTAGTTTATGTGAGCAAATTAGTTAATGTTATTGATTGCATTCTCAATTTTTTGTTGATCAGAGCAAAATAGGTAATGTTATTGTTTACTAATTTTGTTGGTTATTTCAATGCTCGCAATAGTAAGCAGTTGAATTCTGTTTCTTCTAATGATCGTCATGGCAGTAAAGCTACTCTTTGAGTGAAGCTATTCAAAGGTCTGGCAATTGCTTCGTCCTGTTATACTCTGACTCCACTGATGTTATAACAAGCTCCTCAACAACCAGTTTTTTGCTTAGCTATGTCTCTGGTCAATACTATGCATGTAGTTGATTCTAACAGATCTGCTTTCTCCATCATAAGGCTCAACACTACGCCATATTCTAGTAATTTTTATTATATCTATAACCAGGTCTTCCTAATATGGCGGCTGAATTGAGTTAATACAAGTCTTTTCATATTTTATATATGACAGATCTGTTTTAACGTTATCACTGATTTTAAAATATTTTGTATTTCTAATTCATTAATTCTCATACATAGCTTATTTATTTTTTTATTACCTTTCTTCAGTGGGCTACTTTCAGTCATGTAGCTGAGCTAGTAGTAACACACACATAATGTGTGTATATATTTGTATATATATAATATATATATATATATATATATATATATATATATATATATATATATATATATATATATATATTAAAATCAAATGCGTTAGTGACAAATAATCATCATAAACTCATTAATGAACTACCATTGTGGAGATGGATTAATTTCAAGTCGAATTACAGATTACTGAATTCAACAGGAATACGTACATTGTTAGAGTCTACTACTAGTTTTTTGGACTCGGAGGGATATGTATATATATATATATATATATATATATATATATATATATATATATATATATATATATATATATATATATATATATATATATATACACACACATATATATATATAGTTATATATATATATATATATATATATATATATACATATATATATATATATATATATAGTTATAGTTATATACATATATATATATATATATATATTTATATATATAATTATATACATATATATATTTCTATATATATATATATATATATATATATATATATATATATATATATATATATATATATATATATATATGCCTGTATGTGTATATATATGTATGTTTGTATGGATGTATATATGCATGTGCATCAATAATAATTACATCCAAGAAACTCGGACTATAACTTTGAACAGAAACTCTCTACTTTCTATTATTCTAACGTAAAAGTAAAAAGAATCAACGCCAGTGAAAATCCCCCCCCCCCCCAAGAAAAAAAATAGCTCTCCTCACCCCACCCCCCTTTCGACACTCTTACCTAACAGTTAACATCAGGAAATCTTTCAAGGTGTTTTTCGAACGGAGATGTACCGTCTAAAGAAGCATCCACGTGCCTCGTTCTCAAGGGAGTTTATCCGTTTTTCCCGGCTGGATGCTGTTCCCACCTCTCGTGGGGATTAGGGAAATGGTGCGGTTCGACCTTGCAATTTCTCTTCTTTTCCACTTCACGAGAAGGGATGTTGTTGATTCAATTTCTTGGTTGTTTGTTTATGACAGGAAAGTAGTTGATTTTATTGATTATTTAATTTTTTTTTTCGTGAGAGAAACCTCTTTTGAGATGATTGATATTGTTGATTGAATTTATTGGTTGTTTTTTATGAGAGGAAAGTAGTTGATTTTATTGATTATTTAATTTTTGTTCATGAGAGAAAACCCTTTTGAGATGATTAATATTTTTTATTCAATTTGTTGGTTGTTTTTTATGAGAGGAAAGTAGTTGATTTTTATTGATTATTTAATTTTTGTTCATGATAGAAAACCCTTTTGAGATGATTAATGTTGTTTGATTGAATTTGTTGGTTGTTTTTTATGAGAGGAAAGTAGTTGATTTTATTGATTATTTAATTTTTGTACATGAGAGAAAACCCTTTTGAGATGATTAATATTGTTGATTGAATTTGTTGGTTGTTTGTTTATGACAGGAAAGTAGTTGATTTTATTGATTATTTAATTTTTGTTCATGAGAGAAAACCCTTTTGAGATGATTAAATATTTTTTATTCAGTTTGTTGGTTGTTTTTTTTTATGAGCGGAAAGTAGTTGATTTTATTGATTATTTAATTTTTGTTCATGAGAGAAAACCCTTTTGAGATGATTAAATATTTTTTATTCAGTTTGTTGGTTGTTTTTTTTTATGAGCGGAAAGTAGTTGATTTTATTGATTATTTAATTTTTGTTCATGAGAGAAAACTCTTCTTTTCCACTCCACGAGAAGTCATTTTGTTGGTTTAATTTGTTGATTGTTTGTTCATGACAAGAAAGTAGTTGTTTTTATTGATTATGTTATATTTTTGTTTATGAGAGAAATTTTTTTGATTTTATTGATTGTTATTTAATTTATTATGAAAGGAAAGTACTTAATGTTATTGATTACGTTATTTTTTGTTTATGAGAGTATAGGTTGACGATACTGATTACGTTATTTGATTTTTGTTTGTAAGAATAAATTAGTGAATTTTATTGATTACGTTATTCAGTTTTTGTTTATGAGAGCAAAATAGTTAATGTTACTGATTACGTTATTTGATTTTTTTGTTTATTAGAGCAAAACAGTTAATGTTATTGATTACGTTATTTGTTTTTTGTTAATGAGAGCAAAATAGCTATTGTTATTGATTTACGTGATTTAATTTTTTGTATGTGAGAGTAAATTAGTTAATATTATTGATTATGTTATTTAGTGTCTGTTTATTAGAGCAAATTACTTAATGTTATTGATTACGGTAATGAATATTTGTTTATGAGAGCAAAATAGGTAATGTTGTTGTTCACGGTATTTAATTTTGTTTTTGGGAGCGTTTTCATATAGTATTAGCATAATGACATTATTCTTTTACAAAGATGTATAAATTTTCACTGCACGTTAAAAAAGAGAAAAAAAATGAAGGATAAAGGATTTTATATTTGATCAACAATTTCATTTTCTAAAAAGGTTTTTAGGACTATTTTGATAAAGTTATTTAAAAAAGTTTGGTCAGATAGAGTCAGTCTAGAACCAAACATTCATTCAGCCTTTATTTTATTTCCCCCATCTTCTATTGCTTAAAGGGGCATCCCCTTTACGTTGCTATTGTGAAATATTATGGAAATATTGCTTGATGGCTTGGAAAATGATGAAATAAGATTGGCAGGCGTAGTAAAGATTGCAGAGATGGTGTGGGCATGTGTTGAGGATGGATGGTGGGGAGGGAGTGAGGAGCGCTTGGAAGGAACCTGTTAGTGGGAGAAGAGAATTTGATGGCGAAATAAGGTGAAGGATGATATGGAGAGAAGAGTTTTGGTGGAAGAGGATGCCTTTGATAGAAGGCATTGAAGAGGCCGCATCAGGAAACCGACCCCTTAATGTAGGAATAACGGTGGGAAAGAAGATTGTGTCATAAGCATAAGAATACTCATGTGAAAAAAAGAAAGGTTTTGGATAAAATAAACGTTAGTCCTCCACATTTCCATCTCTCAAAATGAGTTTCATAATCCAAATGTAATAGCACGTGATCATGTAAACCGCCTCGAGTCATTGCATATAATTTCAGTATTTTCATGCATCGTTCACAGTAATTTCCGTCGAGTTGCGGAACTCAAATGCTCTTATTGCGATGAGCTAGGAGGTCGTTCTCGTAATGCTTATTAGCTGAACGTTTGATTGACAGAATGTAAACTTAGATTTCTTAAGAATTCCTTTACCTTAGAATTAGATGATTGTCCGCGCACGAAATCTAAAAAAAAAAAAAAAAAAAAAAAAAAAAAAAAAAAAAAAAAAAAAAAAAAAATCACGTGTGTATATTGTTCCGTATTAAACTGTTTATACCGGTATGGGATAATCCTAGGGGAAAATCAACAAAATAGTCGCCGACCGGGGATGAGCAACCCATACAGAAAACTTCCACATCGATCGGCGTCGTGAAAATAGAAAGATGGCTTGGTAGAAGCTTGTTGAAACCTTTACGCACACTGCGACATTTACGTCTATGTTTTACGTGACCGTGCCTTTCTCAGATATTAATTCCCTTAAATAGTGTCCCAAAACATCTAAGTCAATTGATCAAGAACTTTTTAGTAAATCCTCTCTACCTCCCTCCGAACACTTTCACCAACCTTATATTCTCTATTCTTTCCACAAGCACAGACCATCTCAAAACGCTTTCAGTAACCTTATATTCTCTATTCTTTCCACAAGGACAGACCATCTCGAAACATTATAAATCATTCTATGATCTTTTTACTTAATCTTCTCTATTCAAATTCTTCTCATGTTACTTATAATAAGCAAACCTTTCATCTCGAGAGCTTAAACCTTTCATCTTTCTTTCCCAATCCACTGCGCGCTTTCTATTGCTTTATTATTTCCCCTCTTATATTTTTAATCCTTATTTCAAACCAACATAACATTTCATGCTCACATCAAAGTAAGTATTTGAATAAACCGCTTCAGTTTTATATCATCCATATATAAATGCATTACTACATATTCCAGGTTGCAGCATCCCTTATAATCTTCTTATTTACATTTACTTCAACTTTCCCCATTTGAAGATATTTTTCGCAGCTTTAAAAGCCTCTGGAGTTACAGGCCGTATTTCAAATAATTTATTTATCTTTTGCAAATATCAACCATTCCTAGCTTCCATTAAGGCTTATATTCATATCCTGCAACTTTGCACTCAAGATTAATTAGTGTTCTTTGCTTTTTCATTATCACTCTGATCAAAAAAGATCTTAATCATTAAAACATTCAACACATTCAACATTCATTTCTTTGATCCAGTATTGCACAAAACCAGTTTATATTTAAACAACTGATTTTATGCAACATTCGCTGACATAATCTCCGCACTGCTTCTTTAAGTGTTCTCCCACATAGTCTTTTCCATATTATAACAATACAATTTAATATATATATATATATATATATATATATATATATATATATACATATGAATAAATGTATATACACACATACATATAATGTATATCCCTTTCTGAGTGGGTTACTTAACATAGTAAAAGGGTTTGTGTATCAGCATGATCAACAATGCTGTACTAGTCTGGGCCGCCCATACTAGGTTGGTTTGCTGTGAGTGATCATACGAAAACCTCCCACCATGTCGGTGCACAAAACCTTTCACCACATCAAGGTATTCCCACACAGAAAACGATTTATAATATATATATATATATATATATATATATATATATATATATATATATATATATATATATATATACTGTGTATACATACATACATACATACATACATACATACATATATATATATATATATATATATATATATATATATATATATATATATATATATATGTGTGTGTCTAATGTGTGTGTGTGTGATCATAGCCCAAGGCCTCTCTCCCCCCAGGCTGGGACCAGGAAAGGCCAGGAATTGGCTGCTGAGGACTCAGTAAGTAGGACTATAGGGTCCCCAAGCTCCCTAGCTCACTAGCATAACGAAGTTGCCGTCACTAAAGAAACTATCGAGCTTGAGCTGGACTCGAACCCCAGTCCGGCGTCCTTCAGGTAGGCACATTTCCAATAGGTCACCACTTATTTCGCTAGTCCTATTATTATTTAACATTTAGCACCTTTTTATATTGTTATGCGCTTGAATTTTAAAGTGAGATATATAAGGTATAATCTTAAATTTTTGGTTCAGGTTTTCTGCTCCCTGACTTAAATTTTGTTTCAGTAAGATTTCAGATTATATTTTTCGATCTGCTGAATTTTGTTAACGTTGCAAAAAAAAAAAAATTCCCTAGTTTGGATGTGAACCCTGGCAAGGCACTGTTGCTCGTAATCGTATCAATCTCACGAATATTGAATGGCGTGTTTATGCAAACCATTTCTGGAACTCAAATAACTAGCTCGTCTAATAATTCAAACTAAATCTTATATAATTAAACATAATTTTGCGGCAGACCGGTTATTTTTGAGAGCAATGTAAAATATCGAGAAAAACTCTTGAGCTAATCAAAGACTAGGTATAGTCATTATGCGCTCGTGATGGAGACGTATTTTTAGAATAATATTGTCATGCATGACTGAATGCAGAAACCCGTATGTTTGCTCCAAGCCATTCACCCTGTAAGTATCTGACTAAAGGAATATTATTGAAAAGTATCTGGCTTGAGGGTACATTCGGGCATACTGTTTTATTTTATTTATCTTTTTTTTTTTTTAAGTTTTATAGTTTATGTATGAAAGATTTATATTAATGGTGTTGCTGCTCTTAAAAAATTCTATTTTAATTTTTCAATGCTTCTCTTGTAGTTTATTTGTTTCCATATTTCCTTTCCTCACATGGATATTTTTTCCTGTTGGACACCTTGAGCTTATAACATCCTGCTTTTCCAACTAGGGTTGTAGTTTAGCCAATAATAATAATAATAATAATAATGATAATAATAATAATAATAGACATAGTAATAGTAATATTAAACTTCCTGTTATGATGTTGGGAGGCGAATGTCTTCTTCCAAAGTCTTCAGTTATCTACGTTGCGTGGAATGTCCCATAAAATGGTTTGACCCACGAAGACTAGAAGACTTAATACTCATTTATTATTCATAACAACACCATGTCCTTATTGCCAAGGGGCGCTCTTGCAGTTACTCATACTTTTATGCATGCATGCTTCCAGCCGCGGTTTAGTATGCTAGTCGTTATGTGAGAAACGAATTGAAAGTTTACTGATAGAAAAAAAAAAAAAACTGGTAACGAGTCTTCATGTTTTTTTCTTTCTTGATATTTAAATGCTGTATTGTGGTGGCCGATGTGGTAAAGTCCCTGACTGGTGATCGCCAGATTGGGGTTCGAGTCCCACTCAAACTCGTTAGTTCCTCTGGTCGCTGCAACCTCAGCATCCTTTTGAGCTAAGGAAGGGGGTTTTGGGGAACCCTATAGGTCTATCTACTGAATCATCAGCAGCAATGCCTGGCTCTCCTTGTGCCTAGCTTGAATAGAGAGGCGGCATGGGCGCTGATCATATATATAATATATATATATATATATATATATATATATATATATATATATATATATATATATATATATATATATATATATATATATATATATATATATGGTTAGTCTCCAGGACATTGTCCTGCTCGATAGGGCAATGTTACTATCCCTTGCTTCTGCCATTCATGAATAACCTCTAAACTTTTAAAAGACGACCAATAATTGCATACAGTTTGGTTACTGTGAGAAAAGAAAGGATAGGTTGAGGATTTTTCAACATTAGGATGTTTCTTAATACAGGAATACTGGTAAACAATTTCCATGTTAAACCAAATTGTTTTTAATCAATAATATCGCAGTTCAAAAATATTAGACATAATGTTTTTTTGAAAAATGCATCTCTAAAAATTCACCCTTCTAAACAGAACTTGGAACAGAATTCTTTAAAAGCACAAGTAATTAGGAATACCTTAGCGTGTATAATTTCATTTTAACCCGTAATGATACAGCATGATAAAAATCTAGTAAATACCTACAAGACAATATAAATCAATACTATTTTTTTTTTTTTTGCAATAATCGTACTCAGAAGACACTTGTTTTCGTCGAAAGTTAACAAGATTTTTGTTTTTATTTTCTAATTGAATTTCCACATATTTTTAAACAGATAAAAATTGTATATCTTAGGATGTTGGGACACTTCACTGTAATTTTGCCTGTTACCATATCGGTGAAATACAGATTTTATCTAGCTTGCTACTGTATAATCTACCTTTTGCTATTGGAAATACCCCTTTATAGAGAGCCGTTTATATATTCCGTGAACCTCCGGAATCTGTCCCTTCATTGAAAACGACGTGAGCTCAAAGATAATTGTAGTTTCAGTCCATTTTACTGTACGGACATCCTTAACATTTTATTTTCATTATCATCTTCTTTCTCACCATTGTCCCTACTTTATGGGGTCGGTTGCCTGATGCGATAACACCAGGCATGGTTTATATTTGACAAAGGGATTTTAAGATCGCATGCCTTTGCAGTCATCAACCACAGTTATAGACAGTATGGGCTTAATAGTCCAACTGCAAGGCAGCAGTTTCAACACATATTGGCATTGAGCCTTGCTTTTTGCTAAAGAGCAAGACTACAAGGCAGCAGCTGTCCTTTTAGTCGGTTTCTATGACACTTAGGACGTACGGTGGTAATATTCTTACACCTATACCACAGAGCAGTCTATTTTAACTATCACGCCTTTACCAATATTAGCGTTTCCTAATATAAATTATACTTCTTTTATCCTCTACATGGAAAATGTCGAGAAAAATTGATCTACTATTTTTATACTTGGAGACTAGACATAAAAAAAAAACTTTGAAAACCTCTGGGAAGATATACTCACGTATTCAGTCCTTTCTGAATGAAGGTGTCGTAGGCGTATAGGTTACATCCATTAAGAAATTAGCAAGAGAGGGGGGAGGGGAGGAGCAACGGAAGGTGATCCCTTTGTTACCCTATCGACCTTAGGGAGTCTCTGAAGTGAACATTCTTCGCTCGTATAGAAAAGGTCAAATAGGTCCAAAGCTATGTAGTATATCTTGCATATACTTCGTAGGCATAATCTCAAACTCTTTCTGTAAGCTGAGATGCTGTATCAGGTGTTGTATTATATATATGTATTATATATATATATATATATATATATATATATATATATATATATATATATATATATATATATATATATATATTTTATATAGGCTATATATATATATATATATATATATATATATATATATATATATATATATATATATATATATATATATATATATATTATGTGTGTGTGTATATATGGATATGATATATACGTATATACAATATATATATGTATATACATGTATGTATATATATATATATATATATATATATATATATATATATATATATATTATACATATTTATATTTATATATATATATGTATATATATATATATATATATATATATATAATATATATTTATAGATATATACAGTATATATATATATATATATATATATATATATATATATATATATATATATATATATATATATATATATATTAGATATATAGATGTATATAAATATATATATATATATATATATATTTATATATATATATATATATATATATATATATATATATATATATATATATATATATATATATATATATATATATGAATATAGGGTCCTATATATGTATATCCATTTCTGAGTGGGGATTTCTTGACGTGGCGAAAAGGTTTATGTATCGCCCTGATCAGCAAAGCTTTTACTATGCAGGGCCACTCATACTAGCTTCGTTTGCATAGAGCAATCAGACTAAAGTCTCCCATGGAAAATTAAAATGAATTCTCTTGGTAATTTAAGGTCGAGCTTGTCGTAATGACATTTTGTCATATATGGTGTGAGGAAAGGTTGTGGAAAATAATAGGCATGATTAGGTTTTCCTGTGTTTGTATGTTTCATTCACCTTGCCTGTTGCATTCAGGCTTTGGAAATAGTTTTGCGAGTGGATATATAGAAAAAGTAAAACCGACAGACACATATTTATATACATATATATGTGGGTATATATGTATAAAACCTATAAATTAATATTTGATATGATATAATATATATATATATATATATATATATATATATATATATATATATATATATATATATATATATATATATATATCATAAAATGTATCAAATTTCATGAAAATATTTTGAAACGTATAGAATCTCATGAAAATATATCGAAACGTATAGAATTTCATAAAAACATTTCGAAAACAAATTTCGTGAAAATATTTTGTAACGTTAAGAACCGCATGAAAGTATTCTGAAACGTATAGAATTTCATGAAAATATTTCAAAATGTCTAAAGCAGACCCTATCAAACAAAACTAGAGACGGACAATGTGGCCTTCCCAGAACTGCACTGAAAATTCCAGTTCCGAACTCTCTCTCTCTCTCTCTCTCTCTCTCTCTCTCTCTCTCTCTCTCTCTCTCTCTCTCTCTCTCTCCTACCGGGCAGCAGGGAACTCCACGGCGCATATTTTCGGTCCAGTCTTCGGCCTCCACAATGAAGCTATTAAAGTGATAATGAAGTGATAATTGTTTTTCCCGTAAGCCGAAAAGGAAAAGTCATAAGGTCGAAGCAAAATTGGGAGTTAAAATGGCGCAATGCCTCATTACGACGCACGATTCATTTTCATTGCTGTTTCATTTCGGGATATTGCTCTGTGGAAATTATGTCGCGCGGGGACAAAAAGAAAAAAAAAAGAGTGAAAAACGAATAAGAGGTGCAAATTAAACCTTTGAGTGAATTGGCTTCCGCTGCTCGGTGAACAAGAAAGAATGAATATTTGTTCTGGACACTTCAAATTCAAAGTGATGGTTGGAAGTATATGTTTCTTAATTAGACTGAAATAAACTCAACTTCAATCTGCTAACTTAAAGTTGACAGTATCTTTTAGCTGGTTATGCTGATGTATATGAAATCAACTTGTTCCTTAAATAAATGCTACATGAAATTATTGTTCTGGACACTGCAACTTTACAGCGATGGTTGGGAATATTTGTTTTCGCATTAAGGCTGAAATAAAAGGGATTTTGACGAAGGAAAAATCTATTTCTGGGGAGAGACCTGTGACGCCCGGTGAAAAGGGTCCTTCTTTACACTTTTCTAATATAAATCTTCCAAATATACTAGAGAAAGATAAAGCATGGAATGCAGAGGTTACAACCCTCGCGCGAGCACCTTGTTGGTGTCGTGTATTTAGCAAGGGCGTGTGTAAACCACTATTCACAGGCTGTCTTAACTCAACTTATCTGCTAACTTGAAGTTGATTGTATCTTTTTGCTGGTTATGCTGATGTATATGAAATCAACTTGTTCCATTATTATTAAGATTACATGAAATTATACCAACAAACACACCGAATCTACAAACAAAGTTATATTTAATTATTCTGAAGTTAACCTGTAATTTTCAATGAAAGGCATCATGAATTTTTTTTTAACAGGATTTGATCTCTGAATTAAAGTGAATTTATAGATAATTTCCAATTTCCTTTGATGTATATGAAATCAACTGGTTCCATAAATGTAAACTACATAAAGTTATCCTTTGGTATAGCTAGGTGCTTTGAGCGAAAGTCACCTACGAATTATACCTCTTTTACAGGTATTCAATGTGAAAATATGTTATCAAAGACGTAATTGAAATCTAAATATCATAAGTTCTTTGCTGTGATATATGTATTACGTACATTAAGGGGTCGGTTGCCTGATGCACCCTGTTCAATGCCTTCTATCAAAGGCCATCTTCTTCCACCAAACCCCTTTTTTTCCATGTCACCTTTCATCTTATCTCACCATGTAATACTCTACCTCCCTCTCGATCTCCCCCTTAAGAGGTTCCTCTTTAAGCCCTCTTATCCCTCCCTCCCGTCCATACATCCTCAACAAATGCCCACACCATATCAATCGTTACACTTATCACCTCTGTAATCTTTACTAGGCCTGCCCTTCGTATTTCCTCACTTTCCAATTTTCAAACAGTGATATTCCCATAATCCACCTCAGCATTCTCATTTCTCTTCTCCCAAGCTTTGATTCCTCTCTCAATCTTGACGCCTACGTCTCCGATCCATACACAAACAACTATAAAGGACGGGAAATCGAACCCACGTAGATTGCTCCTTCTATGCAGGGTTAAAAGAATATGGACTTTCTAATTTTCAAGTAATAAAGTACCTGAACATTAAGGGAAAAGTTATCTTCCGCGGTCACGAAAGAAAGAAAAGTGTACTATGGGGGAAACACCTACTATAGGGACCCTAAAACTTGTTTTCCTCGTTTTCTTTTACAGCCACTTACCAATGACGTCACGAAGGTGCGCAGTAACTCACAGACGGTCTAACCCGGTATTCTTTTAACCCTGCTTCTAGGTTTCTATAAGACCTACCTGAGCTGAGTTGATAGGAGCATTATACGCTAGACCCGTTTATCTATAAGATCTATTTCCATCAGAGGATTACGAGTGGCCTCTCATGTAGGGGGATGATCTTTGGAGGCGGTATGATCAAAGAAAGATGATAGATAACTGGATAATCGGGATTAGAAATGGAAGGAAAGAAATGTTTAAATGATTGATATTATTGCTTTAGGTTTACTCAGTTTTTCCTCCCGTCTATATCTTCTCCTTACCATTATTGCTATTGAATGCTATGTTTAATCGTGATTAATAAGAATTTTATACAGGCGACATATATGATAAGAGTAGTAATTATCACGATATAGTAAATTTTAAATTTCATATATATATATATATATATATATATATATATATATATATATATAATATATATATATATATATATATATATATATATATATATATATATATATATATATATATATGGGGGGGGGGGGGAAGGCAAGGGTATCGCCATGATCAGCAAAACTACGTATCGGGGCCACCCATACTATGCTGTTAGTAATCAGGCTTTATTCTCCTACAATCAGCAATTCGCAGTGACCAGCGTGGTGATGAAAATGGCCAAACTATAGACATGACTAAGAACATGTGTGAGGTCTTTGTCCTGCAGTGGGCTAGAAATGGCTGCATTTGTTTATATATATATATATATATATATATATATATATATATATATATATATATATATATATATATATATATATATATATACCGACACACACACTGTCACACACACACACACACACACATATATATATATATATATATATATATATATATATATATATATATATATATATATATATATATATATATATATATATATATATATATACATGTAAAAAATTACGCAGATTATTACGCCTTTTAAAAAATTCGTTGACGTGGGTGTTTTTCTCCTTTCATTTTGATCTCCATTGTTACCGGCAAGGCTCCCTCCAGCAAAGACCCCATCTGTCTGCTTTTCCTGTTCCCCCAGTATATTATAAAGGAGGCTTAACTTACCTCTTTGAGGACAATGGGTGTCTTTGAAAAGAAAATGATCCCCGAGTAAGTAAACTAGACGGACCCTGTCATAAAAGAATGCTGGAGCAAAGGCGCTGAGAGACAAGGTATTGTGTTTTTGGAAAGGATCATTTTTTGTATGCGCGCATACACGGTCATGAATTTGTTATAATATTTTTTCATGCATGACCTTATCTATGTAATTAACGCGTAATTATTTTACGTCCTCCCGAAGTTGGTGTCGATGATGGTGCGGCCATGTTTAAAGGTCGCTCATGAATGGTAAAGGGATGGGGGTAGTGACATTACCCAAGCTAGCAGGACAATGCCAGAGAGACTGATCTTATATACTGTACATATGATCAGCGCCCAAGCCCCCTCTTTCCCCAAGCTAGGACCGGGGAGGGCCAGACAATGACTGGTGATAACTTGACAGGGTCCTTAGTTCACAAGGATGATGAGGTTGCAGAGACTAAAGGAACTAACTAGATCGATCAGGACTTGAATCTCAGTCCGGCAATCACCAGGCAGGGACGTTTCCAATAGGCCAGCTGAACCCATAAATCGATTATTGAATGTAACCATTTGCGATGCAGTGAACAACCGAATTACCTTTTTATCAGATTACTAACTGTGAGTGTAGTGATTTACCTTATATGTTTACCTACTTAAAAGGTAAATATTGTGGACATACCAGTGGCGCTATCTACGACGAAGGTCAATGATGTAGGTAGCATAATGGTTTAAGCAGCCTTATCTATAACAAAGGTCAATATAGGTTGAAACTTGTTGATCTTATCGCCACCTAGAGTCAGAGCAGTGTGAAGCCATTGGAGTTAACACGTTAGAGTCAAACACAAGGTCAAAGGTCGATGCAGTGGGTAACCTAATGACCTCATATATATACACCGAAGATCGGTGTAATGGACAGTCAATGTGCTTCATATCTTCACCAAAGTTCAATAGAGTTGGTAATCCAATGATCTTGTAGCTACGAAGGGTATATATTGTAAACATATTAATGACCTTATCCAAGTCTTGTCTTAAGGGAATGAAAAAAAGGAATAATAGTTGTTACAACATAAGATTTTTTTCTGTGATTTTGAAAAAGGATTTGATTCTTATTGGCTGTTAAGACGAAGTAAATTGAGATGATTTATAAGATCTATTAAACTAAGAGTTAAAAGTAAGGCATATTTATTATGCATAGTAGAGCAGGGTGTCAATTAAAGAAAAGTTTAAAAACAAATGGAAATCTTCCTTAACAAATCTCAGTATAAGCAATAAAGAGAGACGATTACAAAGTTAAGGGGTAGGTCTTCATAAAACATTTTTGTTAAACAAGAAAATCTTATTAAAATAGTCAAGCTAACTATTTTCCTACTTATGCTCTGGATGACATGTTATGATGCCAAATAATTACGTCATTGCTTGGCTTGAATAAAAATCATCTTGAGTAAACTAAGATGAAATTCATTAAATTTATTCATTTGGACCATGTGATCAGCGTTGGGGCTTGGGAAGTCATTCCGCAACTTTATGCATCAAGAAACACCACTATTTCCATATTGAAGTAAAAGTTTATAAGTAGAAAGCTAAAAAGTGAGATTAGCTAATGGTCGAAAAGAACAGTGCAAAGACCCTGAGGAAATGCCTACAGTAAACTGCGTATGGCGCACTGACGGCACTATCATACCTAAAAACATAAAATGTTCAGAAGAACAAATTAGGAGACGCTACAGAATCCACACTTAAAAAAAAGTGATATGGAAAGAGAGTAGTGAAGGCAATTCTTCAATGCCAGGGGCGGAGCTAGGGACTTGGGGGGTCCTGGGGGCTGACCTAGTAAAGAGACCCCCTCTCCCCCTTGCCCTGGGTAGTTGGTGGTAATTTTAAAGCACTTACATGCTTTTATTTTCAGTCCCTGCTTTGGAGGCACCCCTTTCTTGGAGGGCCCCGGGGGGGAGGGTTTCAAAATTGCCCTCCCTCCCCCCTTAAATGAGGTTCTTAGTAAAGTTGTTGGTAAGCAGGTTCAGAAATAACAAGTGAAAAGTTATGATTGGAATAATCCCCTTTGTGATGCGATTTGAAAAGCAAATTGTGATGTATCAGTTGAAAAACTCATAGTAAATGCATCGACATTTGGCATATTCAGTCACAATCTTTTGAAATCTTATTATGAATAGTTTTGTTAAGTTTGAAATAGCTGGAAGGGTTTTTCTTGACGTCAAAGGACTATTAAGCACCAATAAACGGTTTATAATCGGCATATTTTTTTTTTTTAAATGAAGAATAGTTCTTGTGCAGTTTTATGTTTAAAAGGGCTTGAAAGAACCTTAAAAGAAATACCTCATATATAGATCATATTATATTTTCTAAATTATATTCTAACATGCAGAATGAACCCTCTGTTCCTTTAAGAAATTCTCTCGCTTGTCATGAAATTTATGTTTTTCTATTTATATTTTTATTCTTATCCAACAATTTTATTCGAGAAAAACGTCAACTATTTATCTAATTTTCATGCAAAATAGCAATTATTCCATTCATTTCATGAGCATTATTCCAACTAGATATTTGACCTTTGTTATTGTGAATAGTTTCAACTATTCACTATGTTTTACAATTATTGTAGTATCTATTGTTTACAATTATTGTAGTATCTATTGTTCACAATTATTGTAGTATCTATTGTTCACAATTATTGTAGTATCTATTGTTTACAATTATTCTAGTATCTGTTGTTTACAATTATTCTAGTATCTTTAGGGTATAATTATTCTAGTATCTATTGTTTACAATTATTCTAGTACCTGTTGTTTACAATTATTCTAGTATCTATTGTTTACAATTATTGTAGTATCTATTGTTTACAATTATTCTAGTATCTTTAGGGTATAATTATTCTAGTATCTATTGTTTACAATTATTCTAGTACCTGTTGTTTACAATTATTCTAGTATCTATTGTTTACAATTATTCTAGTATCTGTTGTTTACAATTATTCTAGTATCTGTTGTTTACAATTATTCTAGTATCTTTAGGGTATAATTTTTCTAGTATCTATTGTTTACAATTATTCTAGTACCTGTTGTTTACAATTATTCTAGTATCTATTGTTTACAATTATTGTAGTATCTATTGTTTACAATTATTCTAGTATCTATTGCTTACAATTATTCGAAGTCTCAAAATAAGCAGGTTTGCTTTTACCCGAGTGATAGACAAACTCGTTAGAGCATCAATTAGAACTTGTTTTATTTGAACTATTTCGCCCATATAATAATGGATAAACTGAATTCGAATGAAGTTTCAGATTATTATTGTTCATTTATTACTAGAGGGAAGAGAGAACATCCATATACACAAGTGTAACATGATTTAGGAGTCTCGTTCAGTATTGCGATCGTTGTTTTGGAGTCTGGCTTACAGGGGCGTTTGAAACTTTGTTGGCAGTTTTCTCTCCCCAAAATGCAAAGCTTATCGATGCATGGCAAACCTCAATCTGTGAGTTAATGCTGAAGTCGACGAGGATTTTAATTTACATATTCTACCGCGTCCCAAAAACAAGTGTTTATGGTATGAAAATAGAATTACATGGAACTAGAAAAACACTCTGAGAGTGCAGACCTCCGCTATGGTAGCTTATTTCTCGAAGCAAGTTTGCCTTTCCCACGACCAATTTAAACCGTAGGCGTATTTGAAGTCTGTGTGACAACCATGTGGGAATTTGGGGTTATAGTTAGGATTAATTCGTTTGACATTTTGCTCGACCCTGACCTTGACCTTTGAATGAGGACTTTCAAAATTGAACCACTTCCACGTATCAACATAACAATTAAATCCTGAAAATTTTACTACTCTATGGATAAAATTGTGGCTAGGAAATTGTTCACAAACAAACAGACAAACGGACTTCGTTGGAGGAGGTAAAAGAGTTTAGGAGAGCACCGAGTTTTTCCTTCTTCACTTGAAGGGGTCAGGGTCGTTTGAAAGTGTAACGAACACGAGGAATGTAAATATTATGATCAGAATCTTATTTTTTTTCTAAGTCTTCAGCCATTCCCTTTTCCCTCTTATTTCTTCTAATCCTGCTTTACCAAAGCTTTCGCCTTCATTCTCTCATTTTATCATAAAACCAGCTCTTCCCCTTCCACAGATTTAATATTTCGTTCAAAATATACCTTCACGCTGCCACATTTAGAATATTCCAGTGAGATCATCATTACCATTCTCCCCTCTCCTCTTCTGCATAGTTTCCTTTGCTCCTTTTTCTCATAGTTAACTATTTTCCTCCCATTTCCACCTGCCATTTCACTTTAAAGGTTTAAAGGCCGATCATGAACGGCAGAGGCAAGGGGCAGTGACATTGCCCTATCAAGCAGGACAATGCATTAGAGACTGACCATATAGACTTATGATCAGCGCCCAAGCCCACTTTCCACTCAAGCTAGGACCAAAGAGGTCCAGGCAATGGCTGCTGATGACTCTGCAGATAGACCTATAGGCTCCCCAAATCCCCCATCCTTAGCTTACAAGGATGGTGAGGTTGCAGCGACGAAAGAAACTAACGAGTTTGAGCGAGACTCGAATCCCAGTCAGGGATTCACCAATCAGGGACGTTACCACATCGGCCTCAACTTTGCTACTGGCGGTGAACCTTTTAGATGCGTAGAAGTGACGAAATACGCATAGTGGCATAGCCACGAAAACCTTTTAGTTGCATAGAAGTGACGATATACGCATAGTGGCATAGCCACGAAAACCTTTTAGTTGCATAGAAGTGACGATATACGCATAGTGGCATAGCCACGAAAACCTTTTAGTTGCGTAGAAGTGACGATATACGCACAGT
This sequence comes from Palaemon carinicauda, assembly GCF_036898095.1. Taxonomy (NCBI): domain Eukaryota; kingdom Metazoa; phylum Arthropoda; class Malacostraca; order Decapoda; family Palaemonidae; genus Palaemon; species Palaemon carinicauda. Next base: position 109,915,259 of record NC_090746.1, on the reverse strand, counting down.
GGCATAGCCACGAAAACCTTTTAGTTGCGTAGAAGTGACGATATACGCACAGTGGCAAAGCCACGTGAACCTTTAAGTTGCGTAGAAGTGACGATATACGCACAGTGGCATAGTCACGAACCTTTTAGTTGCGTAGGTGACGATATACGCACAGTGGCATAGCAACGAGAACCTTTTAGTTGCGTAGAAGTGACGATATACGCACAGTGGCATATCCACGTGAACCTTTTAGTTGCGTAGAAGTGACGATATACGCACAGTGGCATAGCCAAGTGAACCTTTTAGTTGCGTAGAAGTGACGATATACGCACAGTGGCATAGCCACGAAAACCTTTTAGTTGCGTAGAAGTGACGATATACGCATAGATGCATAGCCACGTGAACCTTTCAGTTGCGTAGAAGTGACGATATACGCACAGTGCCATAGCCACTGTACCATGGTCGTCCACTGTCTTTGGGTAGAGTTCTCTTGCTTTAAGGTACACTCGGGCACACTATTCTATCTTATTGCTCTTCCTCTTGTTATTTTTTAGAGTTTTTAATAGTTTATATATGAAAGATCTATTTTAATGTTGTTACTGTTCTTAAAATATCTTATTTTAATTGTTCATTACTTTTCTTGTAGTTTACACAATTCCTTGTTTCCTTTCTTCACTGGGCTATATTTCCTTGTTGGAGACCTTAGGATTATAGCATCCTACTTTTCCAACCAGGGTTGTATCTGAGCTATCAATAATAATAACCACTTTGCGATAGTAAACTACGCATATCAGTACTTTCCATCAAATTTAAAAAGAAACTTGTACCGAACTGAATCTGCCCTAAAGTCGTGTTTGGATTAATGATTTTTAAATGATGAAATAACATAGGATATTAATTTTTTATCAGCCATTTTATTTATACACTGCACCTAGATATTGTCACAGAACAATAATAGTTTATAAATAATTTGACCAGATTTTTTTTTCTGTATAAGCGGTATATATATATATATATATATATATATATATATATATATATATATATATATATATATATATATATATATACTGTATATATATGCATATCTATATATATATATATATATATATATATATATATATGCATATCTATCTATCTATCTTTCTATCTATCTATCTATATATATAATATATATATATATATATATATATATATATATATATATATATATATATATATATATATATATATATATATATATATATATATATATAACCATCGTACCTTCGGTAGCGTCTTTCTCGGAACTTTATTCTGCCATCAGCAACTGCAAAGGTCTGAACTTTATACACTTTACAGTCAATAATATTCTATTAATTCACTTCATTTGGTATCGTAGTAGTCGGAGAAAACGATAAAAAGTTACCAGTTATTGAAATGACAAAATTAAGCAAAATATCAGTATTATTCCATTAAAATGGGAACAGTTTTGTCTTTGTAGCACAAAAAAGCGGGACAAACATGAACAAAGCTGGACAAAACTCACAAAAATGAAAAATAGCCTCATAGACGTTTAAATAGCGGGACTTTGCTTACATTATTAATTTTATAACTATCATTATGACCCATACATGGTCACTGTATGGGTCCTGACTATCATTGAGATTTGAAGCTTAATTACCTCTTTGTTTTTCTTGCTGAAATACGAATAATTTCCCTTTTGTACAGTATATTTTTGCTAGTGTACCCGAGCCGTCAAAATTGACCTCTAAATATTTAGATAGATATGCACAAACGCGTACACACGCAGATTGAACCCTTCTCATCTCCTTCCCCTCTCCTAACTATAACCCGCTGGTTCGGCAATTTATGGGAGAGTGTGGTGTCCAATTGTACCTCTCGGGGTATTTCCGCTTATCATGGTATGGCTATTTCCTCTCCACTGAGCGTGACAGGAAAGATATATATGTGTATATATATGGGTGTATATATATGTATATATATTCTGTATATATATATATATATATATATATATATATATATATATATATATATATATATATATATATGGTCAGACATGCTCTTTATTATATAGGGGAGATTCCTTGGCTTGGCAGATTTGGACCGAATCAGTTCTGGATTAATTCAATGATGTGGGAATTGAGATTCAGCGAAATCAAGGACGTTGAATTATTGGATCTCAAATTATGCTCCCGTAATTCAGATGTTGAATGTTTGAATGTATTTGCTGTCCCCTGCAATTCAACGGCTTCGTCTTTACGCAGAAATCGGAACGATATCTCTGAATGGTGAGAGTTATTTATGTAAGAGATCATACATCTGTAACGCTCATATTAATAAAAACAATTTCTATTTTTTTATTCGAATGCTGCAACGATGTTGTTTTTCTTCTCTTGATCAAAGCAGTATTTAAAAACCTTAATTTATTGAATAAATAAAAGAAAATACTTGTTTCTTTACCTTCCACTGTCCGAGAGCAGAGAGCTGAAAAAGATTAAGAATTTTATCCTTCGCCAAAATATAATCTTCGTTTCTTTATAATCTCTCATTTTCTTTACAGATATTTGTATTCGTTCATTTCTTTGCTCATTTCTATTTATATCCATCCTTGAATTGTGTCTTATGGAGGAGAAACGTCTCACTACAAGGACTCTTTTCCTATGACAGGTCGTAATTAATGCCATGCAGATCTAAACAGGATTAAGTGATAATCGCCTTTACATAATCCTTGTTGAAATATCAGATTATCCTGATGTAAAAGTTAAACTGAAGATGAATTCCCTTATAAAACAGTCTTTAAGGTCTTTTATCTTATGTTTTATTTCTTCAATGTCTCGTTATTAAATTGTTCCGAGATAATTACTGTTTAGATTACCTTCCTGTGGCTAACTCGTATGTTACACGTCCGTTTGCCTATTACGGCAATCTCCTAATTAGTTGGTGTAATTTGTCACTCTGGCAAGAGCTATAATTTCGCCTTCCCTCGGTTCCATACACACGACTTGGATGGTTGACAAATCTACGGTAATTCTCTTGTAATTGCTTTTAAACAGTGTCCTGGGGTTTCCCTCAGTTCCCGCAGAAAACGTTTATATATGAAGGGATTATCACGTAGAAGTTTCTTGGATGGTTATGGGTAAATATTATATTTGATAAAAAAACAAGAAAAAAAGCTTACGTTATTTGTCGTTTCTTAAGGAAACTCGTTTAGGTAAAATGGTGTACAAAATGTCAATGTTTTTATTATTGCCGGCTTAGAGAGTGGGGAAACCGTTTAGAATTAGAACCCCTTTTATATATTTGACAAAAAATATCTTGTCACTATTTGATGGAGTCTTATCAAATGGATTTCCAGTGAATAACGGAGTACTCCAAGGGAATCTGTTGTCACCTATGTTGTTTATTCTTCTCATGAATTCTGTAATGCATAGAACAGTCAGAGATGGTGGAGAAGGATTGGACTGTACCAACCGTGTTTCACACAATTGTACATAATTCCTTTTGTATATATTATGCTTGTATCTTCGCTCCTCCCTCGCACTAAAACGAACATGAAAATTCCTGTCTGGTTTTTCTTCTGTGATATTGTCTGTCTTGTGAACTTGTCATGTCCTGTTGCCTTGAGGTTTTGTATATAAGGAGAGTGTTCCACAACAATATAACTCAGTCGTTTCCAATCTGCCTTTGATTTCACAACTCCTCTCTCGGCTCGTCACATTGGTGACCCCGGAAGTCGACTCGCTCCCACCGCCTTCCACCCCCACCCCCTCGCCCCTTCATCGTTGGTACTATGGCGGACTCTACGGCAGTTGGTGCTGCGGCCGCTCCATTCAAACTTTCATCGTTTGCCAGCGGAGAGGCGTTTGCTTGGTTTCAGCGCGGCTAAGTCCAGTTTCGTATCAGGGGCGTGACTCGCTCAACCACCAAAGCGGATTATGTTCTCGCGGCGATACCCGAGGACACCTTCCCAGAAATATCCGACTGGCTTTGGGAACAAGGAGACACCCCAATAGCGTATGACGACCTCAAATCATACCTTCAGCAGCAGTACTCGCCGTCGCTAGCCGACCGTATAGCAAAGCTTTTTCAGCTCTCGCAACAACCGTTGGGGGACCAAAGGGCTTCGCTTGCCCTCAGGGAAATGACCAGTATCGCTCGCCTTCAACCTGCCGCAGACAGCTCTCCTCGTGAGGTGAACCTACTCCGTGCCCTTTGGATACGCCGTTTACCTGAACCTGTGCGCGCTGCCATACCCGATGTCGATAGTTTACCCATAAAGGACTTGATGACCAAAGCCGACGCCCTTATGGACAGCCACTTCAAGACCTCCATCAACGCCTCCACCCCTGACGACGAGGATGCCTATTCAACGTCAACCGAAGCTGACATGAATGCCGTAGGACATACACGCCTACCCCGTGACGTGCCGAAGCAGCGACATAGCCGCCCACCACCCACCAATCGCTCGCGCCCCAACGAACGATTTCTACAGCCACTTACTACCTCCCATCCGCCGCAGTTTTGCTACTACCACTTCAGATTCGGGGCAACCGCGAAGAAATGTGCCACAGATTGTCAGTGGCCAAAAAACGTGTAAGTAGGCCATCGCTTGTGGCGGTGGCCTCCCATGTTTCTAATCTTTTCTTTTTACAGGATGCAGGAACGGGCGTGCGATTTTTGGTAGACACGGGTGCTTGTCGTTCTCTTTTGCCAAGGAAACTCTTCAAGGCACAACGTAGTCTGTCTACATCTGCCGACGTCCGCTTGGTAGCTGCCAACGGATCTGCGATACCCACTTACGGTTACGAGAGCCTCACATTATCGTTCGGAAACGGTAAATTCAATTGGAAGTTTCTCGTTGCTGACGTCACAATGCCAATCCTCGGCGCGGATTTCCTCTCACTTTTCCTATCCCACACGCCCCTCTCCTTCTCTCCACCGATGCCAGCGACGTCGCTATTGGTGCAGTACTCGAGCAGGTGGTCAAAGGCTCGCCCCGCCCATTGGCCTTCAGCAGAAAACTGTCCAAGGCAGAATCGGGTTATTCTACCTTCGATCGAGAATTGCTGGCGGTGCACTTGGCTGTCCGTCACTTTCGCCATTTCTTAGAAGGTACGCCCTTCATCATTCGCACAGACCACATGCCTCAGGTGCACGCCTTCACTCGACAGTCTGACGCCTGGTCCGCCCGTCAACGCCGACATCTCTCCGCCGTGGCTGAATTCAACTGCACCCTCCAATACGTCCCTGGGAAAATGAATCCCGTTGCCGATGCCCTGTCAAGAAACACGTTGGCTGCCGTTCAACTGGGATTGGATTACAACGCCCTGGCTGAAGCCCAACGACAGGATCCAGAGTATCAAGCTTGTAGGACATCCTGCACGTCCCTCCGTTGGGAGGATTTTCCCCTCGAAAACTCCAACACCACCCTCCTCTGTGACGTCAGTACTGGTAGACCGCGACCTTGGATTCCTGCTCCCATGCGCCGACAGGTGTTTGATTTCATCCACGGCCTTTCACATCCCTCGTGCCGTTCTACTGCACAGCTGCTGAAGGCAAAGTTCATTTGGCACGGCATTTCTAAGGATGCTAAGGATTGGGTCCGTGCCTGTACTTCTTGCCAAACTTCCAAAGTACATCGACACACGGATTCAGGAGTGGGCACCTTTCCTCAACCTCAGCGTCGTTTCGCACACATTCACGTCGACGTTGTAGGCCCCCTACCCACATCACAAGGACATCGTTACCTGTTTACCGTCATCGACTGCTCCACTCGTTGGCCTGAGGTCATTCCCATGGAAACTGCAACATCCGCCTCATGTACATCTGCCTTACTCTCTGGATGGATTTCAAGATTCGGTATCCCTGAGCATATTACTTCCGACAGGGGAACCACTTTCACCTCTCAATTATGGACGTCATTAGCGAATCTCCTGGGCATCACCCTACATCAGACAACGGCCTACAACCCCGCTGCCAATGGAATGGTTGAACGTTTTCATCGCACCCTCAAAGCAGCTTTGATGTCCCGCTGCAAGGATTGCAACTGGTTTACTCAGCTTCCCTGGGTCCTCCTTGGACTAAGGACCACTCCTAAAGACGCCCTCGACGTCTCGGCAGCCGAAATGGTGTATGGCGACCCGTTGGTCGTCCCTGCCGAGTTTTTTCCTTCTACAACCTCCTCCGACGATCTCCAGCGCATACGTCACGTCGTGGGAAAATTTACTCCGTGCCGCCAGACTTACAAGCCCCCAGCGAAGCATCACATACCAACGGACTTGCACTCTGCAACGCACATCTTCCTGCGCAACGACACCAGCAAGCCACCGTTAACGCCCCCTTACACGGGACCTTTCCTTGTGATCCGACGCAGTCCGAAAGCATTCCTCCTAAACATTCGGGGCAAAGAAGACTGGGTCTCCATTGATCGTCTAAAACCTGCTTATCTTCTGCCAGATGACCCGCCTACAGTTCGCCTCTCTAGATCAGGGCGCCCTATTTAACATGTACAGTATGTCATTTTTAGGGGGGGAGCCATGTACCAACCGTGTTTCACACAATTGTACATAATTCCTTTTGTATATATTATGCTTGTATCTTCGCTCCTCCCTCGCTCTAAAACGAACATGAAAATTCCTGTCTGGTTTTTCCTCTGTGATATTGTCTGTCTTGTGAACTTGTCATGTCCTGTTGCCTTGAGGTTTTGTATATAAGGAGAGTGTTCCACAACAATATAACTCAGTCGTTTCCAATCTGCCTTTGATTTCACAACTCCTCTCTCGGCTCGTCACAGGACTGAATTGGTGATAGGAATTTAGCAGACCTAGAGTATGCTGATGATGCTGTCCTTGTTAGTAGAACACCACAGAATTTGCAAGGCTTGCTTATCAGAATTCAAGAAATATCACATGAGGTTGGGCTGAAGATAAATAGAAGAAAGACAGAGATGATGAGAACGGATTATGCAATGAAAAATGCAATATCATTTGAAGGAGAAATAATTAATGAGGTAGAATCATTTAAGTATTTAGGAACTATGATCTCCAATACAGGCTCTTTAGAATTAGAGTTTAGTGAGATATTGAAAAAAGCAAATCAGACCATTGCTAAGTTAAGTAAAATTTGGAAATCAGGTCGCCTGAAATTTCATATAAAAGTCAGACTATATATCAGTTTAGTGAGACCGGCGTTACTCTATGGACATGAGTCATGGTAGGACAATGAAACAATGTTCAATAGATTTAGTAGAGTGAGAACAAAGCCCTCAGAAGGATATTGGGATTACTCGAATGTCATATGTTGATGACATCATGATGAGGGGTAGGTGGAGATGGTTTGGGTACGCTCTTCGCACTCCCCAAGAGAGATTA
>NC_090746.1:109882907-109905407 GCF_036898095.1 Palaemon carinicauda | reverse complement strand
TATATATATATATATATATATATATATATATATATATATATATATATATATACATATATATATATATATATATATATATATATATATATATATATATATATATATAAATATATGTATTATAGTCACGAAAGGAAAAATGAAAAGACTTTCTTTTCAATTTTCCTTTCGTGGCTATAATACATTTTATATTCATCACGTGTCAGCTTTCGTGATTTCTACACATATATATCTAAATATATATATATATATATATATATATATATATATATATATATATATATATATATATATATATATATATATACATATCCATCCAGACACTTGCTCTTTGTTATATAGGCAAGATAGTGATGTTGATAATGATATTAGAAATAATAACAATATGTTTGCTCTTGGATAATGGGACTATTATTATGAGCTTTGGAAATGAATATTCTGTTTCTCATTATTATGGCATCTAATGTATTACTCGGATTGGATAATAGGAGAAAAATGTTAGATGTTTTCAGTCCCAAACGAACGAGGAATATGCATTAAATCAGACATAATTCCAATTAATTTTATGTGAGTTTTAAAACTGCATATTTCCCCATGAAATATCAGAGAGTGTTATGAAATGGAGAGCAATCAGAGTTAAACGTACGTGAATTATTTCAAAATCATAGCATATTTAGCGAGGATTTAGTCTTACGATGTTACAGGTATATTTATCGTTTTCGTAGTTAATATCTCATTTACTGAAATTTTTTTTTTCTACACTATATTAGCATCGTCTATTGGGTATTTTTATGTGTTATTTTGACGTGGGAGGTGCCTTAACATTGCATGTTTTTTATATTAAGGTTTTGACATGTAAAAATTGAAGTTATATCCAATATATAGTATATGCAACATGGATATGATATAAAATATAGTAAAGTTTCTAAATTTTCTTTGTTTGAACCCACATGAAAAATTATGATGAGAGAAAAGATAGAAAATATAATACAATTTTGTAAATTGTCTGAAATTATGTGCACAATTTGGTCGAGGGAAAGTACGCCATATGAATTTTTCACAGTAAGGCTTTGATGTGAAAAAGGGCAAGTTTACTACAGTAGCAGGCGAAAAGTATCAGAACTCAAAAAGGTATATATCGATGCTAATAGTAGAAAACGCATACGTGAAATGGATAGAAAAGAAAAAAATAAAGCAACAGAAATGACATTTGGTTTTTGAAGATGAAATCGAAAATATTAGATATGTTTCATTAATATGAAAACGGAGAGTGCATAATGAAATTGACCTTTTGTGTTTTAAGATTCGTGAAATCACAGCGAAAGCAATACAGTATATTATTATTATTATTATTATTATTATTATTATTATTATTATTATTATTACTTGCTAAGCTACTACCCTAGTTGGAAAAGCAAAATGCTATAAGCCCAGGGTCCCCAACAGGGAAAATAGCCCAGTGAGGAAAGGAAACAAGGAAAAATAATATATTTTAAGAACAATGACATTTAAATAAATATTTCCTCTATAAACTATGAAAATTTTAACAAAACGAAAGGAAGAGAAACGAGGTAGAATAATGTGCCCGAGTGTACCCTCAAGAAAGCGAACTCTAAACCAAGACAGTGGAAGACCATGCTACAGAGGCTATGGCACTACCCAAGACTATTTTATATCCGAGACCCTGGATATACATCATAGCCTGATACTGCATGTAATCTCGAAAGGTCAGTCATCATTTACTTTTCAACTTCTCATATATCCTAATGTTCTGGAACACTGTCAAGGAAAATATGTTTAACTAGTGTGCGTGACCAGTCAAAAATGATGAATATGCACAAATAGATCCAATCCTTCCCACCCTCAACTCATTTCCTAACTACAACACGACAGTTTCGGTCAATTGTGGGAGATTGTGGTATTCGAGTATACCTCTCACGATACCCCTTTTCAACAGTGTATGACTATGTATCTCCCCCTACTCGAGGGACGGGGAGAGACCGAGTGGTCATACGTTTGTCAATGCCACTCAGCTGGACAGGGAAAATATATATATATATATATATATATATATATATATATATATATATATTTATTTATATATGCATATATATATATATATATATGCATATATATATATTTATATATATGTATATATATGTGTGTGTATATGTATAATTTATATATATAAAATTATATATTTATATATATATATAAATACAAGAAACATATCCCCTATATAATAAACAGGAAGAGTCTGGTTCTATATATATATATATATATATATATATATATATATATATATATATATATATATATATGTACACACATAACCAGCCACTTGCTCCGTATTATACAGGGGAAATGTTTCTTCATATCTTTTGGGATTCGAACCCATGCAGGTTATGAAACTGCGATTAATTCTTCTTCTAGCCATTTCGATTATAACGTAATTGTTACGATGACTGCAATCCTTTACTATGTCCTATTGTTGTTACACAAACTTAGATGACTAAATTACTAGAATTTACTTGTGAGTTATATCGTCTTCAAATGACTCTATTCACTTTTTTTTTCTCTTTTCAATGAAGATACTAAATCATCCCAATTGGAAAAATTTTCGGAGTTGGCAGAAAATGTGTATTATTCGGGGATATATTTTATGGTAAGAAATCTTTTTGGTAGATTCATACTTTAGTCATTCATCTTTGCTAACGATGTAAACTTGATTTATGTTTACGGTGTCCAAGCAAAATTGTAGTAATAGCCAGTGTGACGATGCTAGAGATATTTATATTATTGTGTGTATACACTATGATTATATGTATATATATATATATATATATATATATATATATATATATATATATATATATATATATATATATATATATATTTATTTATATATTTCAATATATATATGTATATATACATATAATATATACACATACAAAATAACCACAGGGAAATGAAATTGAATGTATAAGATTAAGACCTGACTAGTTTCGTGATACTTTTAAGCTAGTCAGACTTAATCTTATACTTCCAATTTTATTTCCCCTGTGGCTATTTTGCATCTAGGCATCACGTTTTCCTGTGATTTTTACGCATATATATATATATATATATATATATATATATATATATATATATATATATATATATATGTATGTATATATGTATATATATATATATATATATATATATATATATATATATATATATATATATATATATATATGAAGAACACAATATATTTATTTCAAAATCTAGTAAAGGCAACACTAGTAATATTCCAGAAAGAAACAGGTCTTCGTATTGATAATTCAATATGTAACCAAGCTCTCAGATGTCGAACCAAAAAATGGAACATCCGACATATAGTTTTGTATACCTGAAAGTGCAAACAAGCCAGAGGGAACACATAGAAAAACAGAAACTATTTGCATAAAAACTCCATCACAGTCCAATATATAACAGGAGTATATAGTAACTTTTCGTCCACTGTTATACAACGAGATATTGCAGAATTCCATACAGCCGTGGATATTTTGTTCCTATGTTAAATTGCCTGGATTGTATGTCACACAGATAAAGAATGAAAGGGTTTTTAATTTGGTCTGTAGTATGATTTATCAGAACACTTTGGTCTAACGGGTTTTACGTGTTTTCTCTCCGGGAGGCGGGACTGTTTGATGCTTGGTATTCGGAAAAGGGACATTTGAATATATATTTTCTCCCTCTCTCAGTTTCTCTAACCTCGCACACCTGTACTCACACACATCTCCTCTATATAATTCTTCTTCACCCAAGGGGTTACTGCACTGTAATTGTTCAGTGGCCACTTTCCTCTTGCTAAGGGTAGAAGAGACTTTAGCTTTGGTAAGCAGCTCTTCTAGGAGAAGGACATTCCAAAATCAAACCATTGTTCTCTAGTCTTGGGTAGTGCCATAGCCTCTGTACCATAGTCTTCCACTGTCTTGGGTTAGAATTCTCTTACTTGAGGGTACGCTCGAGCACACTATTCTATCTAATTTTTCATCTTCTTTTATTGAACTTTATATAGTTTATATAGGAGATATTTATTTTAATGTTGTTACTCTTCTTAAAATATTTTATTTTTCCTTTTTCCTTTCCCCACTGAGCTATTTTCCTTGTTGGAGCCCCTGGGCTTATAGCGTCTTGCTTTTCCAACTAGGGTTGTAGCCTAACAAGTAATAATAATATTGATGATGATAAAAAGCAAGTGTCTGGCTATACGTATAATTTCTTTCCAGTCAAGCTCAGCGGCATTGCCAGACGTATAACTAACCAGGCTTTCAAAGACTGAGGAGAGAGAAGAGGAGAGAGGCAGTAGTTATATCCTGGTGAGGGGGTTTGTAGTTAGGAAAAGGGGGAGTGGGTAGGAAGGGTTGAACTTGTGGGTGTGCATGCGTATCTATCTAGATATTTAGTTGCTATATTTGACCGGTCGCACATACTAGTGTGTGTGTGTATATATATATATATATATATATATATATATATATATATATATATATATATATATATATATATATATATATATATATATATATATATATATATATATATATATATATATATATATATATATATATATATATATATATATATATATATATATATATGTGTGTGTGTGTGTGTGTGAGCGTTTTATATGATTATTACATCATTTCAGGTTTTAAATGAGCATGTTATAAGTATAGTCTTATGACCATTCATACTATTGCTATAACATTAAATAAGCAATTAAAGTTAAACTAACTCTTTTGCTTATTGTAATAGACTGCAAATTTCAATTCAACGCTTCCCGGTACTCTGTCTGGGACTCGAACCCAACATCCCTTTCTGCTGGTTATGGAGTAGGGAGGGAGTCACGTGCAGACGCATTCCATCTATCCAAATTGGGTGGTTCCTTTCCAAGAAAGGACTGCTAAAGGTGTTATCTGTTTAGTTATCGGATGCTATTTTTCGTAAGAGGTTACTAGTCATAGGTACACTTGGACACAGGAGTCCTGGTACACCTCGATCCTATAAAGTGCACCGTGTCACACCCTTACTTTGCGGCGAATAACCAATCAGTTAGTGTAGGGAGAGATGCCAGAGGTGGTTGGCGGGGGCTAAACACAGGAATTTGCTGCACGGTAAGGGTGTGGGGTGGGTGCACTTCCCCAAAGCAAGATGTACCAAAAATTTCTGTGTCTAACTGTACATATCGATCCTTACGATGACTTACAATGACATACTTAGGATCAATTCATTGTTTTTTTTCACCAACAAAACATACAGAAAAATAGTATGATATATAACTTGGTAAAATCAAAGGATTTTTTTTTTTCTTAGTACAATTAGACATCTCTCTGATTAAGGAAAATCTGCTGTTAGAATTATAAACTAATATTTATCAGCATGAAGGGGTGTAATCAACAAAATACAAAGAAACTGAAAGACACGAGAAACTCAGAGGATTCGAAGCAAACTAAAAAAAAACTCAACTCAATGTTTTATTCATTGTTCTCACGTCGCCCAAGATATGAATAATATTACGACACTGATGGAATTTTTGAGTGACTTTAAACTGAAAGGCAAGAAACAGACTAATTCAATTGAGGACGCAGGAAAGAAGGCAGCGCAAAAATGTACATTGAATTGCTGGAGACACTTAGGACATTTCGGTGAAGTTTGATATGATTTGAAGTTTCCAACTTTCGTCCTTTTACTCTCGTATAATTATTCCTTGACACTAGATTTTCCTTTTAGTTAAATTGAAAATTGACATGGTGACGTATATATTGAAATATCCACTAACTGTCTGTTATATGATTCCTGGAACTCCTTGTTCAGTTTTAAGACTCGGTGTGCAATCGGGAGTATCTTAACTTACACAGTTATCGTAACTATAAATTAAGCCCAGTAAGATGTTTATACATACTATGCAGCATCATAAAACTTACAAGTCAGAGAGAGAGAGAGAGAGAGAGAGAGAGAGAGAGAGGAGAGAGAGAGAGAGAGAAGAGAGAGAGAGAGAGAGAGAGAGAGTTAATTTTGGATGGCGACTAGAAGGTATCCATATAATCAAGATCATCTGTTGAGTCCAAAAGAATGCTTAAATTACCGTTACCAGAAGAAATAGTAATAAAATTCTTTAAAATTTTTTTTTAAAAAAACTCAACTCAATTTTATTCATTGTTCTCACGTCGCCCAAGATATGAATAATGTTACGACACTGATGTAATTTTTAAGTGACTTTAAACTCTGAATATAGGCAATGAATTTTATTTTTCATCTTACTTTGGAAGATATTTGAGATATTTTTTTTTTTTTTGTTAGATTACAAGTAAATGTTCCTTACTGAAAAATTGCTGGAGGCCACTTCTGAATTCTGAGCATTTTTTAAGGTATAGAAAAATTCTCAACATTTTCAGCCGGGCCCCCATCGGATTTGAACTCAGGAGCCCCCATCGGATTTGAACTCAGGACCTAGGAAATATACAAGCTCTGTCATGAAATCTCTTAAATGTCTTGAGGCCAGGTTGTACATAGTCATCGCTCGGACTATAGTATTTCACGCAATACTCTTGCATTGGTGAAGGCTGAAATTCTTAAATATATAATCATTATTTTAAACTCAAAAGTCTCTAGTGCAGACACGGTGTTTTGACGCTGTTACTGTTTTTAGAATGATATATTGTTAATTTATTCTCATTATTTATTTATTTCCTTATTTCCCTTCCTCAATGGGCTATTTTTCCTTGTTGGAGCCCTTGGGCTTATAGCATCTTGCTCTTCCAACTAGGGTTGTAGCTTGGCTAGTAATAACAATGATAATAATGTAGTGCGGATACACGAGGGACTACTGTATGAATATATTTATTTTATTTTGTATCTTGCTTTATCATTACTATTTTCAAATTTCTATGTATATTTTCCTGTTTTGACCCTAATTGCCTAATCATTAGCATTGACTGCCCGCCTCATAGTTTATTCATCATAGTTAGGTCTGACCTGAGTTTTGATGCTAATTGTTCGTGGAACATTCTTTTTAATAATTTGAAATTAGAGTTCCTTCCAAGTAAGTCTTAAAGCAGACTTTAACTAAATAAGCTAGTGTTTATAATGACGTATAAATTTGTAAACAATAGGCTGAAGTGCGTACAGTGTGATATAAGCATTAATAGCATTAATAGCAATCGATCTTATTGATTATGCGTCGATTAGGAATGTTTTTTCTTTTTAAAAACTTATTCTATTCCTCTATCCATCCTTTCTCTTCCCTTTCATTCCCTTTATTTACTCTTTCCTTTTCCCTCTTTATTACCCTTTCTTCCTCACCCGCTTTCGCTTTCTCCTTTCTCTTTCTTTTCCCGTGACTGCCCCTATTGTCTTCATTTCCTCCTCTCTTCCCTTTCATTTTCTTTTCTTCCCCCCTTTTACATTCTCTATTATTTCCAATTCCCCTTCGTTACCTTCTTTATTATTTTGAATTTCTATTCTACCTTATCCTTTTCCTTCTATTTCATCTAACTTTTGCCCAGTCATTCCGCCTACCTTTTCCCGTACTTTCCCAACTCTCTCTTCCAATTTTCATTTCAATTCATTCCACATATCTAAATTTCCTTCTATTTCTTCTACCTTTTCCCCTCCTTCTTTCTCTCCTAATCTTTCTCCTCCAATTTTCATTTCAACTTATTCTTCTTCTTCTTCTATTAGCGTGTTTTTTTCCCATTCGTATGAGGGTAACACGGTTGCCTTTTTTTGAAGGACTTCGCTTTGGTTTTTCAAATATCTAAATTTCCTTCTATTTCTTCTACCTTTTCCCGTACTTTCCCAACTCATTCTCCTCCAATTTTCATTTCAACTCATTCCACATATCTAAGTTTCCCTTCAATTTCTTCTACCTTTCCCCCCCCCCTCTCCCAACTTTTCTCCTCCAATTTTCATTTCAACTCATTCCACATATCTAAATTTCCTTCTATTTCTTCTCCCTTTTCCCCTCCTTTCCCAACTCTTTCTCCTCCAATTTTCATTTCAACTCATTCCACATATCTAAATTTCTTTTTATTTCTTCTGCATTTTCCCCTCATTTCCCCTGTACGCTTTCTCCTCCAATTTTCATTTTAACTTATTCCCCACATATCAAATTGAGACGGCGGATATGAACTATTCACATCAAGCGGAGTTTGGCAATTAACCGCTTGCATCGCTCACGTAAGGTCTAGCCAATCAGAAGCAAAACGCCGAACGTATCGTGAATCTTAACTTTTATGTTTCGTAAGATTAACCCGTAACTGATGCGAAGCTGAGCCAATCACGAAACGGCGCTCGTCGGATGGCGATTCCCACTTCAGTATTTCATGACAGCTAAGAATCATTTCGCCAATGAGGTCGAAGCGCGTCACATATCACGGCTGGTTGCTTTTGCGCGTGTGAATGAGGCTAATTGCTGGCGTGAGTCATTATGTAGGAGGCTCGTTATGCTAATGCTAATTGCTGACATTGAGAATAAATTGTTATCCATTTGGTCTGTTTGTTTTGTTGTTGGTTATTATAATAATGGCTATGATGATATTGATGGTTAATACAAGAATAGTAACAATGTTAGTAATAACATTGATGATTATGTGATGATCATAACAACAGCAACAATACTATCATAATATTGGTAATGAAAATAATGATGTACTACTACTACTACTACTACTATTACTACTATTACTACTACTACTACTACTACTACTACCAATGATGATAAAATCACTAATAATAACAATAACAACTACTTTTGCAATTTCCTGTCTTACTTATGTAAACTGAAAATATTCGTGGAAAATGTAGCATTAGAATATAATGTAAAGTGGTGAAAACTATTCTTAAAGATAAAAAACAGACGCATGAATTGATCAAAATTTACTTTGAAGAAATGGGGGGAAAGTTAGTTGAAATAGAAGGAAATTGATATATGTGGAATAAGTTAAAATGAAGTCACTGACAGTAGGGTGACGGAATGGGTTTAATGTGATAGGAGAGATGTCTTTACGGCTTCTACTCTCGATGCCTGGCGGATGATCTCACTGGAATTAGTATGGACCGGCACTGCGCATCACAAGGAACTGGCTATCCTTTGATGAATCTAGCCAATGAATCCTCTATGGATTAAGTCAGTCTATGGGAAAAGATGATGAATAGAGAGGTATTGATTTAAAAGCTCTCGAGACGACTGCGAAATTTAACTGAGGCCCTTTGCGTCAGTAAACGTAGGAGGATATGATGATGATTTGACATGACCTTACTTTTAACACAAAAGTTGCAAATGACCTTTAGGTAACATTAAATGGTGAGACGGTTGACTTGCACTTAAAGGTTAATCATGAGTGGCAGAGGCAATGGGCAGTGACGTTGCCCTAGCAGGGCAATGGCCTACAGACTGACCATATATACATTATGATCAGCGTCCAAGGCCCCCCCCCCCCTCTCCACTCAAGCTAGGACCAGGGATGGCCAGGCAATGGCTGCTGATGACTCAGCAGGTAGGTCTTTAGGCTCCCCAAAACCCTCATATTGGACGCCCGTCAAATATTTACATATTTAGCTCAACCAATCACCTACTGTACCTGAAAGCATTGTAATTGTCATGCTGTTAACTGTAATTGGGTAGACCTAGGCATCATTAAAAGAGGAAGAAAAATCACCGAACCAATTCAGAACAGTGCAAAAGTATTTCAGTCTTTTTGAATAATAAATGTATAATCCTGGATTTTGTTTTGCCTATGTTGGGCATTGTATAGTATATTCTTATTCAGAGTAGTGGATATGTATATGTTGTACAGTCATTCCTGTATACAATTTCAGGACACATATATGGAATTCGAATTATTTAGTATAAATGCAAATACTTTACGCGAGCGCTCACAAACACATACACCTTATACAGTAATATTGTATATAATATTGATTATAACAATGATGGATAGGATGATATCAGTAATGATATCAATACCAGCAATGATGAAGATGATAAGTTATGTGGCATTAAACATAAAGACATTGAGAGAGAGAGAGAGAGAGAGAGAGAGAGAGAGAGAGAGAGAGAGAGAGAGAGAGAGATTTATTGCAATGGTATTACAGATAACAGAAAAGCAATCACATTCATCTCTCCTTCCGAGGGGACCCATATAGATAATGGATATACGAAAAAATCTTCTAATATGATATTTTTGAGGTCTTTCTCTGGCATTTTTACCTTGGTAAATGTTTTCCAAAAGTTTACTGACGTTGCAAAGCTGGACAAAAACGAATTCCACTTATTTTCTCTATAACACCAATTTCAATTTAATCATAAACATCAACCATTTATGTATACTCTATTATTATTATTATTATTATTATTATTATTATTATTATTATTATTATTATTACTTGCTAAGCTATAACCCTAATTGGAAAAGCAGGATGCTATAAGCCCAGGTGCTCCAACAGGGAGAATAGCCAAGTGAGGAAAGGAAACAAGGAAAAATATATTTTAAGAAAGGTAACAACATTCAAATAAATATTTCCTACATAAACTATAAAATCTTTAACAAAACAAGAGGAAGATAAATTAGATAGAATAGTGTGCCTGATTACCCTCAAGCAAGTTTTCAGAGTCTTGAAATAATTAATGGCGGTTTTGGGGTAAATAGAGCAGGAGCAATTTTCAGTAGATGTTGCAGAGGTTAAGCAGACTTCAACTGACTTCGCTTCTTTTTTTCCTTGCATTTGCAAACTCTAGAATTTTCTAATTGGCTGAGTACAGACCTCGATTGTTTTACTTTTGCTGAAACAGAACAGTATGGTGTTATTGCGTCAGACAAGTTTACATTCATTAGACTTGCAAAGATGGCAAAATATATAGATGGCAAAAATATATCCCTTACGAGCTATTTGGCCTCTGAAGGGTGTAAGAAGACTAGAAGCTCTCTCTCTCTCTCTCTCTCTCTCTCTCTCTCTCTCTCTCTCTCTCTCTCTCTCTCTCTCTCTCTCTCTCTCTCTCTCTCTCTCTGCAATAGATACTTAACAATACTTACGAAAATATTATATATGAATAATTGCTTCCAAATGGAGTAAAGAAAAAAAAGTGACATGTACCTTGTCACTTATGACCAGCATAACAAGGGTTTTCTTTCAATTCAGATATCCTGAAGTAATGCATTTTCTGTAGCTTAAGCTTCTTTGGTATATCATTCAGTTGAAAATGCAATAAGTAATAAAATGCATTTTCAAAGCTGTGATGTCATGCATCTATACATACTGTACGTGTATTAATCTATATGCTACATTAGATTATTGGTTTTTTATGTATTTGCTTCACAAATAGAAAACAATCACATTAAGCGTGCCTTCAGTCTTAAAACACAACATAAATAATAGGCAACATTGAAATATTTCCTATTTTGATATATCTTATGCTTCCCATGAAGGCGAATAGATGATATATGTATTCGTTGGAGCTAAATCTATCAAAATACCCCATCGGCAATCCTGAATATTTCGTTTCCAATTTCCAATCCAGACAAAGGGTGTCTGTAACTTTGTAAGGTATGTTTCCAATAAAAATTCCCTGAATCGCTCTTGCATTCATGGACATAACGGTGGAAGTCCATTAAGATTATTGCTTGGTATAATATCAATTTCTTCTTGACATATCAATGACATGGCATCAGGATCAAGCATTTGTGATATTTACCTTTTCATATGGTCAAGTGTTAATTACTGTATTCAGTTTTAGAAGTGTTTTCTTGACTTGAATCTTTGCTATACACAGTTTCGTTGGCAATTGGTTTCGTTCGTTGTTGTTTTTTTTTTTGTTTTTTTTTTTTTTTTTTTGATAGAGAGAGAGAGAGAGAGAGAGAGAGAGAGAGAGAGAGAGAGAGAGAGAGAGAGAGAGAGAGAGAGAGAGAGAGAGAGAGAGATTAAAATTCGAATGTTTGCTGTTTTAAATTTAGGGAAATGCAAGAGAAACTGCTCAAAATAATTATCTTTAATAAAACAATAACACCATCATTACTATAAAAAAAGAATCAAATTGAGTTTAGAAGCCTGATAAAAAATAACTATCTTGAATAAAAATTAAATAAAAAGATTAGCCACAGATTAATTAAAGTTTTTCGTTTACTCTTCTATGGAATATGATTCCACGATACTGCTTTAAAAAAAAGGTCAGATTGCTTTCATTAATTTTGAATCCCTTTGATTCTCTTGTATCATTATTGATATTATTCTGAAAGCATATAATTTAATGGGACAAACAGTCACATGTACTTCTGGGATCAAAGAATATAGGCTAGGGAGATATGTCGGGTTTAACCACATAGTAAATGATAAGCTTCTTAGAGAAATAAGGTTTATAAGAGCCAGGGAAAACAGAGGCAAAAAGGATATTTCACAATATGGTCGCCCAAGTGGTGAAACGAAAAACGAAACAGGTTTCATTCTCGGTAAAAAAGTTGATATCAGGATATAACGGTTTTAAATAAGTTAGAGTCAAACGACCATAGAATTGTAGGAAATAAAGTTTGCATAAATCTTAGGAAAGAAAGAGAAATTTGTATCTGATTGGAAAAGAATAGCTCAAATGGAGAAACGAAAAATGAAATAGATTTTATTCTCAGCGAAAAAGTTAATTCAAAGATGTAACAATGTTAAATAAGTTAAAGTCAAGCCGACCATAGAATGGTGAGAAGTAAAGTTTGTATAGATCTTAGGAAAGAAAGAGAAATTTGTATCTGATTGGAAAAGAATAGCCCAAATGGAGAAACGAAAAATGAAATAGATTTTATTCTCAGTGAAAAAGTTAATTCACAGATGTAACAATGTTAAATAAGTTGAAGTCAAGCCGACCATAGAATGGTGAGAAGTAAAGTTTGTATAGATCTTAGGGAAGAAAGAGAAATTTGTATCTGATTGGAAAAGAAAATATACATTACGGTAAGTCAGAAATAACAAGTATTGCATAATTGAAAGGAATATTTGGTAATATAACAGTTTAACAAATTCATTTCTACCAAGTGTAGACGATGAAACATGATCTAACTTAATCTTTATAGATGTCTAATTCAAGCATCAGAACCGGTTGACTTAACCGAGAACTTTTGAATTTCTGAAAATAAAGAACGTTAATTTTCTTTTTATTTATGCAGTTCTGAACTCAGCATTGGACGCATGCTGAGGGTTCTAATTAACTTCCAGAAATGACGTATATTTTCGACCTTAGTAAGCTACATGAATTATTTCCCAAAATTTGGAAAGAAAACATAGCATACATCTCAGTGTGCTACGGGACATGTTACCCTTTTGGAAGTCGATTTTTTCTTCTTTGTTAAATATTGAATTTCTCTTACTATCGTATCTTTATTATTAATCTAAAAATTAAAGTGGTTTTATGAAGAAGCATCTATTAGTAAAAACTATTTAATATCAACAGTCTTCATCATTCATGTAATCTCAAAGAGAATAAGAAAGCACACTGGGTAGAACGTACACAAAATAGAAGGGGACTCTGTAGAGAGCATGCCTTCGCCACGTCAAGCAGCCTTATTTTGCTTTTAATTCCAGTACGTACTTGTACTTTGATGAGTTCTCTTCCAAATTTTTTAGATTTATCCTTTGGACATACCCAACATGTCCAATAAGTTTCGTTTAAATTAATTCCGTAGTTTTTGCGAAATTTTGTTCGCAAATAAAAAATAAACACTATATACTCCAAACGTTGCGATTATTGTCAAAGTACTGCAGCATACTTATACTTTGATGTACTTTATTCATAATGTTAAAGACTCATCCTTGGGTTATACTCAACATGTCTACAAAGTTTGGTCAAAATCGATACAGTACTTTTTGTGTTAAGTTGCTCAGAAATAATTAGTGTAAATAGATAAATAAACTAACAAACAGACAAGGGTGAATACATGACCTTCTCAAAATTTTCGATTTTGGCGAAGTCATCAAACTTCACAGAGAGAGAGAGAGAGAGAGAGAGAGAGAGAGAGAGAGAGAGAGAGAGACTGAAATAAGTTTACTCAAGTCTCCTTGCGCATTTCTCCTCTTCAAATTCCTCATACCCTTCGAGATTTCTTTCCAGGCGTCGACAACCCGTTTGAAATATGAAGCGACAAACATTCTGGCTTCCAGTAAAAGGGGGTCGATGATAGCCTTGCTCACAGAAGTCTTGGATCCAATCTGATAGGAATGAAACGTTCTGGGGTGGAGGGGGGGGGGAGGAGGGGGGGGGAATTATGGCATTTGGATATCTGGAAATGATTTCGGCTCTGAAGATATCTCAAGGCACCTTTGCGTGAGAGATGACTATTGCTCGACGGTACAATTGAGCACGCTATTCTATCTAAGTTCTCTTCTTCTCGTTTTGTTAAAGTTTGTTTATATAGTAAATGTTTATTTTAATGTTGTTAGTTTTGTTAAAATATTTTATTTTTCCTTGTTTCCTTTCCCCACTGGGCTATTTGAGGGTATACTCGGGCACACTATTCTATCTAATTTCTCTTCTCGTTGTTTTGTTGAAGTTTTTATAGTTTATATAGGAAATATTTATTTTGATGTTGGTACTGTTGTTAAAATATTTTATTTTTCCTTGTTTCCTTTCCTCACTGGGCTATTTGAGGGTATACTCGGGCCCACTATTCTATCTAATCTCTCTTCTTGTTGTTTTGTTGAAGTTTTTTATAGTTTATATAGGAAATATTTATTTTAATGTTACTGTTGTTAAAATATTTTATTTTTCCTTGTTTCCTTTCCTCACTGGGCTATTTGAGGGTATACTCGGGCACACTATTCTATCTAATCTCTCTTGTTGTTGTTTTGTTGAAGTTTTTTATAGTTTATATAGGAAATATTTATTTTAATGTTATTGTTAAAATGTTTTATTTTTCCTTGTTTCCTTTCCTGAATGGGCTATTTTCCCTGAGCTTATATCATTCTGCTTTTCCAACTAGAATTGTAGCTTAGCAAGTAATAATAATAATAATAATAATAATAATAATAATAATAATAATAATAATAATAATGCAAAAATTCATTCCAGCGTTCATAATATCTCGGCGCTTTAGTTGATTTTTTTACTACTGCTTAAAGATTAATGTTTATATTGAAAATATTTTCTTTACATGAAAATCTGGGAAAGTTTATAATCTATTGCATTGTTTATTTGTAAAATTTTTATGTAGCTTTCACGACAACGAAAACAATAAGATTTATGTTATTATCATAATATATCAAGGCCATTTATGAACGCATTTTTTAAAACTTTTGGAATATATGTACTGTATATCAAAGTACCCATTTTAATGTGAATATAAGAATGTTTTTTAGAAGACATTGAGGTAGTAGAAATATAGCGCTTTGAGCGGTGGAGACCCTTGGTATTATGAACTCCTCAATTAGGGGTTTGGCCCGGTAAGAGAGCGGGACTGCTAACCTTGATGATGGTCGCGTGTTTGAGGTACTCCGTAGGTCACCAATTTCACGGGATTGGAGGACGAATTAATAAGAGCTCACGAATAACTAGCTTCATCGAGCGACAACACAGCAATTTTTAAGCTCCAAAGGGGTCGCATGTGGGTGATAATTGCATGTGTTAGTTTTCCCTTATGATATGGGGATCATAGTCTATGGGTAATTCAGTAAGAGACCAGTATTTATTACGAAAGGCGCCTTTAAAAACGAAGAATATACACTTATTGGTTTTACGTAATGATTCCTTGGTCAGACTATTGTCTACGGGTAACAAAACCCTCATATAAGAAACGTTCCCTATTCTTTCTTATTCTGTACAGTACTAGTGTACGCGACCCATCAAAGAAGGCTAAATATTTAGATAGTTACGCACACACGCACACGCACCCCCCCCCCCCCCCCGCAGCAGGGTATGACTCCCCCCTACTCCCCCTACCCGAGGGAGAGCTAAGCGTAACCGGATATATATATATATATATATATATATGTATATATACAGAGAGAGAGAGAGAGAGAGAGAGAGAGAGAGTCACACTAGGTTTTTTATGTAAGGGAGATTTCCGTAATTTTTTACCTATCGGGTACTGCTGTTTAAGCAATAACACGTCTCTAAGGATAACATGTGAGGCCACATTAGATGACAGACAATTTCATGCATTGGTATAAAGTCAGATATTTGTGATAATAAATCATTATAGATAAGGTCCTTAATTAACTTCATGATGTAGGATTTTGGACTCTTGCCTAGAATAAGTATTGTTAATAGTGTCAAGTTATTTATCATCATCAATCATCAACGTCAACCGTTACTGGTCCACTGCAGATCAAAGTCCTCAGACATGTCCTTCCACTCGCGTCTGTTTATCGTCTTTCTGTGCCAGTATATACCTGCAACTTTTCTTTAGTTCGTTAATCCGTCGCCTTCTTTACTTAAGATGTAGTTAAGGTTGAAAAGAAATACTGAAAAACCCTACATATCTGAAAAACAACAGGTAATAACCCAGTTTATAAAAACGGTAGAAAGGTCTTACATCCCACAGTATCTGGTACACGGGCTCATTCATGATGTATAGGATAACTTATTGATATTTATAGGATTACAATCATCCTTACATATTTTTTTTATAATCCTTAACATTAACTCAACTGTATGAGTTATGGCTCAATACTGCACAGTATCTACTGTAGAAGCTTTATTCCATCTGTGACCAAGTTTCGGAATGATCTTCCTAATCAGGTAGTTGAATAGGTGGCCGATGTGGTAATGTCTCTGACTGGTGAAGGCAGACGGGGGTTCGAGTCCTGCTGAAACTCGTCAGTTCCTTTGGTGGCAGCAATCTCACCATCCTTGTGAGCTGAGGCTGGGGTGTTTGGGGGAGCCTATAGGTCTATCTGCTGAGCCATCAGCAGCCATTGCCTGGCCCTCCTTGGTCTTAACGTGTTTGGAGAGGGGGCTTGGGCGCTGATAATATGTATGTATGGTCAGTCTTTAGGGCATTGTACTGCTTGCTAGGGCAATGTCACTGTCCCTCGCCTCTGCCATTCATGAGCGGCCTTTAATCCTTCGAGTTCAAACTTGCAGCGAATGTTTTCATGTTGAACAGGCTGACATAAGTTTATTGTATAGTCTATATATGAAAGATATATTCTAATGTAGTTACTGTTCTTAAAGTGTTTTATTTTAATTGTTAATCACTTCTCTTGTAGTTTATTTCCTTATTTCCCTTCTTTATTTCGCTATTTTTTCCTGTTGGAGCCCTTGAGCTTATAGCATTCTGCTTTTCCAAGTAGGGTTGTTGCTTCGCTAATAATAATAATAATAATAATAATAATAATAATAATAATAATAATAATGTCATTATTATCATTATTATTATTACTTGCTAAGCTACAACCCCAGTTGGAAAAGGAGGATGCTATAAGCCCAGGGGCTCCAACAGGGAAAATAGCCCAGTGAGGAAAGGAAACAAGAAAAAAATAGAATATTTTAAGAGCAGTAATAACATTAAAATGAATATTTCCTATATAAACTTTAAAAATTTGAAAAAAAAAAAACAAGAGAAAAAGAAATTAGATAGAGTAGTGTGCCCGAGTGTACCCTCAAGCAAGAGAACTCTAATCCAAGACAGTGGAAGACTGATAAATAAGGCATAATTGAATAAACACATGGACCAAAAGGCTATAATTGACAGGGAAGAAAATAATTTTACTGATGATATATATCAAACTGTGTACCTTAGGGTAGGGTAATGTATAACAGTGCTCCTTTAATACAACTAGATATCCGGCTCCCACACAGTATCTTGAATAGCATACATTATGTAGGGCTGTAATGCAGTCCATCACAATGCATTACTTAATATACTTTCCATCATATGCACTTTGATTATTAATATTTTTGCATTTTGATCCTTAAGCTTCATATTTTCATTTTTTTTTTTTACTTCCTTAGAAGCAAACCTCCAACACTGCTATGTGTAAATTTCCCTTAAGTTGAATAAAAATGAATTATTGGGGACCCAAAAGAATATATGATATCGATAAAGTATATTAATAATTGAATTAGTGAATGAATTGATAGATAGAGAGAAGAATAGTTGAATAAATGAATAAATGGAGAAATAGACGTATAAATGGAAAAAAAGTATAGCAGTAGATATATGATTACATTTAAAAAAAAAATTACCTGCTGATATGAAACTGTTTTTAGGGAAGAATATTTTTTTTTTTCAAGTTAGTTTCTCTGTTTGTTATTCCTCATTTTAATTTTGTTTTGAATGCTATTCTTGGAGGATCTGTTGAAAAATCAGTAAGCAAAACGATATCTCTTGATATAAACAAAACATTGCTTGTTATTATAGCTCTCTGCCGTCTCAAAGTGAGTCTTAAAATGTTCTTTGCAATGTATATCGTGCGAAAAATGATTTGGCATAAATTCAGTGGTTTACTCAGTGCAAAGCAATGTTTTTCTAAAACCAGAAAAAAAGATTCAGAATAGAATTTATTTAAATCAATGGAAATGATAATGGCTGTTTGCCGTCGTAAATAGAAAAAAATCGTGTTAAAAAAATAGAATTGTAACTTATCATCATATATAACCTGGTGATTTTTTTTTTCGCAGTGTCTCTCATCGTATTAGGTCTGATTCCACGAGATTAAAAAAAAAAAGAAAAGAAAAAAAATTGTCTTGCATAAGTCATGTCCCGCATGAATGATTGGGCTATATACGTTCACAGAGTTGATGGTCCCTGCAAATCAATATGACCACACACCTTTGTCAATATCTCCTAGTCATGCATCATCTCAATGGGGCTTTATTTTATCAGTGATAGACTTTCTCTCTCTTTTCCATATTTCCATTGTTTGCATGGTAAGCTCTTGGAAGTTCGGT
Source organism: Palaemon carinicauda (assembly GCF_036898095.1). Taxonomy (NCBI): domain Eukaryota; kingdom Metazoa; phylum Arthropoda; class Malacostraca; order Decapoda; family Palaemonidae; genus Palaemon; species Palaemon carinicauda. The sequence continues at coordinate 109,886,494 of NC_090746.1, read as the reverse complement.
GAATTTAATTTCATTTCTCCAAGTTTTATTTTCTTCATCGTATTGCAAAAATCTTCCATTCAATTTATAAATCTCAATGTTTAAATCTTTGAAATATTGTAGAATACTATTGTTACGATCTTATATTCGTTGCAGGTTCCTTCAATCTCTAAACAAAAGGGTTTCGACAACAGCAATTTAAATATGGGAAATGGATATAAAAGGAAACTCGCAAAAAACATTTATTCACTAACTTATTTACCAAGAAAATTAATGTTGCTTCTTCTTTGCTTTCAATGAAAGGTCAAGTCAATTAAAAATATTAAGATAGGAGAAACAAGCAGATAAGTAAAGTAACAAGATAATTAAATAGAATTTTGAGAAAGTTTTGTTTAGCTGCTGAGATGACGCTGGTATGGTAACTTTAGGCTTGAGAATTTCGCAGAAGGGCTGCTGAAATTCAGCTGAAACTGTGACGATGACTTCAGACTCGAACACGTCACAGAAGGGATGGCTTCAAGATGGGACAGCATTTGTTTTCTCCCTGAATTCTCATCACAAGCAGAGAGGGCTAGCGGCATCTCTTCGTCTCTTCGTGTCGAACATGACGAGATTGTGGAGATGGGTGTTTGTCGTCTGAAGGGGAGGTCGGAACCTAGCTTTGTCCAAGTTCTGGGTTTTTTCATCTTGTTCTTATCTCGTCTGGACAGCGTGTTTTGGAAGCTTATATACCCCTGTATGGACGGAGCTTATTATGATGGTAGTCTACTGGCGATTTTCCGAACTGGCGTTCGAGTTTCACTCAAGCTCGATAGTTTTTGGTAGTGTCTGCAACCTCATTCCTATGAGTTAAGGATGTTTTTTTTTTTAGTTCTACCTGCTGAGTCATAAGCAGCCATTACCTGGCTCTTGCTGGTCATAGCTTGGGTGGAGACGGGCTTGGACGCCAATTTTTACGTATATATGGTCAATCCCGTTGCCCCTGCTACTCATGAGAGACTTTTAAATCGTCATTTCCATATAAGGATTTTTTTTTTTTTTTTTTTTGCATCCTGATTGGTTTCCTTAAAAACGCCCACTTTGGTCATACAATAGAAGCTTCTAGAACAAATTTTCTGATGCAGTCTGAAAACGATGTTTCGCCATAGAGCAAAAAATGGCTTGAAACGCCACATAAGGACATTTTCCAAAAAACAAGGATTTTCATCGAAGTTAGGTTTGTCCCGGAAGTGCTTACGGCAGCAATCAAAGTGAAGATATCTTTGACCAAACACTAGATTGATTTCTTCTCGCTGCCAGGACTCCTAGAAAAGAGGTACGGTTTTTCTATTTTGATATATTCGTTTAATATTATTACGTATACCCATGACAATTACATAATTACGTTATCAAAATAAACGCATGTAAATATGGGTTTCTCTTGAGAGAGAGAGAGAGAGAGAGAGAGAGAGAGAGAGAGAGAGAGAGAGAGAGAGAGAGAGAGAGAGAGAGAGAGAGAGAGCGTATAACGTCCACAATTTTTGACCTAACATGGAGTTTTTCTGTAGACATTTCATTAAGGGAACTTGATTCAATGTCTTTCAGCCATTTTTCATCTATTATTCTGAGTGATGTAATAAGCTGCGGACGTTAAGACACTGATGCTGTGTAAACGTACAAATCTGTAATAGGCCTCATCTGTTTGAAACGTACGATTTACTTTCCCAGTTTGTTTTGTTCATTTCCAGATTATTCTTACCAAATAGATGTGGATATTTATAACAAAATTGATATTTGTCAATTGAAAACCCCCCTAAGCAAAACGCTCATAAGCCTTTTACAACTTTTAGTAGCTCTTCTCTTTTTACCATTGTATATAGTTCTCTTGCTCGAGGGTACACTTGGGCACACTATTATATCTTATTTCTCTTCCTCTTGGTTTGTTAAGTTTTTTTTATAGTTTATATAGGAGATATTTGTTTTAATCTTGTTGCTCTTCTTAAGATGATATTTAAATTTTCTTTGTTTCCTTTCCTCACTGAGTTATTTTCCCTGTTGGAGCCTCTGGGCTTATAGCATCCCGCTTTTCCAACTAGGGTTATAGCTTAGCAAGTAATAATAATGATAATAACGTTTAATACAACGAAATACATCTAATTATTATCATTATAAAATTTCTACTTCATATTTGCATGTAAACCACAATGCCTTAAAGAAAAGGCAAAGGAGTTACCATGTGAATTGTAGAATCCATAAAAAACAATAGCAAGCTATGCAGGACTGTATCCTATTCGAAGAGTTACCTGGAGAGGATCCTACCTTGCTGACTTTGCCCTTCAATTGAAGAGGCCTGCGTTTGCTCATAATGTGAGAAAAAATGTATATTTTTTTCGCATAGAATGCTTGTTGATATTTATCAATATTAACATGATTATTTTTGTATTCATCATGCAAAAGAAGAGTAGTCGCGGATATAAAAGTGTTGAGATGATAAGTCGCTTACCCTAGGATTCTACGTACCGTTTCAAGGATTCTATGTAGCGTTTCTAGGATTCTGCATACCGTTTCAAGGATTCTATGTAGCGTTTCAAGGCTTCTACGTAGTGTTTCAAGGATTCTGTGTACCGTTTCAAGAATTCTACCTACTGTTTTAAGGATTCTATGTGCCGTTTCAAGGATTATACATAGCGTTTCAGGTATTCTACGTAGGATTCTACGTAGCGTTCCAAGGATTCTATGTGGCATTTCAGGGCTTCTACATACCGTTTCAATGATTCTTTGTACCGTTTTAAGGATTCTATGTACCGTTTCAATGATTCTACATAGTGTTTCGAGGATTCTATGTACCGTTTCAAGGATTCGACGTGGTGTTTCAGGTATTCTACATAGGATTCTACTTCCCGTTTCAAGGATACTATGTAGCGTTTCAGGGCTTCTACGTACCGTGTCAATGATTCTGTGTGCCGTTTTAAGGATTCTTTTTACCGTTTCAATGATTCTACGTAGTGTTTTGAGGATTCTATTTACCGTTTCAAGGATTCTATGTACTGTTTCAAGGATTCTACGTGGTTTTTCAGGTATTCTACGTAGGATTCTACTTCCCGTTTCAAGGATTATATGTAGCATTTCAGGGCTTCTACGTACCGTTTCAATGATTCTGTGTACCGTTTTAAGGATTCTGTGTACCGTTTCAATGATTCCACGTAGCGTTTCGAGGATTCTATGTACCGTTTCAAGGATTCTACATACTGTTTCAAGGATTCTATGTGGCGTTTCAGGTATTCTACGTAGGATTCTACTTCCCGTTTCAAGGATTCTATGTAGCGTTTCAGGGCTTCTACGTACCATTTCAATGATTCTATGTACAGTTTCAAGGATTCTGTGTACCGTTTCAATGATTCTACCTAGCGTTTCGAGGATTCTATGTACCGTTTCAAGGATTCTACGTACTGTTTCAAGGATTCTTGTTACCGTTTCAAGGATATTAAGTAGCGTTTCAGGGATTCTACGTACCGTTTTAAGGATTCTATGTACTGTTTCAAGCAAAGCTGGGGTCATGGTACTTCAGCTCAGCTGTCTTTTAAAAAAAGATTGAAGAACGACATGTCCAAAGATAGATTTTATAGCCC
>NC_090746.1:109872907-109875407 GCF_036898095.1 Palaemon carinicauda | reverse complement strand
ATTGGACTACATAATATATCAGTCTGTCATATAACCCTAAAGGTAGGATAGCACTCCCTTGTTTAGCATGACAAAGATACAAGATAAGCTTTAGACTGAGAGAGATGTTATTGCGATTGGGTTAAATTTAACCAGGCTATAAGCTCTTACGTGTTTAGGTTGTAGGTTGGCCCGTTGAGATACTACCGCTAGAGAGTTATGGGGTCCTTTGACTGGCCAGACAGTACTACATTGGATCCTTCTCTCTAGTCACGGTTCTTTCCCTTTGCCTACCCATACACTGAGTAGTCTGGCCTATTCTTTACAGATTCTCCTCTGTCCTCATACACCTGACAACACTCAGATTACCAAACAATTTTTCTTCTCTCAAGGGGTTAACTACTGCACTGTTATTGTTCAGTTTCTACTTTCCTCTTGGTAAGGGTAGAAGAGACTCTAGCTTTGGTAAGCAGCTCTTCTAGGAGAAGGACACTCCAAAATCAAACCATTGTTCTCTAGTCTTGGGTAGTGCCATAGCCTCTGTACCATGGTCTTCCACTGTCTTGGGTTAGAGTTCTCATGCTTGAGGGTACACTTGGGCACACTATTCTATCTAATTTCTCTTCCTCTAGTTTTGTTAAACTATTTACAATTTATATGGGAAATATTTATTTTTGTTAAAATTTTTTATTTTTCTTGTTTCCTTTCCTCACTGGGGTATTTTCCCTGTTGGGCCCTCTGGGCTTCTAGCAGCCTGCTTTTCCAACTAGGGTTGTAGCTTAGCAAGTAATAATAATGATAATAATAATAATAATAATAGGAAATGTCTATTCATGTACTACTGTCTAGGTATAGATTATATGTCGCTTAGTATAATGTTGATCAGCTCAATCCCATGAGATAGAAGATCCCACGTCTAGGGTTAATTGAAGACAGTCTCAGGGGTTTTCACTAATCTTGAGTTTCCTTAATGAATAAAGGAGGGGAAATTGAAGTTGAATGTTTAAGACTTGTTCTGTTCTCTTGCTGTCACTTATTGGGATAATGAAATGTAATTAGTTTGTAATAAGGTTTTGGCTGTGTGAGTAAAACACTGAACTAATTAATCTATGAGACTACTGTATAGTATTAACAGATTTCATACATAACATACATACATATGGAAGTCTTAGTTTAATATGTTTAGACTGTTTAGATTTGCTTTTCTCATGGAGAGATAATATCTATCAACTTAAATTCACACAATCTATTTTTTTTTATTCCAAAATCTAGATGAAGTATTTTATCATTATTTCTTCAATAGAAATCCATTGAAAATAAGCCAATTTAAGAACGTTATGACGAGATGATATAAATTATTGACATATTAACAAAGACAGTAGTAAAACCCTAATCAGCGCTGCCAATTAATGTTTTTTCTTCTATTTCAGATTTTCGTATAAAGTATTTTAAATTAGCTAAATAGGTTTTCCATACAGAGGCTTCGTAATAATAGAAATGAACCAGAGGGGCACTCAGTAGAGCGCAGACCTCCGCCGCCGCAGATTATTTCTCGACCTTTTGCTTTGACCTTAACATTTATCATTTGGCGTGGATTTTCATACACTCAAATATGAACCAAGTTTGAAGTTTCTGTGATAACGATGTCCAGACTTATGACTGATTACGTAAATTGGACAATTTTCTTGACTGTAACCTTGATTTTCCAAAACTTAACCATTTCAAGCTTTTTACTTAGCCGTTAATCGTCGCAAGTTTCATTACTCTACAATTAAAATTGTGGCCAGGAGCTGTTCACAAACACATACATAACTCACAAACACACAAACAGGGGCGAAAACATTACCTCCTTCCAATTCGTTGGCGGAGGTGAAAAGAGTTCCATATGACCCATAATTATACCTTTCACCATTTCCACTTCACCTTTCCCCATTTCAATTTCACCTTTCCCATCAATGTCATTTCCTACCAACTACATCGAAGAACAATTTCAAATTCATCAGCATAATAACAGCTTCATTACACCGAAGACAGAAAATTCGCGTAATAAGGATAACGATGTGTTAATGACGTCATTTCCTCTCGTATTTGAAAATATATTTTTTGAAGCGAACCACTGCAGTAGATATTTCATAAGCTTCTTATGGAACCTAACTATTTTCAACAATTATTTTGCTTTATATACAAAATACTTATATTGTTTCCGTAATGTTTACCAAAGAACATTGTTCAAAAATGATATTATTTTAGCACTTTCAGTAAATTTTTAAAGCTATTTACCCAATAGTAAATATACATATTTTCTGGTAATGTTTTGCCACTGTCAAGATTTTCATGATTCTTGTATTTTATTCTAAAGGGAAGGGCTTTTCCTCCTAGTGTCAGGATGCCAGACAACTTCAAATCAATCAATCAATCAATAAATCCCTCTAGTGCTCTACTTGAAAAAACACGATTTCCTTATTCTAATTCTGTTTATAAAATATTTTTTATGCATATAAAAACACCAAATCTCTAATCC
>NC_090746.1:109852907-109867907 GCF_036898095.1 Palaemon carinicauda | reverse complement strand
TAATGGATTTGAACGTATAGGGACCCAGAAAACTATATAGACCTTTTTTTATTATTGTCTTTACTAGCTAAGCCACAGACCTAGTTGGAAAAGCAGTGTGCTATAAGCCTAACGGGTCCAACAGGGAAAATAACTCTGTAAGGAAAGTAAATAGAGAGATGAATAGATTGTATATGAGAAGCAATGAATAGCAAATATGAAATATTTCAAGTTCAGTATCAACGTTAAATAAAAAATATGAAATATTTTAAGATACGCAACAACGTTAAAATAGATCTGTTATATATTAACAATGAAGAGACTTGTGTCAGCCTGTTCAACATAAAAACATTCGCTGCAAGATTGATCTTCTGAAGTTCCACCTTTTCAACTGCAATAATTGGAAGATCATTCCACAATCTTGTTACAGCTAGAATGAAACTTGCTAGTTGATGGAGAAATATATCAAAGATATCAAAAACACAAAATCTCCATCCATCCATCTACTAAGGCACTTCCCCCAATTTTTATGGGGGTAATCTATATAAAAAGAACAAGAGGGGACTTTTCTTCTCGTAACTCCTCCCAGCCTGACGAGGGAGGCTAATATGAAAATTCTAATGTGTTTCTATACAGTATACCAGAGGGAGTATCTAACTAGAATCTATACTTTTGCATACGAAAATAAATGTTTACATTTTGCTTTTTCGTCAGAGCTCTCTCTCTCTCTCTCTCTCTCTCTCTCTCTCTCTCTCTCTCTCTCTCTCTCTCTCTCTCTCTCTCTCAGATAGACGTATGTCTCTTTTTGTTAGTCACAAGGATTAAAGTTATGTTTAAAAAAAAATCATGATAAAAATCATAACGTGGCAAGATTTATCAGATTTAATCAATGGTTTACTGAAGGCTTTAAATCATCCCGTCAAACGGTGTGAGACATAATCACTTCAGGATCACTAGCTGAAGCATTATCCCTTAGCCTTTATACGTAACAATATTGTTAGAGCGGGCGTATACATTAGGTAATTAGAAAAGCACTCATAGTATAGACCTCCGCCACGGCAGCTTATTTCTCGAAACCATCTTGGATTTCCCAGAAGTTTGTGTGACAACCATGTGCGAACTTGGGGTTAAGGTTAGGGTTCATTAGGACCTTGACCTTTGACCAAGGGCTTTCAAAATTGAATCATCTCCACGTCTCAACATAACAATTAATCCCTGAAAGTTTCACTCGTGGCCAGGAAGTTGTTCTTAAACAAACAAGCAGACAAACAGGGGTGAAAACATAACCTCCTACCAACTTCGTTGGAGGTATCTGTATTGACTCTGGTAATTATAGTACAATATTCCTGATTATATAATTTATTTTAGTTACTTTCCCTTACAGTATCCTGTTCTTCCAACTATAGTCAATTTCTTTTAATGAGGCGCATTTGCACCGACTCGCAGCGGTGCCCTTGTAGCTCGGAAAAGTTTCCTGATCGCTGATTGGTTAGAATTATCTTGTCCAACCAATCAGCGATCAGGAAACTTTTCCAAGCTAAAAGGGCACCGCTGCGAGTCGGTGCAAATCTGCCTCGCTAAAAAAAATGACTATAGGTTTGTGGCTTAGCTAGCAAGGATAATAATAAAAAAGACGATATAGTTTTCTAGGTATATTATTATTATTATTATTATTATTATTATTATTATTATTATTATTATTATTATTATTATTATTATTATTATCATTTATACTTTATAATTTAGTCTATGATATTGATAGAAAATATTAAGACGACTCATCTTTTATTTCTCATGAAATTATAATAAATATTGGCTCATTAGAACTACGCAAAGATGTAAGATCGTATATACGTGTTCATGTACTCCGTTTACCCTCACACATTTATGTATTATATAGTTTATGAATGGAGAAAAACACATGATTATGAAATATGTACTATATAGTTTTTTATATACATAAAAAGTTACAGGAGTTATGTATTATTTATTCACATTTTATCACCATATGATCAATTCCCAAATGCACTCTCCACGCAAGCTAGGACCAAGGAGGGCTAGGTAATGGCTGCTTATGTCCCAGCAGGTAGCGCTTTAAATTCTACTCCTGTACCTCGGCCTCCTCATCCCCAGCTCACAAGGGCGGTAAGGTTGAGGACATGAGTGAAAGTTATCCTACCGTGAGAAGGGCTCGAACTCTGGTCCCATGGATTACGACTCGGAGAAGTTTTTACTGCGTTAAAATAATACTTTATATAAAGACAGTTCTGGAAAATTATGAGCCATATTGACATTAAAGATACTGACAAAAAAAATCACAGGTTAATGTCTGTAATGTTGTTTCACAAAATAGCAATAAAATTTATAACAGTTGACATACATAACGATACCATATTAAAATGAAGTTGAAGAGATATCATAATTAAAACTAGCTTCTGTTATTCACAGAATTCTTTGTAATAAACATAATGTTCATGCATAATAAATTCTTATTCAAGGCTCAGTAATTCGCATTAAAGGGCATGAAATTATACATTCATTTTGAAATATATATGATTTACACGAATTATGAATACAATTTAGACCATAACGGAAATGAATAGGTTTAAAGAAAAGAAATATATGAAACAATTTCCTCAAGTTTTATTGTTCTACCAAGAAAGTTTACCTGCCATTTCAGTGGCCTTTTTATTCGGTTACCTTTGTAATCAATGCCACGTTTCTTCCTAGCATAGTGGTAATTCAAGCAGTTTGGTCACTCCGTTGTCACCAATGTGGCAGGCTGATAAGGGTCTTGACAGAAGGACTGATGGGATGTGTCTGGCTTATTCAAGCGACTTAACAAGCTTATATCGCTCGTTTGCGACAACGTCGTCATAACTCAAAAATAGCTATTTTTTTCAGGAGAGCCATTTTAATCAATTAAAACATTCTCATATTAATGTATGTCGTTAGGACATTTAGCGCCTCTAGCGATCAATTTTTCAGCTACAATTATGAAACTTTTGCCAAAAAAATCAGCATTTGAAGATGAATATGTCCATATGGATAACTCAAAAATAATTTTTTTTGAGTTATGACGTTGTTGTCACAAGCGAGCGATATACAAACGACTGAGGATAACCAGGAGATAAAGATTTTAACACTATGAAACATGCAGCGGCAAGCGTAAGCAGGTTTTTCTATTATCAGGTCTTTATTCTTACTTCTCGGTAAAATATTCCTAATCATCGTATCATTTCATTTCACTTTCCCAGGATATATCGTGAAGACATTCACTTGTAAGGGGACTTGAATACTTGAAAAGAATTATAACGTCTTTTCTTCAGGGTTCGGAAGCCCAGTAGTTTCTGGAAAAATTAATGAGAAATTCATCATTAAAGTCCCAAGACAGAATTTTAAAATCTATCTTTCTTAAGAAGATAACAAAAGAAAATTTATCGCTAGAGTTTTTGCTTCTCTAACAATAGAAGACTTTATCATTCACCTGCTAAAACAGAATTTTTATAGTTAGAGTCCTATCTCTTCTAAAATCTAGTCTTTCTTAAGAAAATGACAAGAGAGAAATTCATCATTAAAGTGCCAAGACATAAATTTAAAAGTTGGAGTCTTTGATCTTCTAAAACCTGGTCTTTCTTAAGATAATAACGAGAAAAAATCATCAATAGTAATAGTTTTCGCTCTTCTAAAATCAGGTCTTTTTTGAGAAAATGACAAGAGGAAAATCTATTGTTAGTTAGAGTTTTCGCTCTTATAAAATTAGGTCTTTCTTGAGAAAATGACAAGAGGAAAATCTATCGTTAGTTAGAGTTTTCGCTCTTCTAAAATCAGGTTTTTCTTAAGAAACTGACAAGAGGAAAATCTATCGTTAGTTAGAGTTTTCGCTCTTCTAAAATCAGGTCTTTCTTGAGAAAATGACAAGAGGAAAATCTATCGTTAGTTAGAGTTTTCGCTCTTCTAAAATCAGATCTTTCTTGAGAAAATGACAAGAGGAAAATCTATCGTTAGTTAGAGTTTTCGCTCTTCTAAAATCAGATCTTTCTTGAGAAAATGACAAGAGGAAAATCTATCGTTAGTTAGAGTTTTCGCTCTTCTAAAATCAGGTCTTTCTTAAGAAAATGACAAGAGGAAAATCTATCGTTAGTTAGAGTTTTCGCTCTTCTAAAATCAGATCTTTCTTGAGAAAATGACAAGAGGAAAATCTATCGTTAGTTAGAGTTTTCGCTCTTCTAAAATATAGGTCTTTCTTAAGAAAACGACAAGAGGAAAATCTATCGTTAGTTAGAGTTTTCGCTCTTCTAAAATCAGGTTTTTCTTAAGAAACTGACAAGAGGAAAATCTATCGTTAGTTAGAGTTTTCGCTCTTCTAAAATCAGGTCTTTCTTAAGAAAATGACAAGAGGAAAATCTATCGTTAGTTAGAGTTTTCGCTCTTCTAAAATATAGGTCTTTCTTAAGAAAACGACAAGAGGAAAATCTATCGTTAGTTAGAGTTTTCGCTCTTCTAAAATCAGATCTTTCTTGAGAAAATGACAAGAGGAAAATCTATCGTTAGTTAGAGTTTTCGCTCTTCTAAAATCAGATCTTTCTTGAGAAAATGACAAGAGGAAAATCTATCGTTAGTTAGAGTTTTCGCTCTTCTAAAATCAGATCTTTCTTGAGAAAATGACAAGAGGAAAATCTATCGTTAGTTAGAGTTTTCGCTCTTCTAAAATATAGGTCTTTCTTAAGAAAACGACAAGAGGAAAATCTATCGTTAGTTAGAGTTTTCGCTCTTCTAAAATCAGGTCTTTCTTAAGAAAATGACAAGAGGAAAATCTATCGTTAGTTAGAGTTTTCGCTCTTCTAAAATCAGATCTTTCTTGAGAAAATGACAAGAGGAAAATTTATCGTTAGTTAGAGTTTTCGCTCTTCTAAAATATAGGTCTTTCTTAAGAAAACGACAAGAGGAAAATCTATCGTTAGTTAGAGTTTTCGCTCTTCTAAAATCAGGTTTTTCTTAAGAAACTGACAAGAGGAAAATCTATCGTTAGTTAGAGTTTTCGCTCTTCTAAAATCAGGTCTTTCTTAAGAAAATGACAAGAGGAAAATCTATCGTTAGTTAGAGTTTTCGCTCTTCTAAAATATAGGTCTTTCTTAAGAAAACGACAAGAGGAAAATCTATCGTTAGTTAGAGTTTTCGCTCTTCTAAAATCAGATCTTTCTTGAGAAAATGACAAGAGGAAAATCTATCGTTAGTTAGAGTTTTCGCTCTTCTAAAATATAGGTCTTTCTTAAGAAAATGACAAGAGGAAAATCTATCGTTAGTTAGAGTTTTCGCTCTTCTAAAATCAGGTTTTTCTTAAGAAACTGACAAGAGGAAAATCTATCGTTAGTTAGAGTTTTCGGTCTTCTAAAATATAGGTCTTTCTTTAGAAAACGACAAGAGGAAAATCTATCGTTAGTTAGAGTTTTCGCTCTTCTAAAATCAGGTCTTTCTTAAGAAAATGACAAGAGGAAAATCTATCGTTAGTTAGAGTTTTCGCTCTTCTAAAATCAGATCTTTCTTGAGAAAATGACAAGAGGAAAATCTATCGTTAGTTAGAGTTTTCGCTCTTCTAAAATATAGGTCTTTCTTAAGAAAATGACAAGAGGAAAATCTATCGTTAGTTAGAGTTTTCGCTCTTCTAAAATCAGGTTTTTCTTAAGAAACTGACAAGAGGAAAATCTATCGTTAGTTAGAGTTTTCGGTCTTCTAAAATATAGGTCTTTCTTAAGAAAATGACGAGGAAAATCTATCGTTAGTTAGAGTTTTCGCTCTTCTAAAATATAGGTCTTTCTTAAGAAAATGACAAGAGGAAAATCTATCGTTAGTTAGAGTTTTCGCTCTTCTAAAATCAGGTTTTTCTTAAGAAACTGACAAGAGGAAAATCTATCATTAGTTAGAGTTTTCGGTCTTCTAAAATATAGGTCTTTCTTAAGAAAATGACAAGAGGAAAATCTATCGTTAGTTAGAGTTTTCGCTCTTCTAAAATATAGGTCTTTCTTAAGAAAATGACAAGAGGAAAATCTATCGTTAGTTAGAGTTTTCGCTCTTCTAAAATCAGGTTTTTCTTAAGAAACTGACAAGAGGAAAATCTATCGTTAGTTAGAGTTTTCGGTCTTCTAAAATATAGGTCTTTCTTAAGAAAATGACAAGAGGAAAATCTATCGTTAGTTAGAGTTTTCGCTCTTCTAAAATATAGGTCTTTCTTAAGAAAACGACAAGAGGAAAATCTATCGTTAGTTAGAGTTTTCGCTCTTCTAAAATATAGGTCTTTCTTAAGAAAATGACAAGAGGAAAATCTATCGTTAGTTAGAGTTTTCGCTCTTCTAAAATCAGGTTTTTCTTAAGAAACTGACAAGAGGAAAATCTATCGTTAGTTAGAGTTTTCGGTCTTCTAAAATATAGGTCTTTCTTAAGAAAATGACAAGAGGAAAATCTATCGTTAGTTAGAGTTTTCGCTCTTCTAAAATATAGGTCTTTCTTAAGAAAATGACAAGAGGAAAATCTATCGTTAGTTAGAGTTTTCGCTCTTCTAAAATCAGGTTTTTCTTAAGAAACTGACAAGAGGAAAATCTATCGTTAGTTAGAGTTTTCGGTCTTCTAAAATATAGGTCTTTCTTAAGAAAATGACAAGAGGAAAATCTATCGTTAGTTAGAGTTTTCGGTCTTCTAAAATATAGGTCTTTCTTAAGAAAATGACAAGAGGAAAATCTATCGTTAGTTAGAGTTTTCGCTCTTCTAAAATCAGGTTTTTCTTAAGAAACTGACAAGAGGAAAATCTATCGTTAGTTAGAGTTTTCGGTCTTCTAAAATATAGGTCTTTCTTTAGAAAACGACAAGAGGAAAATCTATCGTTAGTTAGAGTTTTCGCTCTTCTAAAATCAGATCTTTCTTGAGAAAACGACAAGAGGAAAATCTATCGTTAGTTAGAGTTTTCGCTCTTCTAAAATCAGGTCTTTCTTAAGAAAATGACAAGAGGAAAATCTATCGTTAGTTAGAGTTTTCGCTCTTCTAAAATCAGATCTTTCTTGAGAAAATGACAAGAGGAAAATCTATCGTTAGTTAGAGTTTTCGCTCTTCTAAAATCAGATCTTTCTTGAGAAAATGACAAGAGGAAAATCTATCGTTAGTTAGAGTTTTCGCTCTTCTAAAATCAGATCTTTCTTGAGAAAATGACAAGAGGAAAATCTATCGTTAGTTAGAGTTTTCGCTCTTCTAAAATCAGGTCTTTCTTAAGAAAATGACAAGAGGAAAATCTATCGTTAGTTAGAGTTTTCGCTCTTCTAAAATCAGATCTTTCTTGAGAAAATGACAAGAGGAAAATCTATCGTTAGTTAGAGTTTTCGCTCTTCTAAAATCAGATCTTTCTTGAGAAAATGACAAGAGGAAAATCTATCGTTAGTTAGAGTTTTCGCTCTTCTAAAATCAGATCTTTCTTGAGAAAATGACAAGAGGAAAATCTATCGTTAGTTAGAGTTTTCGCTCTTCTAAAATATAGGTCTTTCTTAAGAAAACGACAAGAGGAAAATCTATCGTTAGTTAGAGTTTTCGCTCTTCTAAAATATAGGTCTTTCTTAAGAAAACGACAAGAGGAAAATCTATCGTTAGTTAGAGTTTTCGCTCTTCTAAAATCAGGTCTTTCTTAAGAAAATGACAAGAGGAAAATCTATCGTTAGTTAGAGTTTTCGCTCTTCTAAAATCAGATCTTTCTTGAGAAAATGACAAGAGGAAAATCTATCGTTAGTTAGAGTTTTCGCTCTTCTAAAATCAGATCTTTCTTGAGAAAATGACAAGAGGAAAATCTATCGTTAGTTAGAGTTTTCGCTCTTCTAAAATCAGATCTTTCTTGAGAAAATGACAAGAGGAAAATCTATCGTTAGTTAGAGTTTTCGCTCTTCTAAAATATAGGTCTTTCTTAAGAAAACGACAAGAGGAAAATCTATCGTTAGTTAGAGTTTTCGCTCTTCTAAAATATAGGTCTTTCTTAAGAAAACGACAAGAGGAAAATCTATCGTTAGTTAGAGTTTTCGCTCTTCTAAAATCAGGTCTTTCTTAAGAAAATGACAAGAGGAAAATCTATCGTTAGTTAGAGTTTTCGCTCTTCTAAAATATAGGTCTTTCTTAAGAAAACGACAAGAGGAAAATCTATCGTTAGTTAGAGTTTTCGCTCTTCTAAAATCAGATCTTTCTTGAGAAAATGACAAGAGGAAAATCTATCGTTAGTTAGAGTTTTCGCTCTTCTAAAATCAGATCTTTCTTGAGAAAATGACAAGAGGAAAATCTATCGTTAGTTAGAGTTTTCGCTCTTCTAAAATCAGATCTTTCTTGAGAAAATGACAAGAGGAAAATCTATCGTTAGTTAGAGTTTTCGCTCTTCTAAAATATAGGTCTTTCTTAAGAAAACGACAAGAGGAAAATCTATCGTTAGTTAGAGTTTTCGCTCTTCTAAAATCAGGTCTTTCTTAAGAAAATGACAAGAGGAAAATCTATCGTTAGTTAGAGTTTTCGCTCTTCTAAAATATAGGTCTTTCTTAAGAAAACGACAAGAGGAAAATCTATCGTTAGTTAGAGTTTTCGCTCTTCTAAAATCTGGCCTTTCTTAAGAAAATAACAAGAGAGAAATATATCATTAAAGTGCCAAGACAGAATTTTAAAAGTTAAGAGTCTTCGCTCTTAATCGAGTCTTTCTTTAGGTCTTTCCAGATGAAGAGAGTCTGTCCACAACGCTTGTCACACAAGACCTACACGCAGCAGAGGGAGAATATAAATAATCCACGAGATTATATCATTCAAGCACCTCTTTTCTAGAAAAGCGGCAATCACGAGAAATCCATTTCATGCGATGTCGCGTGATAAGACGTATTCCAAAAGTGGGTCCAAGTTACTCCGCTAAAAACTGGAATATAATTTTTTTTTTCTTTGATGGACTGCAAGTTTCATCTGGGTATTTTACCGTGAAAAGTCGTCATCGTTGCTGTGTAATTGCAGATCATTAGCTTGGATTTTTATGGATTGATGAAATTGATCTGGTTTCTTTTCGCCTGATGCTAATTTTGGATTTTCGTTTTCCCGAATTGAGTTACTGCGTGGGCACTCGCAGTAATCCGCTAGATGATACTGTACCTAAAAATATAAGTGAGGAATGTCACATTTTTTTTTTCTGCTGATTTACATCGTAACACTTGTATCGAATTTACCTAATGAGACAATATAATTGAGGCTTGTTTTATATATATATATATATATATATATATATATATATATATATATATATATATATATATATATATATATATATATATATATATATATATAAATATGTGTGTATATATATAAATATATATATATATATATATATATATATATATATATATATATATATATATATATATATATATATATATATATATATGTATATATATAGATAGATAGATAGATAGATTTAAGATTTGTATAGTAGGACTTGTATCGAATGTACCTAACGAAACAATATAAGTGAGGAATATGACTTTTTTTTTTTTTTTTTTTTTTTTTTTTTTTTGCCGAATTATATAGTAGGACTCTTATCGATTCCTATCGTTCCTCCTTAGTTTTCTTCTTGATTATGAGTGGAAATATGTATTCGCCATTACACTTACTAAAAGGCATTCATAGAAAAAACATAACATGATCCATATTATTATTATTATTATTATTATTATTATTATTATTATTATTATTATTATTATTATTAGCTAAGCTACAACTTTAGTTTGAAAAGCAAGATGCTATAAGGCCAAGGGCTCCACCAGAGAAAAATAGCCCAGTGAGGAAAAGAAATAAGGGAATAAATAAATGATGAGAATTAATTAACAATATATCATTCTAAAAAACAGTAACAGCGTCAAAACAGATTTGTCTTATATAAACTATTAACAAAGAAAGGTAAATATTCATCACCTTCTCTTAAAGCTTTCTGTACTTGCTTTTATAAGAGTGAAATAAACTAGGATAAGAGCTGAAGGCTGTAAGATAATAGTAAAGACAAAGATCAGATGGAAAGAGCTTCCTCTCCTGCTCAGTCTTTAATGAATAGTTGTATAATTGTAAAGAATCTTTCGTATTTCTCCCAAGAGTCGCTTAGAATCTATGAAACCTAAGTGGCCTATTGGAAATGTCCCTGCCTAGCATTCTGCCGGACTCGGGTTCGAGATCCGCTCAAGCTCGGTAGTTTCTTGTAGTGTCTGA
This sequence comes from Palaemon carinicauda, assembly GCF_036898095.1. Classification (NCBI taxonomy): domain Eukaryota; kingdom Metazoa; phylum Arthropoda; class Malacostraca; order Decapoda; family Palaemonidae; genus Palaemon; species Palaemon carinicauda. The sequence goes on along the minus strand of NC_090746.1, from coordinate 109,857,677 downwards.
AACATCACCATCCTTGTGAGTAAAGGATGGGATGTTTGAGGGAGCTTATAGTTCTACCTGCTGAGTCATCAGCATCCATTGCCTGGCCCTCCCTGGTCCTAGCTTTGGTAAAGAGGAGGCTTGGGCGCTGATCATAGTATAGTCAGTCTCTAGTGCATTGTCCTGCGAGGACATTGCCACTGTCTCTTGACTATTCCAATCATGAGTGGCCTTTAAACCTTAAAACATTTAATGTAAGTTTATAGAAATATTTCGATATTTGTTCAATATGAACCAGTTATTACTTTTAGTGGGAATGGTTATAAACCGGAATTCATATAGATGAAGGGTCTACGTTGAACTCAGATAACAAACCAGGAGTGGATAAATATGGTAAATAAAAAATTGGATAAAAGGTTTTTTCTAAGAATAAGTAAATTAAGCCTACAATTTGATATTCAGATTATCTCATGAATCATACTTGAATAAACACATGTTGACCTTAAACCATCTGTAAAAGGGAATATGGAAAAATAGAATAATTATTTCAAGACATTTGTGTCAAATATATGAAAAATATTTTCGTTCTCGTAAGAAATAAATTCTATATTAAACAAACTCAATACGTCAATAGTCAACTCTGGATAAAATCTAAATCTAATATACTCAAGTTATGTATGCTTGGGTACAACTAAGATTCCTTGAAGCCAAAAGTTTAACATTTCGAAATGATTCATGCAAATCGAGGATTAAAAAGTAAACACCGGGAAATAAATCAATGTCAATCAAGAACGTATATGAACCATAAGAGAAAAGGGCTAAAATAGGGAATAAAGATAACTCATAATTAATATTCACATGAGAGAGAAGTATTAGTTCACCAAACAGTTAACTGGGCTCCACAAGGCACCAGAAGAGTTGGAAGACCCAGCCCTACATGGCTGAAGACTATGAAGCGTGAAGTAGGAGATGATGAATGGAGAAGTATTGATTTAAAAGCTCAAGATAGAGACGACTGGCGAAATCTAACCGAGGCCCTTTGCGTCAATAAGCGTGGGAGGTGATGATGATGATAAAAAAAGGAAAAGGGATCATTATATGATTAATACAGCACCAATGATTTCTCTCACACTTGTGAATCAAGTCTAATGATTTTAGTAGTTTCAAATATGCATGGCTCCATCGGCCTTAAGTAATCGATATGACAAGATAACTGGGTCACAATTGAAGTGTCTTTTTATTGCTTAGCAGAAATGAAACCTTCTTCACTCTACATAGTTTATTAGTTCTGGCAATTTATCATTTAATGTGTTCCAGGAGAAACCCTTCTTCTTTTTCGGGACATCTTCGCTTTTGTGGGTTAAAATTGAATTTTCTCTTATTCTTTATTTATAACAAACGATATCGGCGTCAATGACCATCGATGTCAGGATGCCAGAAAACTCAAAATCAATCAATCAATCAATCGTGGATACCAAATCTCACCATTTCACATAAATCTTCCTGAGAGAGAGAGAGAGAGAGAGAGAGAGAGAGAGAGAGAGAGAGAGAGAGAGAGAGAGAGAGAGAGAGTTATACAGCATTCCCCCTTTAAGTTGATATTTACAAAATAGTTTAGATTTATACTGGTGGTTCTCAGTTATGCGTTGGTAATCGAGGGATAACATGTTTTTTTCCATCAGAATAGTTTATATGAAAAAATTTTGCCCAGAAAAGTTCATCGAAGTAAAAATTCTGGTGGCAACTGGCAAGCTGTCATACTAGAGTGAAAGGATTATGAACATTGGGAATTGTTTTTTATTTGAGACAAAAGCAACGTAACGATAAACACGAGAAATTTATTCTTGTATATTACCCAACACCTTTGATGAAGCCACAATATCAGATTCACTAAAAAATTACAAATATTTACCTATAGTCAATTCTTTTTAGTGAGGCAGATTTGCACCGACTCGCAGGGGTGCCCTTTTAGCTCGGAAAAGTTTCCTGATCGCTGATTGGTTTGACAAGATAATTCTAACCAATCAGCGATCAGGAATCTTTTCCGAGCAAAAAGGGCACCCCTGCGAGTCGGTGCAAATCTGCCTCATTAAAAAGAATTGACTATAGTTAAGATAAGAGGCTTAATTTTGCTATCACCAAGAGTTTGTCTATTGATAAATGTAATTTAGATAATTTATTCTATTTTGTTGTCTCTTATTTTAAACTTTTGTAAAGACAATTATAATAAATGAGTCGTCTAATAAGGAAAACCAATGTCACAGAAACATGAAGTTTAATTTCAGAAATATGAAATTTTTGGAATATATTACTATAAATTTCTAAAACGAACATATTAATATACCTGAAGCGATGACTTTCCAGTAACTAAATAAATACTTATAAAACTTAAAATGTTAAATCTGGATAAGGACTTTTACTACTCTTAGAAATTATTGAACCAAGTAAATTACATTAAAAAAAAAAAAAAAATTAAAACGGGACAAATAAGGTTTACTACTCTTAGAAATGACTGAACCAAGTAAATTTCATCTAAATTTTTTTTTTTAGAAATGGACAAATACGTTTTAATGCTCTCAGAAATTATTGAACCAAGTAAATTACATTTAGAAAAAATAAAACTGGAGAAATAAGTTTTACTACTGTTAGAAATTGATGAACCAAGTAAATTACATATGAAAAAATTAGAATTGGACAAATACGTTTTACTGCTCTCAGAAATGATTGAACCAAGTAAATTACATCTAAAAAATTTAAAACTGGATAAATAGCTTTTACTATTCTTAAAAATGATTGAACCAAGTAAATTACATATAAGAAATTTAAAACTGGGTAATAACTTTTACTACTCTTAGAAATTATTGAACCAAGTAAATTATATCTAAAAAATTAAAATTGGACAAATAAGTTTTACTGCTCGTAAAAAGGATTGATCCCAGTAAATTACATCTAGAAATTTAGATTGGATAGATAAGTTTTACTACTCATAGAAATGATTAAACCAAGTAAATTACATATACAAATATAAAACTGGTTAACTACTTTCACTACTATTAGAAATTATTGAACAAAATAAACTACATCTAAAAATGTAAACCTGGATAAGTACTTTTACTACTCTTAGAAATTATTGAACCAAGTAAATTACATCTAAAAAATTTAAAACTGTATAAATAAGTTTTACTACCCTTAGAAACTATTGAACCATGTAAATCACGTCATTGTAAATCTAAGATAACACGCAAATCTGCAGGGAGATTATCTTATGATAAGGCTTCTGCGATTGATAGATGAGCACAAAAAGGATGGATGAAAAGTTTCCACCCAAGGGGCAACAACACTGAAAGTTGCTTGGTAAAAAAAGTATCAGAAATAATCTACCTGTCACGAGGGAACAAAGTTTCTGACATCTTTGCATAAAAGGAATATGGCATGTAGTGAGACCAGACAGGAAATATATAAAAAAAAGAATCGTAATAATGTTATATCAATCAAGTACTTTTTTTTTGCAGAAAACTAGGAAGCACGGATAAGCAATTCATGCAATGTTGCATGACGAGGTGTGTTCGACAAGTAGGTCAGCGTCACTTGTCTAAAATATCCATAATCTTTGATGAAGTACGATTTTCACTACCGTATTTTATGTTTATGTCGAAAATGACCATCTTTTTAGAAAAAATGACAAGATTAGCTTTAATTTCGTCTAAGGTATTGCTCTGACCTATTTTAGTGCTCTTTATATCAAGTTTAATCCATGAAAAGGTACATATTATATTTACATGGTGGCGACTATTCGACAAGGAAATATATTGTTTCCAACATCAAAATCCTATGATAAGAAATTTGATAATGATGTACTAAAAACGTACTTTAAACCACAGAGAAATGATAAGAAATATATATTATTCCCAGTTTGTATCATCGATTTTGTTGAGCCGGTATTGTGCAATTTGAACATTCAACCCAAAGTTTAACAATTAGACAGTGTTCAATGGTAAGAAGAATTTCATCATGATTGATTTCAACAGAGGAAACATTCGTTACGGTGATTTTACATAGATCCCAGTCACCTTGCATTTCTTTACAGTGTTTCATATTTTGTGTTATATCCGGCAATAAGAGAGAGAGAGAGAGAGAGAGAGAGAGAGAGAGAGAGAGAGAGAGAGAGAGAGAGAGAGAGAGAGAGAGAGAGAGAGCAATATTTCCATTTGATTTTGGATTCTCTCTCTCTCTCTCTCTCTCTCTCTCTCTCTCTCTCTCTCTCTCTCTCTCTCTCTCTCTCTCTCTCTCTCTCTCTCTCAAACATACAAAACATTATTTGACATCAGAGGCTAGGAATCCCCCAGCTTCCATATTAATGATGCGATAGTGCCCCTGTCATCAGTTCTGGAAAACTCAAACTATATAAATCCTTTTACAATGGAATCCAAAACCATCAGACATCATGACTCTATTCCCAATTTATTTCCATTTCTATTTTCTTATCAAACTATCTATTATTGACTTGAAGGCCTTAGTTTTGAATATCCAAGAAAGAATGAATGTCCTTCAATAACTATATAATGAAACCCATCAAAGACTAAAAGGCATATGGCTATATCATGAGTTGCTGACGTGTAAACAATACACCCACATCCTGGTTTGCTAATGGTCGTCCCACCAAATTTGCTTTGAAACTGACGCCTTTCAGCTGTCTAAAGATATCTGCATACGGTAATGGGTAGTTGCAACACTTGCGTTACAATGCTACAAAGGCAACTGAACTGGCTGTCCTTTACCAAACAACAGATC
>NC_090746.1:109827907-109847907 GCF_036898095.1 Palaemon carinicauda | reverse complement strand
CGAGGATTAATTGGAATAAAATTCTCATATCACCAGAGGTACACCTATGGCATCGATAGAACAGATATTGAATTTATTATTGGTTTAATAACGAAGCGGGAATCAGTTCTAATTTGATATGGAATCCCCTTTTCGCAGGGGTGATTTTTGTTGTTATTCTTATGTAATATGATACATACATATACCAAAGGCACTTCCCCCAATTTTGGGGGGTAGCCGACATCAACAATGAAACAAAACAAAAAGGGGACCTCTACTCTCTACGTTCCTTCAGCCTAACCAGGGACTCAACCGAGTTCAGCTGGTACTGCTAGGGTGCCACAGCCCAACCTCCCACATTTCCACCACAGATGAAGCTTCATACTGCTGAGTCCCCTACTGCTGCTACCTCCGCGGTCATCTAAGGCACCGGAGGAAGCAGCAGGGCCTACCGGAACTGCGTCACAATCGCTCGCCATTCATTCCTATTTCTAGCACGCTCTCTTGCCTCTCTCACATCTATCCTCCTATCACCCACAGTAATATGATAACGAATGAATTTATTAGATAATTTCAAGGGACATAAAACAGTAAGAAAATGAAATTAATTCAATGTAATACTCTGCTGTAGTTTATATCTAACACTAGTGTATGCGACCCATAAAAATCACGGCTATTTAGATAGATATGAACACACACGAACACATATATTCAATCCTTCGCACACCAGCCACCTCTCCCAACTACAACACGGCAGTTTCTGCAATTAGTGAGATTGTGGTTTCCGAGTGTAAATCTCTTGGTATCCCCTGTCATCAGGGTATGACTACGTCCTCACCCCTCCACCCGAGGGACTGGAAGAGAGTTATACGTCTGGCAGTGACTGAAAATATAACAAATGCAGCTGTTTTAATCCACTGCTGGAGAAAGGCCTTAGACATGTCCTTAAGTTATGTCAGGGGATTGACTATTTTCATCACCACGCTGGCCACTGCGGATTGGTGATGGTGGGAGACTTCTCTGATTGCGTTGAACGAACCAACCTAGTATAGTAGGCAGTGACTAGTACAGCTTTGCTGATTATGGTTATACACAAATCCTATCTCTACGTTAAAGTATCCCCTTTCAGAAAGGGTGTGTGTATATACACACACACACACACACATATATATATATATATATATATATATATATATACATATACTGTATATATGTATATATATATGTATATATACAGTATATATATTTATATATCCAGACATTTGCTCTTTATTATATAGGGGAGATTGAAACAAATAAATCTAAATTCCGTTTCTGATAGAAAGAGGAGAACAATCTATACATCATTATTTCACGTCGCAGCCTTGCGAACTCACAGACACAAGGTCAATTCAGTTCAATTTTGCTTCTTATTCACCCCAGTAGGTGCCTTCATTTCCGGAAGGCTTCGACAATTATGGCAATAACCGTGCGATGACATTCGAAGGCAGGTTTCCTTCAATTGATTCTTTTTCGCTTTTGTGATACATCGATGACAAAAGAATGTGGGATGTTTTCACATTTGATTGGCCTGCTGAGGTGTATGAATGTTTCGGAAATGATTGTTAAAGAACATATTGGAAGTGAATGTGGACTTGAAAATGAAATCATTGATCTCTAGTTGTGGGTAGTGCCATGGTCTTCTTGCTTGAGGGTACACTCGGGCACACTATTCTATCTTGTTTCTCTTTCTCTTGTTTTGTTAAAGTTTTTTATAGTTTATATAGGATATATTTTAATGTTACTGTGCTTGAAATATTTTATTTTTCCTTGTTTCCTTTCCTCACTGGGCTATTTTCCCTGTTGGAGCCCTTGGCCTTATAGCATTCAACTTTTTCAACTAGGGTTGTAGCAAAGCAATTAATAATAATAATAAACGTAAATAGAGTCAGAAATATATTTGGAGCCATGAAACCATCTTTGGAAATTAGTATGTGTATGTAATCTTTTGAGCCATGACTGATAAATCTCATTATTTAAAACCATCATAATTAAAGTCTAATATTCAAAATCCTCAATATTTCCTTGCGTTAAACTATGTAAACCATAGATTCTTAAATTCATAAAGTATTACCGAAATTAAAAATTACCATTATCAAAGTATATCTATCTAATTGCATCAGAAAAAAACTTGGTCATTATATATGCCCTGAATTAGCTAATGGAGTTTATAATTTACCATGGGTTAATTCCATAATTCATTTAAAGTTAGCATGCGAGATTTGATGTCAGTACTTTTGATTTACAGCCATCTTCTGTTAAAGTCATAGTAGACCATTCTCATTCGGAAGCTGGCTTATACTGGAAGGATCTCAATAATGACATTTCTTCACGTACGTCAAGCAGATCTAAGATTTTGCTAATAAAACTTTCTAACTCAATTTGTACTGAAAATGTTCGATTAAAATTTGAAGAAGATGCATTCAGATACCAGTGAATGAGTTCAATACAACCAAGTACTTGTTACCAAATATAGATAATCATTAAAGGTTTAAAGGCTGCTCATGAAGGGCAGAGGCTTGGGACAGTGACATTGGCCTATCAAGAAGGACAATGGCCTAGAGACTGACCATACATAACTATGATCAGCGCCCAAGCATACTCTCCACCCAAGCTAGGACCAGGGAGGGCCAGGCAATGCTGATGACTGAGCATATAGACTTATAGGCTCCCACAAACCTCTCCCCCCCATCCGTAGCTCACAAGGATGGTGAGTTTGCAGCGACCCAAGGAACTAAACAGGTTACCGCATCGGCCACCACAACCTCAGCTACTGAACAAGCACTTATAATCTGTTCATTCTATTTAAGCCTGTTCCACACGAGGGGCAAAGGCAGAGCGGGCACTCTGATTTGCCCGTAATTCTTTTCCTTTGAAACTATGTTACCATACCAACAGTCCAAGGCAGACAATAGGCACAGACAGGCGAACATTTGAATTTGGCCAGACGGCGGGCAGAGGCAGAGTGCAGAGTTGTCAGGCATTGGTCAACAACGGACACGAGCACTTCAATTGTTAACCCATTGTTTCCTCGTCTATGACGTCATCTACACGCGTGATTGTCACCCACACAACAAAATTGGTAACAGTATCTGCCCGCCGTCCATTTGCCCCTCGTGTTGAAGGGCTGTAACTTTACACTGGCATTCTATAAATAGTTTAACATATCTTGCCGTCCCCGTTCTGGTACACTAAAACATTGAGCGAATAAAACCATAGAAAATAAAATTTTATACATGGGTACTATATTTAGCAATTGCTTACTAGAATGATCACAGAATGTAGGTGCTACAATCAAACTTTTGGAATAATCCAGATTATAATTTTATTCATTTTATTGACTTACCGTATGGTCCTAGTCCATCCTTTCACTGTTAGCTTCTCACAACCATGATCGGTACAGGCACTGTAGATTTTGTTCTCTGAATTTAGGCAAAAAATATATAAATAAATAAATAGGATATCGGGTACTTGCCATTTACATTTTAATGTACTACCACAGATCTAAAATTTTCTATAGGCAATTCAACTGAACCTTACAGCAAGGTTAAAATACCGGCAGCTGACTTATGGGTAAATTTGAACCGTTTTTAACTTGTGAATCTTAAAAGCTTAACTTTAAAAAAAAAAAAACTAACCCAAAGCTCTTTCTATAATTCAATGACAGCAACTTTCTTGCTGAGAACTGAAATACCTTAAAATTCTAGTCCTAAAATAATGGAAAGTTTGCCCTTATGAAGTTTCACCATTTTATCCCTACAATCACCGAATTGACATGCCCGTGTTAGAATTAACTTTAGCCAGCACTTAAATTCCATAAACCTACTATCTATTTTAAAGCCAATAACACCCTCCTTTTTTTTAATATAACTAATGAACTAGGCTCCTGATTGATGTGAAACCGGAACCACCAGGGTTTGAGACACCGGCCAAATTAAGAAAAACGGAATCAAGCATCTATTCTGCATTATTGTCTTACTTCATATCGAGGGATGTTATCTCAATTTTGTGGACATGATGAAAACGGAATTTAAGATATGGCACCTAGGCGTAGAATGAGTGGGTCGACTATGATGTTGGGCCCCCACTTCTGTATGGTTATTATTATTATTATTATTATTATTATTATTATTATTATTATTATTATTATTAGCCAAGCTACAACCCTAGTTGGAAAAGTAAGATGCTATAAGCCCAAGGGCTCCAATAGGGAAAAATAGTCCAGTGAGGAAAGGAAATAAGGAAATAAATAAATGATCAGGACAAATTAGCAATAAAACATTCTAAAACGAGTAACAACGTCAAAACAGATATGTCATATATAAACTATAAAAAGACTTATGTTAGCCTGTTCAACATAAAAAAAATTGCTGCAACTTTGAACTTTTGAAGTTCTCCTGATTCAACTACCCGATTAGGAAGATCATTCCACAACTTGGTCACAATAATAAGTTGTAGTGAATTATAACTGCTCTTTGATGGACTCTAAAGATACTGATTAGTAATTATGTTTGAATAAACTCATTTTTAGCCTCGCTAATGTTTATCATTTAATTGATAGGAAATTCTTATTACCTCTCTGTCTGCCATACGCGATTGTTATTGTCTTCTATTATTCTAAAGAATTATCTATTAATTCTAGTATCTAAGGACGATCATCTCATATTTAGAGACACTCAAGTGACATTTGTACGATCTAAGTACTAAAACCAAATCATCAAAGTCATGGTGTGTTTCATGGTTAGTTCAAAGGAATTTAAATTTCTCTCTCTCTCTCTCTCTCTCTCTCTCTCTCTCTCTCTCTCTCTCTCTCTCTCTCTCTCTCTCTCTCTCTCTCAAATTATCTAAGCCATGGCGTGTGTTCCATGTTTAGTTCAAAGGAATTGAAATTCTCTCTCTCTCTCTCTCTCTCTCTCTCTCTCTCTCTCTCTCTCTCATTCCGTGCAACTGCTCAATGTTTTATTATTCAATGAAATATAAAGGAGGACTTCACTTGCATATGAAAGTAGTCTTGGCGACCAGAACAAAAGGAGGAATGTCTCAAATGAAATGTTGAGTCTTAGGTTATTATGTTATTAGACCTAAAATGATTTAGATAAATTATAACAGTACCGTTCAGATTGGTGACGTCACGTGGAAATTGAATTGGAGGCTTGAAGAAAGAGTAAAAGCTTAGCTTGCAAACTAGTAAAATTTAGGGGATTATATATATATATATATATATATATATATATATATATATATATATATATATATATATATATATAGGCTATATATGTATATATATATATATATATATATATATATATATATATATATATATATATATATATATATATGCGTATATTTATATACACACATATATATATATATATATACATACATACATACAGTATATATCCATACAAACCTATAGTATATACATACGTACATACATTTATATATGGACCCAAATGATATATATATATATATATATATATATATATATATATATATATATATATATATATATATGTGTGTGTGTGTGTGTGTGTGTGTATGCATACATACATATTTACACAAAAGTGAAGCTGTTTGACTATCAGCATTGAAATAGGCTGATCATGGCGATACACATACAGTAGACATGCATATATACATACATATATTTTGTACATTATATATATATATATATATATATATATATATATATATATATATATATATATTTATATATATATATATATATATACACACACACACACACTCTCCATCGGCATCAGAGATCAACGCTATTGATAAAGGACATGAAACCGGATATTATCGAACTTGAGAAGTGTTGCGAGACGAAGGTCAGACTGTATTGACCTTAATCCAGTCTTTCTTCTCATTCAGTTTTTATGACTGAATAGATATAGAACAGTGAAGGTACGTTTTTTTTGTGTGGATTTATTGATTTTCAGTTTTGCAATCATCCTTGTATCGTGAGTCATTGATGCCGAAGTGGGTTGTTATAAATGAAGAATAAATGGAAATTCAGTTTAAAGCCATATATGCGATGTGCCTTTAAAAGTTGAATAGCTTTCAGGAGATCTGGTTCAGAAATAAATCTATAAATACAGCTAGCATAATACAACACATCCTGGAACGAATTTTCAAACGTGGCTGCAGTTTTTACCGGAATTGGTGTAGATTCAAGCATTGATATACAGTATATTTAAAATTATGGTATTTTACATTCTACATGAATAGAAGAGATAGAAAATTAATAATTTCGCCATCAAAATAAAGAAATATCATCAAGTTATTATTATTATTATTATTATTATTATTATTATTATTATTATTATTATTATTATTATTATTATTAGGTAACCTGCAACCCTAGTTGGAAAAGCAAGATGCTATAAACCCAAGGACTCCAACAGGGAAAAAATATCACAGTAAGGAAAGGAAATAAGGAAATACATAAACAAGAGAAGTAATGTACAATTAGAATAAAATATTTTAAGGACAGTAACAACATTAAAACAAATCATTCATATATAAACTATAAAAAAGAGTCTTATGTCAGCTTGTTCAGCACCGACTCAGCCAGTTCCACCGATTCAATGTACGTTGAACTGAGGGATATTCATGTTTCATACAAGTCAGGCTAGTAATGATAAATCAATATCTAAAACAGTACCACGAATTATACTTCTGAGGGTGCAGCAAGAAATAAGGCACTAGGAATACTCCATCATAGTCGTTAAATTCGTCCTTCTCAATTCGTAGCCACCACTGTCGAATTAATCTTTCTGGGTGTTTCATCTCGACCGGCAAATTAGCCCTCATAGTTTCACTGCAATTACTGTTGAATTAGTCTGTCAGGCATACCACTTTGGTCAGTGAAATAGACTTTCCCTGAGGTCGTTTGTTATTCTAGAATATCTGGAATAGATGATGTAGGGCGGTTCTTAAAGTGATTGATTTTTGGAGGATATAAAGAATGTAAATAAGTCTCTTTTTATAGTTTATATATGAAGGATTTATTTTAATGTTGTTACTGTCCTTAAAAATGTTCATTATAATTGTACATTACTTCTCTTGTTTATGTATTTCCTTATTTCCTTTCCTTACTGGGATATTTTTTCCCTGCTGGAGTCCTTGGGTTTATAGCATCCTGCTTTTTCCAACTAGGGTTGCAGGTTACCTAATAATAATAATAATAATGTATGTATGTATGTATAAAGAAGCTTAAACTATGGAAATATCTATGGCAATGCGCTTTTAATTTACACTAAGCTTTATCAGTCATAATTTTGACATTTTATGTATGAACTATTCAGAAATTGAGAAGAAGCTGCATCAAATGATTAATAACGAAATTGACAAATATCAACATATTTTGCTTAAAAGTTTAAATAAAAAAAAAACGACGCAATTAGATAGATATTGGTATCAGTGAATTGACTACAATCGTATCTCTTAATGATAACATTATCAAATTTTATGCTCGAGTTTTATTTACTTTAGCAGCGTGTTGTGAAGTCAGCAAAAGAAGAAAAACATAACATTTGTTGACAAAAAAAAACTGACTATTTCAGTGAAATAAAAACAAGTGAGATGAAAGGCATTCAGAAATTCAAATGTATTAGCAAACTCTGATGTAATAACCTGGCTAGATTTGAAGGGCGCTCATGAATGACAGAGGCAAGGGACAGTGACATTGCCCTAGTAAGCAGGACACTGTCCACGAGACTGACCATATATACATATGATCAGCGCCCATGCCCCTCCACCCAAGCTATGACCAGGGAGGGCCAGGTAGTGGCTGGTGATGACTGAGCAGGTAGACCTATACTATAGGTTCCCCCCCCCCCATCCTTACCTCACAAGGAAGTTGAGGTTGCAGACACTAAAGGAACTAACGAGTTTGAGCGGGACTCAAAACCTCAGTCTGGCGATCTATATTCATTCTCGTTTTCATTTTACATTTCAGAAAAATTTCGAAACATAATGCTGTCATAATAATACATGCAACTGTTAGTATAAAGCTTAGCTGCGTAGGATAGCAGGTGTAGTGAAGATTACTGAGAAGATGAGAGTGTCACAACTGAGATGGTGTGGGCACGTAGTTGGATGGTGGGGAGGGAGTGAAGAGGGGTTGGGAGGAACCTGTAAGGGGGAGAAGATTAAGAGGGAGACAGAGAATTAGATGGCGAGATAAGGTGAAGGATGACATGGAGAGAAGAGGTTTAGTGGAAGAGGATGGATTGGAGAGGGTGCGTCAGGCAACCGACCCCTTAATGTAATATAAGGATAACGGTGGGGATGAAGAAGAAGCAAAGCTACGTAGGAAACACCGGAGTCAAATTTACGTCACCTAAAAAAAGAAAGAAAAAAAATATTCGGCTTCTCTATGATTAAAAATATATGGAAATCAACTTACGTTGTGAGAGCTCCTCTCTTTCCGTAGTTTCATTTGGGAGACTTTATTTGGCAGTTGGATAAGTTAATAAACATCCCCGTTAGGTTCATGTTTGCCTTTTCTCTTTTGTTAGTATATTTGATAGTTTACGTAATGTATGTATGAATATATGCATTAGACTATTTAGTTATTTCTATTTATCACGAAAGCAGGATTGCGATTATATATTATTGTATATATATATATATATATATATATATATATATATATATATATATATATGTATATATATATATATATATATATAGTATATATATATATATATATATATATATATATATGTGTATATATATATACATATATATATATACATATATATATACATATATATATACATATATATATATATATATATATATATATATATATATACCACAATGGCATTTAATACCGAATTCTGTCTTGGGAATATATATCCACTGGAATTCATATTTACATTGATTAAAATCACAAGTGTTGGTGATATATGTTCATATGTAGATATATATATATATATATATATATATATATATATATATATATATATATATATATATATATATATATATAAATTATTGAATAGATTGATAGATTCATAAATAGATATTATTATTATTATTATTATTATTATTATTATTATTATTATTATTATTATTATAAGCTAAGGTACAACCGTAGTTGGTAAAGGAGGATGATATAATCCCAACAGGGAAAAATTGCCCAGCGAGGACAGGAAACTAGCAAAAAAAAAAAAAAAAAAAAAAAAGTAATGAACAATCAAAAAATATTTCAAGGATAGTAACAACATTAAACTAGGTCTTTCATATATGAACCATAAAAACATTCGAAAACATGAAGAGAAATAAGATATATAGTGTGCCCGACTGTACCGTCAAACAAGAGAGCTCTACCCTAAGTCAGTGGAAGGTAGATAGATAGAAAGGTTCAAGAATGATTTATTCTTTCATTTCTCAAAAAAGCGCTTTTAAATTAAGATGCGAACTCCCTGTCTCTTCTACCAGAATACTTAATTTATTGCTTGGGTCAACGAGGCCCCCCTCTGAGCGGGATCCAATTTAAGACCCTCTTTGGTAAGGACCAAAGAAAATAAGTAGAATTAATAACAAAGAAAGGGAGACACTGAAAGCTATGGTATACCGCACGTGTATTTCATATACTGTATATAATCCTATTGTTTTTTTTATCTCTCGGTCTTCCGCACTTATAAAAAAAAAGAAAAACTGATTAAGCATATTTCACATTGATGGAATTTTTGTGTCATTGTTGCCCTCAACTATTTGTATATATGCTCGTTATCTTTCCGAATAAAGTCTCTTACATTCACCTCGTCTATGTTAGTACCCAACAATGGATTTGAATTCTTAAATGATGTAAAGGAAATTATTTCACCTATTTAGTGTATTTTAATGAATTATATTTAAATGTAATTCACTAATCACCTTGAAAGATAATTTGAATGAATAGGTTAAGTTCACAACTGTGATTGATGTGATCATTCTACTTTAATCTATTTTAATGTTACTGTTATCAAAATATTTTATTTCCATTGTTCATTCCTTGTACTCTATTTATTTTCATGCTGCCTTTCCTTACTCGCCTATTTACCTTGTTGGAGCCCTTTGGGTTATAGCATTCTGCTTTTCCAACTAGGGTTGTAGCTTAGCTAGTAATAATAGTAATAATAATAGTATGAATTAGCATCAGCATAACATGATCAAATAATGAGTAATTAGTAATCTCGCAATCCTTAAACAAATTCACTTTTGCAATCATTGTAAGATTATTTTCACAGCCTAATTAAAGAATATCCATTAATCAAATCCTATTTTTACAAAACTTTCTGAATCATGATCATTTCTTTACATTTTTCATATTTTCAATACAACCGAATTGAATATTTACTCATTTCCCATGAGTGTGTATTTAGCTTTTATTCATTACTCAGTGGTTATGATAGTGTTATCTATATTACTCGTACTACTGTTCCTTTAACTCTCAGTATTTATATGACCCAGGCCTACATGGCTGAGGACTATGAAACGTGAGGTAGGAGATGATGAATGGAGAAGTATTGAATTAAAAGCTCAAGATAGAGACGACTGGCGAAGTCTAACAGAGTCCCTTTGCGTCAATAGGCGTAGGAGGAGATGATTAAATTTTAGTCTTCGTATCGTTTTCCGTAAATTAGACATTATTCATGTTTAAAGGTTTAAAAGCCGCTCATGAATAGCAGAGGCAAGGGACAGTGACAATGCCTTAACGGGAAAATGCCATAGAGACTGACCATACAGACGTATGATCAGCACCCAAACCCCCTTTCCACCCAAGTTAGGAACAGGGAGGGGCAAGCAATGACTGATGATGACTCAGCAGGTAGACCTATAGACTAACCAAAACCCTCCTCCTTAGCTAACAAGGACGGTAAGGTTGCCGACAGTACAAGGAACTATGGAGCTTGACCGTTCTGTTACGTTTCTGTTGAATAAAACTTCCTTTAAAACCAAATTTGACGATGAAAAATTTTCCCGATATTCTCCAACAAGGAGATGCCAGAAAACCTCAAATCAATCAGTCTATCAATCGCCAACAAGGACTTGATGCCAATGTAATTTACACCTTAACTAGATATGAATACTCCAACAAAATCAGTATTATTCTTGTCCTAAATAATTTCGAGATTACATTCAAAGTTCGAGTATCCTAAATATTAACTTCTTTTCCCGTAATTACTGGTCCATTAAAATGCTCTCTGTCCATGTTTAAAGGTTGTTCGTGAATGTCAGAGGCAAGGGACTGTGACATTGCCATAGAAAGCAGGGCAATGCCATAGAGACTGACCATATATAGCCTACGTATGATCAGCGCCCAAGCCCCCTCTCCACCCAAGCTAGGACCAGGGAAGGTAAGGCAATAGCTGCTTATGAGCAGGTGGACCAATAAGACTCCCCCAAAACCCCCTACCTAAGGAGGGTGAGATTGCAGACTCTAAAGGAACTATCGGGGTTTGTCAATAAGATTGACATCAGCATAAAAATAGAGAGAATGATTCCAATGATGAAAATACAGTGGAAACGTGTGTTACATTCAACGGCTTTTGTCGCTCGAGTTGATTGGAGTCCGACGGGGGCTTCTATGCGGGCCGCATATAAGAAACAGAGAGAGAGAGAGAGAGAGAGAGAGAGAGAGAGAGAGAGAGAGAGAGAGAGAGAGAGAGCATTCCTCTCTTCGTGTGCATTGCTTGTTGCACGTACATTACACAACCATTTACTGGCCTACATATAAAATTCTACTTTGAAAGTCAGCCGAGGAAAATTGTAATTGAATTTTTGCTAACATAGAGCACTTTTTCATATTTTTTTTTCGTTGAATTAATTTTTTTTCTTTTAGTTTTAATGAAAGCTTACTTAAAGCTATTGGCGGAACGCTGATAATTGTTTAATACCTTAAAAATTCAGTGTAATGAAATTACCTATAAATCCTTTTCTATATGATCGTGGATTTAGCTGTCAAAATCCCTGGCGTTCTCTTCGGAAAAATAATCAAATATTATTTTACTATTCAAGTTTTATTGGCGCAGCATATTCGCAATAACTATAACAGTTTTTAATTTGCTGTCGCCCACGTACGCAATTATGGCCGAAAATATTGTATTAATAACTACGCAATTTCAACTAATGGAATATTTAATTTTATTCAAAAGCATACATTGTATCATTTTTTTTTAAAGAGGGGCATTTTGGACATGTAAATGTCAATGTAAAGAAACTCGTCATAGATCGAAGAATTCAAGTATTTTTTTTAATTGACATTATCTTACCTCTCATATTTCTAGTATCCATTCTAATCATTATGATATATATATATATATATATATATATATATATATATATATATATATATATATATATATATATATATATATATAAATGTATATATATTTTTTTTCTTTATTTTCAAAATATATATATTTATTTATTCTTTACTTTTAAAGGAAACAGACAAGTCCTGAAGATAGCTGAGCTGTAAGATATGAATCTTTTAAAATATTTGTAAATATCATCCTCAACAGCACGTTAAACATATTCCCTGGACTCCATTACACTCCAACAGCAAAAATATTTGCCAATCGAGACGAAACGTTTGAGACTCCGTTAGTTTTCTGTTTACCGAAGGCTCCACATTTCAAAATACTTTAACCACCCAAATGAAAACCAGAACGCGACTCTTCGTTCCTTTCATATAAAGGTAATCTGGTGAGTAAACTTCGCCAAGATGTTTAGCATTTTGGAGTTAACTCTTCTTACAAGGAAGAAATATTTTGATATACAAGGATCCTACAATCTCTTTTGGAGCGTACGTCATGTGGGATGGTGCCGTTAGGTACTAACAGAGAGGCGAGGTGAATGCAAGTGAAGTTTACTCAACAAGACAACGAGCTTATATACAGACAGTTGAGAGCAAGAATGACACAGATTTCTAACAGCATTAAGCATGCGATAGCAAACTTGAACAAGTTTTTGAATGCAAGTGAAGTTTACTCAATGTTGTTGTTGTTGTTTGTAGATTGCCTGGCCCTTTTGGCCAGACACGGGCTTTTGCAATCTTGCAGCCCATAGGTGTTTGGTTAGGATATATTGGGATAGGTAGTTGGGTAGGGGATATTCTGCAACATTTATTTTAGGATATTGGGATAGGTTCTGGGTGGTGATGGGATGTTTGAGAAAGGAGTGATTGACTGTGGAATATCGTCCTATGAGCCCACTGGCTCCAGTCTGAGTTAGAGAGAAAGAGTTATAGTAGCAAGTCCCGATAAGTAGGAGAGCTCGGGAAGGAGTTCAGTTTGTAGTCAGAGAAGTTGATATAGGTGAAGTGAAAAACTTCATAGTGGTTTAAGCTTAAGTGTGAGATAGAGGGATAGTGTGAGATTTCAGCTGAGTAGGAGAGAGCTGAAGAGGAGGAGTTATAGCAGTTTTAGTGGTAGAGATAGGGTGGAATATAAAACGAGCTTATATACAGACAGTTAAGAACAAGAGTGACACAGATTTCTAACAGTGTTAAGCATGCGATGACAAACTTAAACAGGTTTCTGAATGCAAGTGAAATTTTCTCAACACGACAACGAGCTTATGTACAGACAGTTGAGAGCAAGAATGACACATAATTAAATCTGTTAAAAATGCGATAGCAAACTTAAACAGGTTTCTGAATGCAAGTGAAGTTTACTCAACAAGATAACGGACTTATAAACAGACAGTTGAGAGCAAGAATGACACATAATTCAGTGTTTAACATGCGATAGCAAGCTTAAACAGGTTTCTATTATCAGTGCCGGGGATAGCGAGATATTATAAAAGTAATAACGTTACAGTGTACAAGCGTTTATGAAACTCATGCAGTACAAACAATTTACATTTACTTTCGTGAAACAAAAGGGACAACCATTTCTTATTTTGCCAATCTGGGGTGATAAAAACATTTTGGAATTGCTTCTTCTTACAAGAAAGAAATATAGTAATCTAAAAAGTCCTTATATCTTTTGGATCATACATCACTTCGACATTTACTTCTGTGAAACAAAGTGGACAATCATTTCTTATTTTGCTCTCTTATTGTGCCAATCATTAGGGATATAAACATTTTGGAGTTACATCTTACAAGGAAGAAACATTAATATACAAAGTCTTTACATACTTTTTGGAGCATTTATCAGTTTGGCATTTATTTCTGTAAAACAAAATGGACAATGATTCTTATTTTACCAAATTATTTTGCCAATTATTAGTGATAACATTCATTAATCTTTCTTAATTAATGGTTGCACAAACTTTTTCTAACATTATGCAGTACTCAGTGCGATGATGAACATCTTATCTCATTAATTTTTTTTCTTGATTACCAATCTTGCTCCTTCCCTCTACTGCTATTGACTTTTTTTTTTTATTTGATAAGATCTTTATTTTTTTTCACGGAATATTGCATAATTATATTTCTGATGATAATTACCAAAATCCTTAACTTCTATTTGAAAAAAAAAAATGTTCTTTACATTCTGAACTAATTTCTGAAAATAACCTTTCTTGCTTTACTATGAAGTCCAGTGATTGTTCAGAGTTTAATCATATACTCAAAATATATTTAGTAAGTATATAATATCAAGTACCATTGGACATAAGGGTAGGTATGTGTATAAGGGGAATACATGTTGCAGATATGAGAGAATACAATTACCATTTACCGTATTTTTATGGTTGTATCAGATTGATTTCACCATACTAATATCCTTATAATCTGCAATGAAGTTATTCCGTAAGGAGTTAACTCCTATCTCTTCCGCTTTCACGGTGCATAACATTACTATCTACTTGAAGTAAACTATTCAATTCAGTTATATAATGCACACACATATATACTGTATATATATATATATATATATATATATATATATATATATATATATATATATATATATATATATATATATATATATGTGTGTTTGTATGTATATATAGGCTACATATTAGTGGAGTGACTACGATGATTCGGATCCAGTCTGCATGTTTTATAGTTTCAAAAAGGGGACCAAGAAGTTTGTTAAACTTTTCGACTACAATTATGCAGTCATAAGAAAAAGAGGGACTTAAGAGAATGTCGCCAAAAAGTTCTCATGTTACTGCATAATGCCTTTCAAACTTCAAGATCTACAAAACTTTCCACCGAACTAAATTGTTATATTTTAAAATATACCTCCGAACTCCCCAAGAGAGATTAGTTCACCAAACGTTCAGCTGGGCTCTGCAAGGCACTAGAGGAGTTGGAAGACCCATGCCTACATGGCTGAGGACTATGAAGCGCGAAGTAGATGATAAATGGAGAAGTATTGAATTAAAAGATCAAGATAGAGACGACCGGTGAAATCTAACCGAGGCCCTTTGTGTCAATAGGTGTAGTAGGAAATGATGAAATGTACCTAACACCAGAGAGCAGTAGATGCAATATCTTCAAGAAGATTTTAAGTCTCACTCACTCTTTCTTTCTCCCCACTTCCTGTCTCTCTCTCTCTCTCTCTCTCTCTCTCTCTCTCTCTCTCTCTCTCTCTCTCTCTCTCTCTCTCTCTCTCTCTTGTGTTTTCCTCCTTCAATCACAAGCCAAGAAGAAGAAGAGAGTACGAAACTCTTATCTCCTCCGACTGCAATATCATGTCCCTCCTGCCACCGTGCGATAAGATCATTTTATGATAAAGGGTCCGTTGAGTTTATGCGCCTTGGATTCGGTCCCCTTTTCAAAGACGCCCATTGGCTTGAGTGGGAGAAGTCAAGCATCCTGGCTGAAAGGCTTTGGGGGGGAAAGAGGTAGTTGACTGATGGGGTCTTTCGCAAGATGAGACTTTCCAACAACACAAGAGACAGAGCGCGTAGGCATGAGAACAGAGCCAGACACATATTTATCTAAATACGCTGCATTTTTTTTTTTCATATACTTGATGACAAATTCTGAGAACGTTGAAGTGATTGTTATTGTCCTTTGAAGTGTTAATGTTGGCGTCATGATTCTATTGTCATTGTTGTTATTGTTATTTGTTATCAACGTGTAAATAACGGGAAGCTTTAAACTAGATACATATAGTTATGAAATACATTCTTAATTCGTTTGTGGCTTGTTATATAAAGTTATTTAGTAAGTTTTAAGCTATTAATGTAAATTGAATTAGGTTAGAATTTATGAATGAAAAAAATTCATGTTCAGAATTAAGAATGTTAAGGATATCTGCTTCATGAAAGTAAATACGATATGTGTTAAGAGCGCAAATTAGTATATTTATGCCCCCCCCCCCCCCCTTAAAAAAAAAAATACTTCACAATTTTAACTCGTCGAATTTGCTATGCAAAAAGCCTTCTTTTGTCGCCTTCTGCTTTACGTTTTAAGGAGAACTGAAGAACCCAAAGTGCATTACTTACTCCATGACATAATAGGAGCCTTTCAGACACTCCTTTGTGCCCGTAACGGATGATGGATATAAAAGGAATTTAGCTCTCTCTCTCTCTCCTCTCTCTCTCTCTCTCTCTCTCTCTCTCTCTCTCTCTCTCTCTCTCTCTCTCTTTACATACAGAATAGCAAATATATGGAACAGACTTCCAGTGTATGTAGTGAACCGTAACAAGGTAAAAAATTCAAGAATAAATTAGACAAGATCATAAAAATTCTCTAAACGTTTAAACTAATTCGCTCTACCCAAAAGCAAATGGAGTCTCCGTGGATGGACTAAGAAGTCTTTCAGTCAATTCAAGAGGAATAGCTTTATGTTTTCAATAAAATCTACATTCATTACAACTGGTTCTTCTCTGAGAAAATTGTTATTGATTGCAATTTTTCTTCAGATTCGAAATTAGCAAAATGTACTGTCAGAAGACGAGAATATTTTGAAGCCTGGAAAAAAACCAATGGAAGTTCTGTATATTTTTCCAAAATTTAAATTTTTCATTTTTGTATGTAAATTTCAGTATATTGCAATTTTAATAATAGTGCAAAATAGGTTTTATCACAATTTGAATTCCAAACGATATTTTTGAGAGAAAAAGGGCTAAGGTAAAAGGCTTTCCATTTTGGTGAAAACTCGCAATGATTGCATTTTTCTTTTATTGCTACCAAAGAGAAATATATTGCAATTTCATGTTCACATTCGAGATTAGCATCCAAATATCTCACTTTTATCTAGTTCTGCTACAGTTGATATTTGTCTTTTTTATTCATATTTTATTAGAATTTCCAAAAGAGAAAAATTTTCAAATGCACAATGTTTCAGTTTCTAGTTCCTTATTTGAGATCAGTAACCATGAAGAACAATGTTGCAAAAGTGGCAAAATTTTAAAAAAGAAAGTTAAGCTCTTGTGCGTTTTTTTTATTCAAAGATTAAAATAGGATTTTTTTTCTAAATCTGTAAATATGAAAGCGAAATTTTAGAAAAAAAGTTGAACGCTTATGCAGTT
Organism: Palaemon carinicauda; assembly: GCF_036898095.1. Taxonomy (NCBI): domain Eukaryota; kingdom Metazoa; phylum Arthropoda; class Malacostraca; order Decapoda; family Palaemonidae; genus Palaemon; species Palaemon carinicauda. The sequence continues at coordinate 109,830,453 of NC_090746.1, read as the reverse complement.
TTTATTCAAACACGAAAATACAATTTAGAAAAAAAAATCTGACTTAAAAAATGCAAATATGAAATTTCTGTCCTGCAATTTGCTTGCAACAGAGGATATTGGCCTCGTTACAAATCTAGGAAAAAATACCTTGAATTTATCATCGTTAAGTTTCTTCGGTTTTAATAAAGAAAGGTTTACTCTTTTTGTGCAAATTGTCCTTTTTCGGAGGATCTACCTGCAGCCCAAATGTGAAATTGGAATTCAATTCAATACGGTTTTATCAAAAGTGTGATTCGATCATCGTAAGGTAAACCCAAATATACCGAAACTATTTTCGTCTAAGAAATAGTTTTCTTCAGACTGGGTTAATTAAAGCTTTCGAATCTGATTGTGATGCTCTAAGTGGAGGTAAATGGTTTATGAAACATAATATAATTTCACTAAATATAGTACATTTGCATTCGATATAAACTATCAAAAGATCAATACCAGTATTTACCGTATTTGGTTTAACTATTTATTTTGAAAAACCTTTGAGTAAATAAAATTATATTCGTTGGTTTCTTATATTCAATCTAAATTTAAAAATATGCATATTTCTCTTCGTCTTATTTTATTAAGTTTTTATAGTTTATATATGGACGATTTATTTTAATTTTGTTACTCTTCTTAAAATATTTTGATTATTAGTTGCTTCTCTCGTATAGTTTATTTCTTTGTTTTCTTTCCTCACTGGGCTATTGTTCCCTGTTGGAGCCCTTGGTTTTATATCATCCTTCTTGTCCAACTAGGTTTGTAGCATAGCAAGTAATAATAATAATAATAATAATAATAATAATAATAATAATAATAATAATAATAATAATAATAATAATGACAGAAATTGGATTAATCCCATTTTTGATCATATAGCTAAGTTATTTTGAGTGAAATGTTCATTAGTTTATATATGCATTTTTGTTTAATCCAACATCTGAATAAGAAATAAGCTGGAAATTGTAAGAATTGAACAACAGAAGAAAATTACCAATATGACAAAGTATGCCTAAATACCTTTGATTTCTTTCGACTCAGAAATAGTTATCTTCAAACGTTGTAAAATTTGGTTCGCTGGCTTGCTAATCTGTAACATGAGCGGGAAATCGCAATATACATCAATTTGCCTGTAATAAAAGGTAATGCCAATCACTAAAACTCTTTTCCAAATCTCAGGTGTAATCCCGGCTTACGATTTTGCCTATTTTGGCTATTTTGGCCAATGTAGGAACGTCACTGACTGATGAATGTCAGACTGGCGTTCGAGTTCCGCTCAAACTTGTTAGTTTCTTTGGTCGTTGTAACCTCACCGTCCCTGTGAGCCAAGGATGGTGGGTTTGTGGGAGCCTATAGGTCTATTTACCGAGTCATCAGCAGCCATTGCCTGGCCCTCCTTAGTCCTAGCTTGGGTGGAGAGGGGGCTTGGGCGCTGATCATATGTATATATGGTCAGTCTCTAGGGCATTGTCACTATCCCATGTCTCTACCATTCTTGAGTGGACTTTAAAACTTTTAAAATACACTTGATATATATTAATAGTTTATTACATATGAAGGAAAATTCAGTATATTACGTTTTTTTCTGAATTAATTCATTTTTTTCTGGCTATCCTTCGTTATTTTAAATTCATCTAAAATTTTTGTATATATAATTACTTTTTTTTTCTTTTCCTTTCTTATTTCTCTTCCCTTTTTGCACCCCTTTTCTCCAGCAACTTAACTTCTCAGTAATTTTATAATTTCATTTTCCCTTCTACCATTTTCAATTCATCTTCCTACTCTCCTGCATCCATAATTACCTTCCATATGACCCCTCTGTTATTCTTACTAATAAGTTTTACTACTCATTAACTCTTACTTTATCATACATATTTAACGAATTTTGTGTCCATTTTTATAATCTTATACCATTTTCATTCCTTCTTAAAAAGACTTATTGTTCGTACATACATCTGTATCCCTCTTCAATCCTTCCTCTCTCAGATAAGGATTAAATGCAACCAATATTAAACAGTTTTGTAACTGACATAACTGTATACTTTCACCGTCACCATAGTCATTTTGACTTAGTCACAGTACAGTCATCTCAGATATGATATGCATATGAAACTGCACCCTGTTCCTTTAACTTGTCTCACTTTATATATATATATATATATATATATATATATATATATATATATATATATATATATATATATATATATATATATATATATACATATATATATGAGGATAGATCATCTACAATCACTATTAGCACTGTATATATATATATATATATATATATATATATATATATATATATATATACACATATATATATATATATATATATATATATATATATATATATATATATATATATATCTATATATACATATAAATATATATATGATATATGTACAGTATATATATATATATATATATATATATATATATATATATATATATATATATATATATGCATATATATGTATATATGTATATACAGTATATATATACATATATATATATATATATATTTA
>NC_090746.1:109817907-109822907 GCF_036898095.1 Palaemon carinicauda | reverse complement strand
AGCATTATGGAATTTTGAATGGTTTATCAAATAGGATAGCAATTTAAAATAGAAATTATGAATACTTAAACCTGGGAATATAAACTGAATATGTGTTTGAATGTTTTGTAATAACAAATTTATTTACATGAAACTGAAAAAGTATGTTACTCTTTAAACGCGTTTTGGGAAATGACAGGGTAATCAAAACATGGAAATGTAGCATGTTATTGTGAGAGGTTTAAAAGTCTAAAACACTACTGATAATGATACTAAGGTTAATCGATGCTGTGATACTGCTGCTGAAATGATAAATATAGCAAATCGTAGTTGGCACAAAATCATGAACGAAATCTGGGACAATAAGAATAATGATAGTTTCATATCATGGTTTTTTATCTTCGTAAAGACTTGCTTATTATCTGTTATAATGAGTTAGGAATCTAACGAATTAATCTCAAGAATTCCCGTTTTTGTGAGAGAAACATGATCCTTAAGTATTTCTTGACCTAGGTATAATGAAATGGTTATCTAGTTTCAGAGCAATAACTATAAGGTAATTTCGTTCAGCATTTATTACTAATGAGGTCTTCCAACCACAAAAAAATCTAATGTGAAAATCCGCCAACAAAAGCCTGATTTTCTCGATATAATTCTTTGGAACTGATTTATTCAAAAACTTACTTTTATGAAGACTCCCAAGTTCATTAAGTAAGAGATTAAATTATGAGTGAAACTACTTTGAGTCAGGTATATCTTTATGCGAGCTAATAAAGAACTTATGATTTTGATGTAATAACTCCCTATCAATTTAGTCAGATTTTTAATGTATTTTGAGATGAAACTGCTATCGCTGGGTTTACAAGGCAGCGACCTTATGCTGTCGTTCCAGCGAAGCTGAGAGAGGTAATGTGTTTCTGGGCTCAATTTATGGTTATGGATTTGTGACGTCAAAATGCACGGATCACGACTGTATGACGCAAGGTTTTTAAGATTTTAAAGGTCACTCATGAATGGCAGAAACAAGTGACAGTAGCAATGCCTTAGCAGGACAATGCCCCAGAAAGGGACTAGAGACTAACCCTATATAGATATGATTAGAACCCAAGACCCCTCTCCATCCAAGCTAGGACTAGGAAGGGCCAGGCAATGGCTGCTGATGACTCCGCAGGTAGACTTTTGGGGTCCACCAAATTTCCCATCCTTAAAAAAAAAAAAAAAAAAAACAAAAAAAAAAACCGCTTGGAGGCCTTTTTCATATCTTAAGTACTTGATATTTATGATTTTTGCAAGTCTTTCACGTTTACAAATTGAAAAACAACAAACAATAAGATGGTAGTTATTGGAAGCTAAACTTTAAAAAGTCAATTCATCTTTACGATTACTCCAACAGAAGAGATCATGATGATGCATGAAAATGTTGAAGCCATCAGTCAAAAGTTAATCTTCCATTAGGTTCCTAAATAGCTCAGAATGACTGACGTGAATCAAAGAAAAATTGTGGAAATAAAACTATTAATCTTTTTGTTAGGGTTACATAAACACTGTCATATTTTTATACACACATATATGTATATATATATATGTATATATATATATATATATATATATATATATATATATGTATATATATATATATATATATATATATATATATATATATATATATATATATATATATATATATATATATACTCTGTATATATACACATATTTATATATTTATATATATATATATATATATATGTATATATATATGTATATATATACATATACATATATATATATATATATATGTATATATGGTCCGTTTCTATGGTATTGTCCTGCTCGATAGGGCAATGTCACTGTCCCTTGCCTCTGCCATTCGTGAGTGGCCTTTAAAACCTTTAAACTGGTGACTCAAGCAGATGACAGTATGTCTGTCAGAGTTGTGGACCTTACTGCACAGGGTATATGGTATGATATAGGGTATTTTATACCCTACATGGGCATGGCTTAGTGCTGAACAAAGGTATATCCATTGAGAACTGAGTATTTTGGGTGATGTAAGGACAACTGTAGTTATCTTTAACCCTTTAAGCCCCATTAACTATTCAACCTCTAGGTACTTTTACTCCCTTGGGTGATTGATTGATTGATTTGGAGTTTTCTGGCTACCTGACATCTAAAGTCATTGATGCCGACCCCCTTGGGCGAGAGGTTAAACAATTTTCGAAAATTACATACCTTTCTATACTTTGCCATGTGTAATCGTCGTTGACGTAGGTTGTAATAAAGCGTTGTAAGTAAATGGCAGCAAAAATAAGATATATTCATCTGAAATCTAGGAAGGAGGAGCATTATCCGTTAGTAATTTGTAAATCTTTGAGAAATAATTTAGCATGTGATAAGAGAATAATTATGTAACGAAATATAAAATGATCCAAATTACTAATATAACCAAAATCTGTATTTTGCAAAAGCCAAAAAATAAAAAACTTCAAAATCTGTATTTTACCCCCCCCCCCAAAAAAAAACCCTAAAAGAAATAGAAGAGTTTAACTTCATCGTTTTGGTCCCACGAATTTTCTGTGTTGGAAATCTGTATTTTACACAAAAAGAAAAGAAAAACAAAATTGAGGACTTTAACTTCATCATTTTGGTCCCCCGAATTTGCTGTGTGGGAAATCCTTCCTTCTTATGACTCCTTCGCTTGAAGGAATAGATTAAAGACGCCACGTGAATGACTTCAGCTCCCTATCTAATAGCAACCTCTCAGGGCTTCCTTTGTGGCCGCAACAGATGATGGAAATGAGATGGATTGGACGACTTAGTACCTTCGAGTCCTCTCTCTCTCTCTATCTCTCTCTCTCTCTCTCTCTCTCTCTCTCTCTCTCTCTCTCTCTCTCTCTCTCTCTCTCTCTCTCTCTCTCTCTCTCTCTCTCTCTCTTGTGCCTCAATTTCATAATGGATTTTGCTATAATTGTGTAGGAATAAGGAAGTGTTACTGAATCTCTAGGTGTATGAATATATGTTATATATACACAGACACATACACACACACATACATACATATATATATATATATATATATATATATATATATATATATATATATATATATATATATATTAGAAAGTGTACTTTGCTATTCGATTTTTTTTCAGTCCTATTGCTTTTTCAGTAAAGTCTTAAGGATGAGATACCTTACACCAACCACATTTCCTTGTCTCCACCAGCAGATGGTGTCCTTGTACATGTGGATAATCTTCTGGGTAACAATCCGGTTACAGTGTAGCGGCTTATGTAAACTACGAGGCCTCCTAACAAGCGAAAATTTTCCTGTGCGGAAAAATTTCCTCTCGTGAAGCGAACCTAAGAGTTATTAGAGTTTTGTATATACTGAAAGATAAAATTACTTTTTAAAATGATATTTAGAATGGGAGTTTAATGAAAGTTTAAAAAAAGCAAACCATCTCAAAGTACGAAAGATATGCATGCTCTATATTCGCAATTGTATCTAGACATGAGGTTAAGAAGACAGTTCGTTGTCTTTTGGGCAATAACAAGAAGATTATGATCAACGACCTTCAAATTTGTGGCAATCATTACTCTCTGATTTATTATTTGATAACAGACCTTCGGATTATAGTCAGTGGCATGATATCAAATGCTTTTGTCGCTTTGGAACATAAAATGGATATTTGAGAAGGAGAAAAAGAAATATTAGCACTGAATTTTATTGGCTTACAATCGTTCAGGGGGCTTCCCCTTATATATCTGTATAGATGTAATTTTACTGGAAACTAGTCATTTCGTGATCGTAAATACCACCATTATTAAGTCAAGAAATCAGGAATTCCTTTTGACACTAAACCATTATATTAGAATTAGCATCTAAACATTTATCACTGATTAAATTATATGAAACATATGTTGGATATGCGCATAGAAGTCTTTATATTTTAATATTACAACAAATACTTTTATTTAAAGTTTTTAATATATTTGTAAGCACAAAATGATTTATGAAATTACAGTAGTGATGATACAACTGCAGGAAAGAATTCATGTTTCCTGCCTTTGGGCGAGACTAGAAATAAGCTTTTACTAAACTGGGAAAATTAGCTTAAAAAAAAAATGTGGTATTTTTCTCATTTAAATTAAAACTGTTTATTAGAGGTTTTTTTTTCTAACCATTAGAGCTTCAGGGGTACTGCATATACAGTATACTATATATATATATATATATATATATATATATATATATATATATATATATATATCCCTTAAATGATAATGTGTGTGTATAATATATATATATATATATATATATATATATATATATATATATATATATATGCGTGTATATATATTATACATGTATATATATGTATATATATATATATATATATATATATATATATATATATATATATATATATATGCACACAGTATATATGTTTCCGGTCACGCGCAGCGGCATTGCCAGACGTATTACTACTCGGTCTCTCCCCATCCTTTGGGTAGGGGAGAGGAGTAGTCATACCCTGGTGAGATGTGTGAGGGTTGAATCTGTGTGTGAATATCTATCTAAATATTTAACTCTTTTTTGACGGGTTGCGTACACTATTATATACAGTATATATTCTGTACATCATATATATATATATATATATATATATATATATATACATATATATATATATATATATATATATATATTTATATATACTATATATATATTATATATATGTATATATAAGATAGTATAGTATAATATATACATATATATATGTATATAACTATATGATAAATATTTGTACATTTAGACGTGTTTTTTATATTTCGCCTGGGGCTCTGATTCCGAGGTCGTTAAGAGAATCCAGACATTAATATATCAAAAATATATGGCTTATTTGAATATATATATATATATATATATATATATATATATATATATATATATATATATATATATATATATATATATATATATATATATGTATGTATATATCATCAACCATTGCTAGTCCACT
>NC_090746.1:109790407-109815407 GCF_036898095.1 Palaemon carinicauda | reverse complement strand
TTTATTACGAAATTACTGTAGTGTAGTATTTTTTTTAAATGAGTGATAAAACATTCAGCTGAGCAATGACTCTAAATTTTAAATCGTTTAAAAAACAAAATTGACAATGAAATTTGCGTTGTCTTTTATGATAAATTTGTTGTCAAACTCGAAACATCTAGTGGAAAGTGAACATTAATTTTGAATTGAAACTTGGAAGAGCTTAATTTTTATTACTTGGATTAGCTTCAACGAATTTGATTTAGAAATAAACAAAAAGTTTTGACATAAAAAGATGTAATGGTAATAATATTACTGCTATCAATATTAGTAATAATATAGTAGGGTGAGGCAATTTTGGACACCTTTTTAGCAATCTTTGTACAAAATCTATATTAATAATTTATGACCAAATACCAAACATGTTTTCAAGAGAGGGAGGTCTCATCTATAAAAATGGCTTGTTTCATAATCATCAAAGAATTAGAAATTCTCGTATTACAGTAATGAAAAAAATATCTCAGAGGCGATTCAATTTTGGACAGTGAGGCAATTTTGGACATGTCTGTATCTCCGTTAAGCGCCAACGCTCAGTTGGGCAAACTATGACAATTTGTTGTCTCTATCAATATAAATATGCTAGAAAAAAATTATAGACTTACATAAATTTTTGTGTCCGTAATCCAAGATTGTCCAATTTTGCCTCGCCAAGAAAAAAGTGAGAAGTTTGCCTGTCCAATTTTGCCTGACCATGGTTTTGAAAACTGTCCAATTTTGCCTTACTATATGAATATATAAATCAAACTTTGTATTCGAGCACACAAATATACTTTTATGTATAAATATGCATATATGTAATCATAAAAATTAAAAGAAAAAAAACATAAGGGGTGCAGTAAAAGGGGTGTCTGCCCAAGGTGACACCCTAAAAGTGAGTGACACCCTGAGAGTTACATTAAAAAAAAAAAAAGTTTCTTTCTAGCTCGATGGTTATGATATGATTTTCAAAAAGTTATTTGATGCTGGGGACACTCTTAAAGCTGTTGACACTCAGGGGGTGAAACCTTCAAAAAGATTGACCAAAACATGGTAACATCCTCGAGAGGGGTGTCAACCCAAATGCTAGAAATATCTAAAAAAAACTCTACTATATACATTGTTCCTATAATAATTCACATATCCAAATGAAAATTTTAGGAATTAAAATAGAGTATATGTTCACTGTTCCTGCTAATTTCCATGTTGATAACTGTCATGATGCCTTTTTGATATGGTGTTAAATGGAGCAATATCAGAGTGAACAGCATGATAGATACATCAGGGAGGGGCAAAGCTGATCCCATAAACAATATTCGTCCTAAGTTGTACCTATCAATTTTATTCTTATCATTGTTACCTCATACTATGAACGAGCCCTCAAAGAGATACAATCGAAGATTTAAGAAAAAAAGATGAAATGAAGAAAAATAAAAGGAAAAACACAAAGAGAGATAGAAACATGACAAATCATGGAAATACAAAGCAACCAAATATCTCTCGATTCTTTAAGAAAAAATGTCTGCAAACACTAACGTAAATACAAAAAAATCTAAATTGACCAGGTAATAAATAGTGATAAGTGAAATGCTAGGATATTCCCGATAGTGAATGATAAGGATTTATTTATACCTAAAATAAAAGAAATAAAAAAGAAATTCAAATTATTTTGGAAGATATTAAGGATCGTCCATTATTTTGCATTGGTAGAGCAACAAAAGGGTTTTTAGAGGAAGAAGGAGGCTAAGTGACTCGCCTTGAGCTAGATGCTTGAAGCCACTGCCCACATATCATCATCATCTCCTCCCACGCCTCTTGACGCAAAGGGCCTCAATTAGATTTCGCTAGTCGTCTCTATCTTCAGCTTTTAATTCAATACTTCTCCAATCACAATATCCTACTTCATGCTTTATAGTCCTCAGTCTTCCAACTCTTCTAGTGCCTTGTGGAGGCCAGTCTAAAGTTTGGTGAACTAATGTCTCTTAGGGAGAACAAAGAGCATCCCCAAACCATCTCCATCTACCCCTCACCATGATCTCATCCACATGTGGCGCTCGAGTAATCTCTCTTAGTTTCATTTCTAAGCCTGTCCTGTCATTTACCAGCCAATATTCTTCTGAGGGCTTTGTTCTCAAATCTACAAAATGAGTTTCATTAATATACCAAGATTCACGACCATACAGTAACACCGATCTCACTAAACTGATATATAGCCTGATTATTATATGTAATTTCAGGCGATCTGATTTCCAAATTTGACTTAACCTAGCCATCCTCTGATTTGCTTTTTTCAATCTTTCATTAAACTCAAATTCTAAAGCTCCTATATTAGATATCAAAGTTACTAAATATTTAAATAATTCTACCTCAATCCTTTATCCTTCTAAAGATATTTCATCTTCCATTGCATAATCCTTTCTCATCATCTGTCTTTCTTCTATTTATCTCGAGCCCAACCTCATGTGATTTTTCATGCATTCTGGTAAGCAAGCTTTCCAAGCCCTGTGGTGTTCTGCTAATTAGGACAGCATCATCAGCATACTCTAGGTCTCCTAATTTGAGAGGAACTCCATAATGTCGCAGGACTCTCCACAAAATTTGCCAGAGCACATAATCAAAAGCTTTTTCATAGCCCACATATACCATAAAAAGTGGAATTCTATATTTTATATATTGCTGTACCACATGTCTTAAATGAAAATTTGGTCAGTACAACTTCTACCTTTTCTAAATCCTGCTTGTTCATCTCTCAACTTTTCATCAATCTTTCTCTCTAGTCTCTTTAGAATGAGCATTCTATATATTTTTATGACAGCTGACATAAGTGTGATGCCTCTGTAATGATTGCAATCAGTCAGATCTTTTTTTGTCATTTTCACCAGCACTCTTAGCTCCCATACATAAGGCTTTGCCTCTTCACGCCACATTCTACAAAATAATCTTGTAGGTAGTCTGGGAGTCACTTCATTTTCAGGCAATATCATCTCAGCAGTTATTCCTTCGTATCCAGGGGTTTTCCATCTTTTGAGTTTTTTTTAAGAATAGCTTCGACTTCAAACACACCTAATTCATTCATAGGCACATCAAGGTCTTCATCAGTTTCAGGTATATCAACCAAATTATTCCCTTCGTATTTCCTATTCATGACCTCACTAAAGTGTTCAATCCAACGTTACTTTTCTTCATGTTCTTTCGTTATAACAGATCCATCTTTCTTTTTGATGGGTATATGCTTCTTTTTTTCCGTAGACATTTCATTAATAATTCCAAGAGCAATTCCTACAACAAAGCCACTCCCTGAATTCATAGCTTTGTCAGCCTCATCTGCTTTCCTGTCTAAATATTCTCTCCAATCATTCCTGATATTTCTTTTGACCTCACTATCAACACTGAAATACTTGGCATGTTCTGCCTTGTAATTTTCATTACTTTCTCGAAAACTTTAAGAAATCAATTTCTGTCTTTGTCTTCTTTTTATAGTATCCCAAGTATCATTTGATATCCATGGTTTTCTCCTTGTAACTGCATGTTCCAAAACTTCGTCTCTTGAAGTCTCTTAAGACTGTAAATCGATTCCTACATTCAGTTACAAAGATTTCTGTGCTCATCCTCTAGAAGCTTAGTTGTATCAAACTTAGGTATTCTATCTACATTTCTGTTGAGCTCTTTCAGTTTTAATATTTGTGTGGCAATGGGGAGCTGGTGATCACTACCAATAACTGCACCTCTATAGCTTGTTACATTTCCCAGAGTCCTCCTTCTCTCTTTATCAATGGCTATGTGATCTATTTGATATTTGTAATTGCCACATGGTGAAGTCCTTGTATATTTGTGGATCTCCTTGTGCTGGAAAGAGTACCTCCAGTAACAAGATTGTTTGTTGAACAATAACTTAAAAAATGTGCCCCATTTTCATTTGCAACTTCGCCAAGAACCTCAACACCCATCACATTTTCTATCCCTTGATTATTCCTTCCAACTTTAGCATTGAAGTCATTAATCACAATTTTCATATCTCTCTAGGTTCTCACCTATTATACTCTGCAGTTCTTCACAGTATTCATCTTTCCTTTCTTCAGGGGAATCATTTGATTCGCCTTGGAAGATGGAATCTTCGGGATCTTGAACCTTTCTGTGAAGCCTCTTCCCTTTTTGCCCGGCGGGCATGCTGTCATGCGTTTGCGGGGAGGGGAACGGGGCAATTTTAACCTGTCAAAAAGTTTTCATTCTTTTTGCCTCTCACGCGAGTGCGAAGGAGAGTACTGGAGCGTTGGCGCACAGGATGCTGCTGGTGCTCAGTTTCTGCTGAAGCACAGTTTTTGGTGAAGGCGCAGAAAAGTGCTGACGCACAGGAAACCAATGCGTAGGGTGAATATACAAAGAATAGGCCAGACTATTTGGCCTCTATTTTGAGGTACCTTACCTCTAGCATTAGAGGCTCTTTGAGCTTTTATTTTGATGTGCCATACTTAACATTAGAGGATATTTAAGCTCTATTTTGAGGTGCCATACCTTTAGTATTTAGGGCTCTATGACCTCTATTTTGAGGTACTATAATCTTAGCATTATATGTTCTTTGATCTCTAATTTGAAGTGCTTTACCTCTAGCATTAGAGGCTCTTTGACCTCTATTTTGAGGCTCCTTACTTTTAGCATTAGAGGTCTTTGACCTCCATTTTGAGGTTCCTTACTTTTAGCATTAGAGGCTCTTTGACCTCTATTTTGAGGCTCCTTACTTTGAGCATTAGAGGGATTTTTACCTCTATTTTGAAGCTCCTTACGTTTAGCATTAGAGGCTCTTTGACCTCTATGTTGAGACTGCTCACTTTTAGCATTAGACTCTCTTTGACCTCTATTTTGAGGCTCCTTACTTTTAGCATTAGAGGGTCTTTGACCTCTATTTTGAGACTCCTTACTTTTAGCATTTGAGGGTCTTTGACCTCTATTTTTGAGGCTCCTTACGTTTAGCATTAGAGGGTCTTTGACCTCTATTTTGAGGCACCTTACTTTTAGCATTAGAGGGTCTTTGACCTCTATTTTGAGGCTCCTTACTTTTAGCTTTAGAGTCTTTTTGACCTCTGTTTTGAGGCTCCTTACTTTTAGCATTAGAGGGTCTTTGATCTCTATTTTGAGGCTCCTTACGTTTAGCATTAGAAGGTCTTTGTCCTCTATTTTGAGGCTCCTTACTTTTAGCATTAGAGGGTCTTTGACCTCTATTTTGAGTCTCCTTAGTTTAGCATTAGAGGGTCTTTGACCTCTATTTTAAGGCTCCTTACTTTGAGCATTAAGGGGTCTTTGACCTCTATTTTGAGACTGCTCACTTTTAGCATTAGAGTCTCTTTGACCTCTATTTTGAGGCTCCTTACTTTTAGTATTAGAGGCTCTTTGACCTTTTATTTTAACGGTCCTTACTTTTAGCATTAGAGGCTCTTTAACCTCTATTTTGAGACTTCTTTTAGCATTAGAGGGGACTTTGACCTCTATTTTGAGGCTCCTTGCGTTTAGCATTAGATGGTCTTTGACCTCTGTTTTGATGTTCCTTACTTTTAGCATTAGAGGCTCTTTGACCTCTATTTTGAGGCTCCGTAGGTTTAGCATTAGAGGGTATTATTTTGAGGCTACTTACTTTTAGCATTAGAGGATCTTTGACTTTATTTTGAGGCTGCTCACTTCTAGCTTTAGAGTCTCTTTGACCTCAATTTTTAGGCTCTTTACGTTTAGCATTAGAGGCTCTTTGGCCTCGGTTTAGAGGCTCCTTACATTTAACATTAGAGGCTCTTTGACCTATTTTGAGGCTCCTTACTTTTAGCGTTAGATGATCTTTAACTTCTATTTTGAGGCTCCTTACTTTTAGCATTAGAGGGTCTTTGTCCTCGATTTTGAGGTGCAGTATCTCCTGCATTAGAGGCTCTTTGACCTCTATTTTGAGGCTCCTTAATTTTAGCATTAGAGGGTCTTTGACCTATATTTTGAGGCTCCTTACTTTTAGCATTAGAGTCTCTTTGACCTCTAATTTGAGGCTCCATACTTATAGCATTAGAGGCTCTTTGACCTCTATTTTGAGGCTCCTTACTTTTAGCATTAGAGGCTCTTTGACCTCTATTTTGAGGCTTCTTATGTTTAGCATTAGAGGTTCTTTGACCTCTATTTTGAGGTTCCTTACTTTTAGCATTAGAGGCTCTTTGACCTCTATTTTGAAGCTCCTTACTTTTAGCATTAGAGACTCTTTCACCTCTATTTTTAGGCTCCATACTTTAGGCATTAGAGGCTCTTTGACCCCTATTTTGAGGCTTCTTACGTTCAGCATTAGAGGCTCTTTGACCTCTATTTTGAGGCTCCTTACTTTTAGCATTAGAGGGTCTTTGACCTCTATTTTGAGGCTCCTTACTTTTAGCATTAGAGGCTCTTTGACCTCTATTTTGAGGCTCCATACTTTAAGCACTAGAGGCTCTTTGACCTCTATTTTGAGGCTTCTTACGTTTAGCATTAGAGGCTCTTTGACCTCTATTTTGAGGCTCCTTACTTTTAGCATTAGTGGCTGTTTGACCTCTATGTTGAGGCTCCTTACTTTTAGCATTAGAGGCTCTTTGACCTCTATTTTGGGGCTCCTTACTTTGAGCATTAGAGGCTCTTTGACCTCTATTGTGAGGCTTCTTACGTTTAGCATTAGAGGGTCTTTGACCTCTGTTTTGAGGTTCCTTACTTTTAGTATTAGAAGTTCTTTGACCTCTTATTTTGAAGCTCCATACTTTTAGCATTAGAGGGTCTTTGCCCTCTATTTTGAGGCTCCTTACTTTTAACATAAGAGGCTCTTTGACCTCTGTTTCGAGGCTCCTTACTTTTAGCATTATAGGTTCTTTGACCTCTATTTTGAGGTGCTATACTCTAGCATTAGAGTTTTATTTACCTTTATTTTAATCCCCTTACCTCTAACATTGAAATCTCTTTGACCTTTATTTTTGGGTGCTTTATTTCTAGCATTAGAGGCTCTTTGAGACCTCTGTTTTAAGGCGACTAACTGATAATAGTAGAGGCTATTTGACCTCAGTTTTTAGGTGACTTACCTCTATAATTAAAGGCTATTTTTTATACTTCTCCATATAAAGGCTTTCCTTCTCTATTCTCTTCCGTTTTTATAGTTTTTCAAGATCTTCTTTGCTTAGTTCGCCAGTCTCCTTCGAGATTTCAAGAGACATTTCATTGCTGTTTGTCCTTGGCTCGTCAGATTCCTCGGAGAAATCGATGGCTTTCATGTCTTTACCTATAAGGGCGATGGGTAAAGAGATGGATGCCATTGATTTCTCGGCATACACTATACGCCTTCATACTAAAGTCAACGAAGAGCAACCGAATTTGAAGAAACACACGTCGCTCACCGCTTTGCACCAATGCAATCCAATTATAGGACATCGTCGCTAAACCGCAAGCAAATTATCCTTCAAGGCGTTTACGTTATGATCTTCAAAGCTCGCCAACTTCGGCAGCACCTATCCAAACTATCTGTAGATGAAGGTGTTCCGAATAGCCTCCAGTTCATCCTGTAGCTGTAACAAAATTCTCACAGTCAGTTACCTGTTCCGCCAGAACGCGAACTCTGTGAGTAAAGTGAAATCCTCCTCCCAATGTTCACTGCGTAAACTTCCATAGCTACTGTACATACAGATCGTGAGGTGTTGCAAGGTATGTTTATAAAAAAAAGAGAGAGAGATCAGGTCTTCAGAAGTCTTGAAATCCGGGGCGGAGTCGTTCAGAACTACTCCGGGAAGATTCCGTTCTGGAGTCATTCAGAGCTCTATGCCGAGTCTACGGCTATTTCTTCTGAAGTCATTTGGAGAGGAGATTCGGGAAGATTTTCTTCCGAAATCGTTCAGAGATTTCTGGAATCATTCAGAATTCCACTCTAAATCTATGGAAATTTCTTCTGAATCCTTTTGGAGATGCACGAAGATTTTCTCCCGAAGCCGTTTAGGACTCGCGAAAAATTCTCTTTTTTTCTCTGATTTCAATAGGCCCTAATAACTCATAACAACAACAACAACAACAACAACTATAACTATAACTATAACTATAATTATAATAATGATTAATAATGATAATAATAATGATGATAATAATAATAATTTTTTGTAAGTAACAATCTGCTACCTACAGCTCTCCATTTGGTTAATGCCTTTTCTTCTCTTGGTGTCATCATCATTATTCCTACCACTTCTCTTCTAACTCCATCTGTTCCTTAGGGCCAAGATATCCAAACTATTTCATAAATTCATTCTCTACTAGCTGTAACTTCCCAGTTTGATTCATGGTTCTAACATTTCAATTACCAATTTTCAATTTTTATTTAGTATTTACAAACCGGGAGTTTCTTAGCAACCCACTACGGCCGGGACTGGGGGCAATTCTTTCATTTTCGCTTTTCATAAACTGACTAAATCCATAGAGGATTCATAGGCTAAATTCATCAAAGAATAGCCAGTATCTTAGCGATGCGCAGCGCCTATCTAAATAAGGCAAGTGACCCCTGCCGGTCCATACTAATTCCAGTAAGATTAACTGCCGGGCATTAGGAGTAGAGGAGTATCCAGACCACCAAACGGATACATACCTTTTTCAAATTACAGATGGAATTAATGGTCCTTTATTTATGGAACCCATGCCTCAAAGAGAATGTTTAGTGCCATATTTAAAAGAACTGAAGCTGTTTTTTGAGCATTTGGTTGAATTAAATAGACCCGTCATATATTCAAGCATTTAAATTGTCACGTATATGGCTATAGTATATATTGAATTGTTCACCTTTATTTCCAATTTTGTACTTGTCCCTATTTTCTCATTTGTAATAGGTTTGATTATCATTTTCTATGAAAAGAAAACTTTTTCTTTTTTATTTTCTTATAAATCAATATGATTTTCTATTGAAATAAATGATAGAAAATATTTTCAAAGAACTATCATTTAACTATATTTCTAGTTAAAATTATTAAGTAGATAGATAGATAGATAGATAGATAGTTTACAAAATCTATTACTTAATAACTTAATATTATGAATAGATGTTTTTTTGAATTAAGTGTCCAAAATTGCCTTACCATTTTTCAAGGCGAGGCAAAATTGGACACTAGATATTCCATATTTTTTCATTCATTTTTTTATTTTAAACCTTCCTTTAGCATCATCCACGAATTTGTTTTTAGAAAAAATAATTTCATGTATTATTTCTGAGAAACACTAAAATGAAGGTGAGGCAATTATTGGACACCCATATTCAACAATATATGTAGGGGTACTTAATACTTTTTAAAAACCAGACATACTAATATTTATAAAGTAAAAGGTTGGGCAATTTCTAATAGCATTATAGTTTTCGAAAATTATAAATAGTTTTAGAGATATTGTATCTGTCCAATATTTGCCTTTCTTGTCCAAAATTGCCTTACCCTACTATACTCATATTATTGATGATAATAGTAATACATATGTCTCTCGATTAAACTTTGCTTTAAGAAATTACATTCGTCATCCATTATGAGATACGATTACATTATGCTGATTAGAATAGTGATACGAGACAGATGAATTTACCAGTACACTATTCTTTCATTGTAAAAGAGGTTGGTAGACTTATGTATTGTTATCCTAGAAAGCTAAGAATAAAAAGAAAAATATTATCAACCTTAATTTCCGGTCACTTATAGGTAACACCTCGCAAAGTATAATCGATATTGAAGATAATTTGAAGTGTTCTTTTATACAGGAATTGCTAGTATACTAACATATTACAACAAATTATAATTTATCTCATAAAATGGTTAAAGCAGAGACCAAAGGATATAAAGACAAAAAACTTTGTATTTTAAATAGATAATGTTACTTTTACAAGATCTTTTTAGCAAATAATGCAAAAATAAAAATTGGTCATAGCAGACGAAGAGAGAAAGTATATGGAAGAGAAGAACCAATATGGTAGCTTAGTATATTGTTAAAAGCAGAAAACAAAATGGTATAAATAAAAAAAGTCTTTAAATTCCAAACAGATAACGGCACCTTTAAAAGGAAACTCCTTATTGACAAATAAAGTAAAGATGAAAATTGATCCTTTTAGACGAAGAAAGAAAATAAAATATATGTGAGAAAAAACCAATTTGGTAGCTTAAGGTATGTTTAAAAGCAGACACAAAAGGTATAAATAAAAAATATTTATATTTTGAACAGATAACAACGTCTTTAAAACTAAACTCCTTATTGGCAAATAAAGTAAAGATGAAAATTGATCCTTTTAGACGAAGAAAGAAAATAGGATATATATAGTAGAGAAAAACCAAGACTCCACAGATCTGAAAGGAAAGGGACGCCTGTTATTAGTTTCTCTTTTAAAGAAAAGTGATATTGTATCTGGAATGAAAAGGCCATTTGGTCCAGGGAGCCTGGAAAGAGCTACTCGGCTAGAATAATCGCGAGAGGAAGTTTTGGATGGGGTAAAAGGTCGAGAAGTTAAGAAGAATAAGGGAAGGATCTCGGGATTCACTTGATACTTATAATTACCTCTGCTATATGGGACTCGAAGGGAATTGAGCTTTTATAAGTCTTATATTTTTACATGTGTACTTTTGTATTTTTTACTACATGTGTATTTTTGTATTTTTTACTACATGTGTATTTTTTTATTTTTTTTACAAGTGTATTTTTTATTTTTTACTACGTGTGTATTTTTTTCTTTTTTACTACATGTGTATTTTTTATTTTTTACTACGTGTATTTTTTTTTATTTTTTTCTTACATGTGTATTTTTGTATTTTTTTACTACGTGTGTATTTTGTTCTTTTTTTACTACATGTGTATTTTTTTTATTTTTTACTACATGTGTATTTTTTTATTTTTTTATATGTGTATTTTTTTGATTTTTTACTACGTGTGTATTTTTTTTATTTTTTTACTACATGCGTATTTTTTTTTTTATTTCTTACTGCGTGTGTATTTTGTTGACATATTCTCTTGATACTTTTGTTCTATTAGAAGACTTATATTTTTACTACATGTGTATTTTTGTATTTTTACTACGTTTGTATTTTTTATTTTTTACTGCATGTGTATTTTTTAATTTTTTACTGCGTGTGTATTTTGTTCACATATTCTCTTGATACTTTTGAACTATTATAAGACTTATATTTTTACTACATGTGTAATTTTTAATTTTTACTATGTGTGTATTATTGTATTTTGTTCGGGGATTCACTTATTCAGTAGATACTTATAGTTACCTCAGATATATGGGACTGGAAGAGCATTGAACTTTTATGTCTTATATTTTTACTGTATGTTTTATTTTTTTATTTTTTTACTACAAGTGTATCATATTTTGTGCACTTATTCACTTGATACTTATAATTACCTCTGCTAAATGGGACTGGAAGTGTATTGAACTTTTATAAGACATACATCTTTACTGTATGTTTTATTTTTGTATTTTTTACTACATGCGTATTATTATATTTTGTTCGGGGATTCACTTATTTTCTTGATATTTATAATTACCTCTGGTATATGGGGCTGGAAGGGCATTGAACTTTTGTAACACATATTTTTAATACATGTGTATTTTTTCATTTTTTATTACATGTGTATTATTAAATTTTTTACACTTATTCTTTTAATACTTATAATCACCTCTGGTATATGGGACTGGAAGAGCATTGAACTTCTCTAAGACTTATATTTTTATTGTATGTTTTATTTTTGTATTTTTTTACTACGCGTATTATTGTATTTTGTTCGGTAATTCACTTTTTCACTGGATACTTGAAGTCACCTTTGGTATATAGGACTGGAAAGGCACTGAACTTTTATAAGACTCAGACTTATATTTTGACTGTATGTTTCATTTTTTGTATTTTTTACTACATGTATATTTTTATAGTTTGTTCAGGGATTCACTTATTCACTAGATAATTCTATTTACTTCTGGTATATGAGACTGGAGGGGCATTGAACTTTGATGAGATATGTTATCTCTATGTTTTATTTTTCTGCTTTTCATATTTTCTTGTAGATTGCTGGCACTCTTGTCTACAGGCAGCTCGCATGCTTTATGTTATCTGTCTAATGACTATTGGATATATATATTATTCTGTTTCCTTGTCTACTAACAGTGAGGCTTTTGTTGACCGAGTGTCCCACTTTTAGTATCCTAGAAATATATATCTGTTTGAGGCTCGAGGTGAGGAGGGCAAGTTAATCCTTGCCAAGATTCTTGGGCAGTATGTGTTGTAGCCTACTATGCTAGCAGTGTTTTTAGATTAATTTCAGAAGCAGGTGTTCTGAAAGTACATATTTTATTCTATAATATAACAATCGTTACTGGCGTCAATGACCTTCGATATCAGGATGCTAGTAAACTCAAAATCAGTCTATTAATCCTCCCCTTTCTGTATTTAATTAAATTACGATCATATGCTGCTCTTTTGTAGTTGAGAAACTTTACTAATAAGACTATAAACTTTAACTTTCTGAGGGAGAAACTGGATCCGCGATTCCTCGAAATTTTGGATGGAAAATCTTTCATTAGTATTTCAATGGTAAAATTATTTTATTTCCTTTGAGGGTTGGTGGCCTATTGGTAATGTCTCTGCCTAGTGATCGCCAGACTGAGGTTCGAGACCCGCTCACGCTCGTTAGTTCCTTTATTGTCTGCAACCTTACTATCCTTGTAAGCTAAGGATGGGATGTTTGGGGGAGCCTATAGGTCTACCTGCCGAGTCATCAGCAGCTACTGCCTGGCCCTCCCTGTTCCTAGCTTTGGTGAAGAGGTGCTCAGGCACTGATCATATATATATATATATATATATATATATATATATATATATATATATATATACATATATATATGTATATGTATGTATATATATGTGTATATATATACATATATATATATATATATATATATATATATATATATATATATATATATATATATATATATATATATATATATATATATATATATATATATATGATCAGTCTCTAGGGCATTGTCTTGCTAGGGCAATGCTGCTGTTCTTTGTATATATATATATATATATATATATATATATATATATATATATATATATATATATATATATATATATGATCAGTCTCTAGGGCATTGTCTTGCTTGCTAGGGCAATGCTGCTGTTCTTTGCCTCTGCCACTCATGAGTGTCCTTTAAACATTCAAGCCTTTAACCATCCTTACAAAGACAACTTCTTTCTTTTTTTTTTTTTTTTTTTTTTTTTGCCAGTAAGTACACCAACATCGACTCATGGGCAACCTATTAATTTTATAACATTCATTTTGTAACTTGCTTCCCCAATCCATAAACTGTTATACACTAAGCCATTGAAGGAGGCAAGTTAAGCAATCAGTCCTGAGTGACTGACTATCAATTTAGTGAATTGGTGCGTTATAGCATGAGTTGCTTCAAGAAGTTACCCTTTCTCTGTTTCTGTTTTACCCTTTCCCAGCTCGGAGATTTTCCAAGAGTGCAAAAGCATTTAGAAGAGTCCTGCAAACTTGGAAAATAGAAAATGAGGAAAGGGGGAGAATTCGTTATGGAGAGAAATGGCAGGAAGTTTGGGTGGTCTTATTTCTCTTCTTGTTTTGTTAAAGTTTTTATAATTTATAATTTTTATAGGAAATATTTATTTTAATGTTACTGTTCTTAAGATATTTTATTTTTCCTTGTTTCTTTTCCTCACTGGGCTATTTTTCCTGTTGGAGCCCCTGGGCTTATAGCATCCTGCTTTTCCAACTAGTGTTGTAGCTTAGCAAGTAATAATGATAATGATAATTGCGTAAGAGGGCATCCTTTCAATGCAAGGAGAAATTAATTGTTTTGTTTTTATCTTGTTTTGACTTTTCATAAGGTAAATACTGGATTTCCTCCGTTACATCTGAATGCTGAATGGTCCTACAGGCCCCTTCACCGGGATATATACTACCAATTCATAAATCCAGATTTCCTTTCCAGTCTAGAATAAGATATCATGGGAAGATAAGGGGACTAAGAATAATCTGCAACATTTCGAAAACCATGGTCGTCAAAAAGTTTCAAAATTTAAAAATAATTCATTTTCTTAGCAGTAGAGGAAAGAAAAAAATAGCTCTAATTCTTCTGAGTACAATGTTTATTCCAATTTATCCGTTTTTTTCTTTGTTTATATAGGATTTATATAAGTATATTCATATTCTGGAACATCTAGACGCACTTCAAGTCTACATCGGCTAAGTAACTGTTATCGAGATGAAGGTCACCATTTACTTCAAATTTTCGTTTGCTTCATTTAATGCAAATTTTCTTTTACAAATTCTTGAGATTTATTTATTTAAATCTAGCAAAAAAAAAAATAAATGAATAAATAAAAAAAAACTTGTAAACGCTAATATTAATTTTACATAGTATTATCCTGTTACATTTTTTTTTTTAACGTATTTTGATTTATTCTTGTATTTGCTTATTTAATATGTTTACTTTAGATTATTAAAGTATACTCGTTTAAATAAAAGCCGCAACGCCCCGTTATTGTTTTACATATGCTTGTCTTATTATTTTCCATTTTGTAAATTAAGTATATAATAATGGCCAATAAAATGGTCGCTATACAAAATAACACTTCAAAAAGTTTGTAGAAAAAATAAGATAAAAATGGAACAGTGGTTATCCCACAGGGACTTGGAAAGACAAGCCCATTCTTTATTTGACAACTGTTCAGCCTGAAAAGATTGATGGCTGACATTCCATCCTGGAAAGAATTTCACACAATTGATTTCTCCCATAAAAAATGTAAAAAGAAACGGACAAAAAAATCGTATTTTAGAGCAAGATTTATTATGCTCTTTACATTAATATTATTATCATTGAGATAGAATTTGTGATTTGTATTTTGGTTGCTAAAAGGGAGAATTTTACACTTAGAAAATCACTGCGATCAAGAATATTAATTGTCTATTTTCATCTATAATCAAAATGGAAATCACACACGTACGAACCTTCATAAGAATTATTCAAGCTTTTTATTAACATCGTTTTTCTTACGTTTTTTGCCTTTTTTATAAAGATTCTGTTCCAGTTCTCGGGTTTCTCATCTCGACTTTCTTAAGAAGTGTTTTATGATTTTTTTTAATTTCCGGCACGTGTCAGTTCTCGGGTAACCAGGTACTGATGATTCTTTCTCGTCTTCAGAAAACATTTTTGAAGTATTTGTTTCAAATTTCCCATAAAACTAGATCAATTCGTTTAAAGGCCATTCAAGAATAGCAGAGGCAGGGGACAGTGATATTTCCCTAGCTAGCAGGACAATGCCTTAGAGACTGACCATATATCCATATCAACATTGCCACCCCCCCCCCCTCCATCCAAGCTAGGACCAGGGAGGGTCAGGCAATGACTGCTGATTACTAAGCAGGTGGACCTATATAAGCTCGGCCAAACCCCCTATCCTTAGCTCATTAGGATGGTGAGGTTGGACACGCTACGAGAAACTATCGAGCTCGATTGGGACTCGAACCCCAGTCGGGCAGTATGCCATTGACCTTTCACGAGGTTCAAAGGTTTAAAAGTCACTCATGAATGGCGGAGACAAGGGAAAATGGTATTGCACTAGCAGGGCAATGCCCTAGAAACTTACCATATATACATATGATCACGCCTAAGTCCCCTCTCCACTCAAGCTAGGACCATGAAGGGTCAGGCAATGACTGCTGATTACTCACCAGTTAGTCCTATAGACTCCGACAAACTCCCCCATCCTTAGCTTACACGGATGGTGAGGTTACAGGTACTACAAAAAACTATCAAGCTAGAGCAGGACTCGAACCCCAGTCGGGCAGAATGCCATTTACCTTTCACGAAGTTTAAAGTGTTAAAAGGCGCTCATGAATGACAAAGGGAAGGGATAGTGGCAATGCACTAGTAGGATGATGCCCTAGAGACTGATCAGATAAACATATGATCAGTGCTCAAGCCTCCTCTCCACCCATGGTAGGACCAGGGAGGGCCAGGTCGACCTATAGGTTCCCCCAAACCCCTCCATCTTAGCTTACAAGGTTTGTGAGGTTACAGAAACTGCAAGAAACTCAGAATTAAAGAGGAAATAAAGTATAAATATGGATAAAATAAATCGTTGCCTTTGGAAGGAAGGAAATGGTCAGCGAGTCGTTGATGGGTCAGACGGCATATCCAGAGCCTGAGAGGAAATAGTCCAACAAATACACCACGATCAAGAGAGGATTTGGGAGGAGAGGATTCAGTAAGAAAGGATTTAGGAGAGGATATTGAAAGGGAGGATTCGGTAAGAGCGGAGGAAAGCGACCGGCTGAGACCCTCCAAATAGCGACCGCCAAAAGCATGAGATAGGAGATGAAACCGACTTTGGGGCGAAGAGGACAGAATATTGTAGTTTACCATTAAATTTGATTTCTTTTTCGTTTAGATACTGAAGTTTAAAGTAATGTATTGTAAAAACCACTTTCATGTTTAAGGTTCTTGATACAGGATAGCTTATTGAAAAAGTCTTACAAGATTTTCGGTGATCAATCTATTCTGAAGAAGTGTTTAAATTCTTTCATTCTACCTTTTTTTTGAGTATTGTTCTCCTGTTTGGTGTTCAGCTGCTGATTCTCATCTTAATTTGTTGGACAGAAACTTACGGTCTATTAAATTTCTTATTCCTGATCTAGATATTAATCTTTGGCACCGTCGTTCAATTAGTTCATTATGCATGTTGCATAAGATTTTTCATAACTCTGACCATCCTTTACATTCAGATCTCCCTGGACAATTCTATCCTGTTCGTAATACTAGGCAAGCAGTTAATTCTAATAGCCAGGCCTTCTCCATCATGAGGTTCAATACGACACAGTATTCTAGAAGTTTTATTCCAGCTGTCATCAAGTTGTGGAATGATCTTCCTAATCGGGTGGTTGAATCAGTAGAACTTCAAAAGTTCAAAGTTGGAGCAAATGCTTTTTTGTTGACTAGGCTGACATGAGTCTTTTTATAGTTTATATATGGCATATCTGTTTTTGACGTTTTTAATAGTTTATATAGGACATATCTGTTTTGACTCTGTTACTGATTTTAGAATGATACATTGTTAATTTATTCTCATCATTTATTTATTTCCTTATTTCCTTTCCTCACTGGGCTATTTTTCCCCATTGGAGCCCTTGGGCTTATAGCATGTTGCTTTTCCAACTAGGGTTGTAGCTTGGCTAGTAATAATAATAATAATAATAATAATAATAATAATAATAATAATAATAATAATAATATAGGTTAATGATTTGAAATATCAAAAACATTTATTCATATAAAGCTATTCTTGATTTCATTCATGATTTACTCAACTGCGCTAGCATTATCATCGTCATCACTTGTTACGAGTCCACTGCAGAACAAAAGCGTCATACATGTCCCTCCACTTGCGTCTGTTTATGGTCTTTCTATACCAGTTCTTACCACCAAATTTAAGTTCGTCAATCTATCGCCTTTTCTTCCTTGCTTTACTTCTTTTGCAATCTCTAGTGACCCATTTTGTTATTCTTAATGTACTTCTATTTTCTGTCATTCTAATTATAAGTCCTTCCCATGTTTATTTCTTTTTCTTACATGTTAGAATATCCTCTGCTTTAGTAAGCCCTCGTATCCATGTTGCTCTTTTTATGTCTCTTAGTGTTGCTCCCATTATCAGTCTTTCCATAAAACTTTGTGATGTATCTAGCTTATGTTCTAAGGCTTTAGTTAGGCTCCGAGTTTTTTATGCATAAGTCTGATATACATTTCCATATATAAAGATAAGATTGAATATAAAATTAAGATAAAATTAGGATATCATATTTGTCATGGTTTCAAAATAGAAATTAAGTTAAGTACTGAACGCTATTAAATTATTCTGGTAGGCAATTTAATACATATATTACGCGTAATTACAAGACAATTAATTAATGCAAAGCATAGCAACAAGAGCAATAAATGCGCCCCTGGGTTTATGGTGCTGACCCTTATCTAAATATATCATCTAATGTTTTTCTAGTTTAAAATCTTGACCTTTCGATAAGCTATATTAAGTAATTAACTTTACTTACTTACTACTTACTTAATCCTCTGGCACCACGGGATGCATAAGCCCTCAATGAATTCACGCCGTATCTCTTTCCTGTGTCATCTTTGAGCTCAACCCAATTCTCAGATCCAACCTCCCTTCGCATTGTCATCGGCCACGTTTCTCTTGGTCTACCAATTCTCCTAAATAACATTAATTTTCATCAATTGAAAAGATACTATTTATAGCCTTTTCAGTTTAGATGCATAAAGAAGGTTGATATCCAGTATCTAATCTATAATGGAATAGCATTTAATGATAAGCGGCAGCAAAATCGAAAAAAAAAGAAAAGATAAACTTGGGCCCAAAATCTAAATTTCTCGTAGTAAAAATATTCCGTAATACGTAAATTCAATTAGAATATTATGCATATATATTTTGTATTTCATACAAAACCTATTTTGAAAACATTTAAAGACAATTTTAGCGTACACTGATACCAATGCCAGAATAGTGCAATTAAAAAAACGATGTTCAAGAATATAATATTACATAAAAAAACTATTTTAAAAACATTTACAGACCATTTTAGCGAGCACTGACACCAGTGAGACGTGAGAAGAAATAAGCATTTCTTACTTATTCTCAAAAGTAAAATTGTGGGTCCTATTTCTACACTGTTAAAAATTTGCATGAAAAAAAAAATCCCGTAAATGCCTGGCAACCTTTATTCCAGGATATTTACCATTTTAAAACTGGATATATTGACGTAAAGGAGTGATGTTACGGTCACCAACCTGTAAAATATATTAACAGAGTATGGTAAAATTACGATTGCCTGTATTTTACTTAAATACGCTGCTGTGGCCTGATTGGTAACGTGTCTGCCTGGTGTTTGCTACACGGGTGTTCGAGTCCCGCTCAGACTCGATAGTGCCTTTAGTGTCTGGAACCTTACTGTCCTTGTGAGTTTAGGTTAGGGGGTTTGTGGGAGCGTATAGGTCTATCTGTTGAGTCATCAGCAGCCGTTGCCTGGCCTTCCCTGGCCCTAGCTTGGGTGGAGAGGCGGCTTGGGCGCTGATCATATAATATATTGTCAGTCTCTAGGGCTTTGTCCTGCTTGCTAGGGCAATGTCACTGTCCCTTGCCTCTGCCATTCATGAGCGACCTTTAAACAGTATATTTGTTTTACTGAGAATTTATGATTAAAATTACGGATTTTTTAACAGTGTAGAATATTTCCATATTTGGTCAGTCTCTAGGGCATTGTCCTACTTGCTAGAGCAATGTCACCGTCCCTTGCCTCTGCCATTCATGAGCGACCTTTAAACAGTATATTTTTTTACTGAGAATTTTCGATTAAAATTACGGTTTTTTTTTTTAACTGTAGAATATTTCCATATATGGTCAGTCTCTAGGGCATTGTCCTGCTTGCTAGGGCAATATCACTGTCCCTTGCCTCTGCCATTCATGAGCGACCTAAACAGTATATTTTCACGGAGAATATCCTAATTTTTTTTTTTTTTAAGAGTAGAGTATTTCCAAGTATACACAAAAAGTTAAATCATTCTTCAATTATTCTCAAAAGTAAAATTGTGGGTCGTATTTCTCGCATTTCCCCGTCTCGTCCAGGGAACGAATACTGAATCGCATTGTTCCCGATTACCTTTGGTCAAGCGACGCCTCCCGAATAGGAATCCAGCTGGTATCGCTTGAAAGCGGCGAAAGTCTAAATTCTTCTCAGATGTAACCTGATTTGTTGGGACCTTTGGGGGCGAATTGGCGAAAATTTCTAACCGGAGGAGGAAAGAGAAAATGGTAGAATTGTTGCTTTTCATTTTTTATTTTATAGAGTCATTTCATGCAGTTTTAAAATAGAAAATGACTTTTTTTTTTTAATTTTTTTTTAATCAAAATATTATTATAGTCTAGATTGCACACTTACATATACGAGTGTGTGTGTGTGTGTATATATATATATATATATATATATATATATATATATATATATATATATATATATATATATATATATATATATATTATACTATATAAAATATATCGTTTATCATATGATCAACGAGGTTAAGCAATGTTTTCTTATGATAGTGGAAGAATAGAAATTGTAAGGATATGACAATGCCGTTGACACAGTATAAAACCTCTGAACATCTGCTGCTCACGGGTGTGGAACTTGTGTATACACACACACACATATATATATATATATACATACATATATATTACTAGTTATATATATATATGTGTGTGTGTGTGTGTGTGTATACATATACACACATAGCATATATATTTATATATATATGTATACATATACACACATAGCATATATATTTGTATATATATATATATATATATATATATATATATATATATATATATATATATATATATATATATATATATATATACAGTATATTTGCGTGTCCAAGGTATAAATAACCTCAACAATTTGGCAAAGGAAATGTTGATGATGATGGAGCAGCAAGAAAATGATGTATGAGCGCGAAAATATTATATAATCATTCTCTTATATCCCTGAAGAGGGAGAAGACTTTGCAGATGTTATAAGAATAAAGATCTTAAGTAAATAATAAGGAAAAATTTTATATAATATTTTGAGGCAGTAGACATTAATACTGCATTTTATTAGTTTCAATAACAAGATCATTTTTACTTTAGATAAAAGTGATATTGATTAAATCTATAAATATTTTTTCCTATAAATTAATGTTTATTGTACGAAATTATATGATCAAAGTAAGGAGGAAGGTCTTGTAACAATTACTTCCAAGCGAATTTCTTCGGAGTTCCAAAGGAATTCTTGAAGAATTCGTTCGGAGACTCGAGGCGGAATGAAATGAGTGTAATGGAAATTAAGGTTTTCAACTTGATATTATTGAATATTAAAATAACAATTTGGAATAAATTTGAAAACAAATATTTTTGTTTTTATTGTGAAAGTAATTTAAATTCATAATGTAAGTGTTTAAACTTATAATTATATCTAATTTCTCGTAAATTTACATAATAATGTCAGATGTTTTCTGTTGAAAAAAATAAGTCTGCATTAAGCGTTCTAAAATCTTCTTCGTCTTACCTTGTTCACTTTAAACTTCTTTTTAGAATTCGAATTTAGCAATTTCCTATTACATTCTCTTACGGGTTGCCAACGCAAGAGCTCGTGTCTTACACAAGGTAAGGCAATCTTAACACACACACACACATACACACACACACACACACACTTCGTCTTCAGGGATGTGAGATGATTAAATATTTTTTTACTGCGTTTCATTTTACCTTGAGGCGTCAGTGACCCTGGCAGTTTTGACGCCGCCAAGTGTCAATGGCCTTTGTATTTAAGACGCTAGGCAATCAAATCAATCTCTAAATATGGTCATATGGATGAAACCACTAATAAAGGGTTTCTCATCCAGTGAGGCAAATATAACGCATTTTCCAGGCTCTCTCTCTCTCTCTCTCTCTCTCTCTCTCTCTCTCTCTCTCTCTCTGTCTCTCTCTGTATATATATATATATATATATATATATATATATATATATATATATATATATATATATATATATTTTGTGTGTATATGTTTATATAGGAAACTATCCTATATCAATTATAACTTCGAATTAGAAATACTGGTAATTATAGGAAATTGTGAGGGAAATCACCTATTGATGGAAAGCACTAACCCAAGAATGTATTTCGGTTTTGTCATATGTGTAACCTACTGGTGACTGTGAATGTTTTGGCAATTTGAGGAGTTGTAAAGATAAGGATTTAGAGGCGGAAGTAAAGAGAGTACAAACGTTAATGATCTGAATTATCTATAAACTTTACTTTACGTTAAGGACTGCTTTCCTGGTCCTAAACTGCATGGGATCCCTATTCTTTACAAGACCTTCTCAGTCGTTTTATCGTATGCATTCCAAGACAATCATTTTACACCGCATATTGCTCGTTTATTTTCAAAACGACGTAATGGAAGCTCTTAGAAAACAAGACAGTCTTCAGTTTCCTCTTGATAGCCTTAATATCTTCGGTCCTTCGGATGTCTAGTGGAACTTATTGTATAGTCTTGGGGCCTCATGTTTTAAACCTACAAACAGTAGACTTGTATCTAAGTTCTAATAATTTGAAACCATCTGTAACTATTCTCGTGTCAACACGATTTGTTGCCTGCACAATATATAGCAATTCTCTTAGACAATTTGGACGCCCTGTTCCGATAGCTTGATGGGATATTGTACATATTCTAAACCCAATTCTTGCTTAACCAGGCAGCCAGTTAAATCAATTATAATCTATACTCGTTAAAAACCAGAGAGAAAGAATAGAACTCAAGTGTTTTTCAAAATTGATAAGCAGATTACACAAGCAAATAATTTAAATCAAATGGATGTGGTGATTTTAGTTTTTATGTTAGTTTAATTTTACAGATATAAAAATGTTGATGGAATATATACAAGTCAAATTATACAAAATTGAAAAAATACATCAAGGAAACCATAGGCTATATATATATATATATATATATATATATATATATATATATATATATATATATATATATATATATATATATATACCGTATTTCCCGTGTGATAAGACGCTACAAGTGGTAAGACGCACCCTTAAATTAGCGAGGCAGTTTTAGAAAAAAAAAAATGAGGATTTTAAAAACCTCTTAGTCATGGACTCTAGCAAGATTATTGTCTGGCACTGTAACTTTTCTTATTTTGGGTGAATTATGAAATGGTTAAGTTAATATTAATCAGCTATATGCCGAATATCCCAATTTGTTACATAATCATATAAGAAACCACTAAAACAGTCGTAGTTTCCACCACAACTACACGTTTAGTCATAGTGTTTGGTGTTTCAAGTGTTGTTTACATGAAAGCATCACTGCAAAGGTTCATAAAATTTTGTTAAAGAGGTAAAATTCTAGTAATATTTCCAAAATTTCTCATATAGCCAATAAATTTTCACACAAAATGTAATTATTGATTAAAGAAATCTAGATATTCTTTCAGGTGGAATAATTTTGCTACTGTTTATGTGATTTTCGGGGTAGTTACTTTTTCTGCAAATTGGTAATACTGCAATCAACAAACAGAAGTTTTTTTTCCAAGGTCGTATTCAGCAACTGTTTGTTTGTATTATTTCGTAACTCAGGAAACAAAGTCATTATCGATATATTGCTTTGTTACAAAATATCAACAAGAATGAGAAAATAGATATATACTGCATAAACAACTAATATGTCATAGCTTCGTCTGCTATGAGACCATCAGTTAGCATGTTTGCTTGTAGAAGGGGGTTAGCCAGTCATCAGCTGATTACCAAAAAGAAAAAAAAAATGTGCTATTGTACTTCATTAAAGGAAGTGCAATATAAAAATAAATGAATTTATTACATATGAATGATAATTGTAGGTTTATATTCTATCTCGTCAGTTTGAGTGCTTGTATGTCAATAGTTGGGTGTTTGAGGGTTGTTAAACTCTCTTATACAAATTTTTCTTAAGTGTTAAGACGCAGGGTGATTTTGGGGGGCATTTTTCGTGTAAAAAGGTGCGTCTTATGAGACGGAAAATACGGTATATATATATATATATATATATATATATATATATATATATATATATATATATATATGTATATATATATATATATATATATATATATATATATATATATATATATATATATATGTATATGTATATATATGTATATATATAGTACGTATATGAGATGCTTATGTAGCCTACATATGCAATGCATGTGTGCATACATGTTATTATTATTATTATATATATAAATACACACATATATATATTATATTTGTATTTATTTTTATATTTATATTTCATATATTTTATGTAGATTTTCTATTTTTATTTTTTACAAATTAAATTACGATTAATTATTTAAAAATATTTCAGATATATAAAAAGAGAGAGAGAGAGAGAGAGAGAGAGAGAGAGAGAGAGAGAGAGAGAGAGAGAGAGAGAGAGAGAGAGAATACACATTTTAGTTGCTATTACTCTTTCCATGTTATTTTTAGTTATTTTTAAAACATGCTAGTGAACACTGAGCGTTTATAAATTGCGACCATAGTCTGAAGTGGGGTACAGGTATTAATGCATTTGTCAATGTTTTAGTGCTTTTAAAGGGGATTATTTTATGAATTTAGTAAACTCATTGTGGTAGCCTATTTGGTAACGTCCTTGACTGGTGATCGCCAGACCGGGGTTCGAGTCCCGCTCAAACTCGTTAGTTCTCTTAGTGGCTGCAACCTCACCATCCTTGTGTGCTAAGGATGAGGTGTTTGGGGAGCCTAAAGGTCTAACTGCCGGGTCATCAGCTGCCATTGCCTGGCCCTTCTTGGGCGATTGGGCACTGATCAGATGTATGTATGGTCAGTCTCAAGGGCATTGTCCTGCATGCTAAGGCTATGTCACTGTCCCTTGCTGTTGCCATTCATGAGCGTTCTTTAAATCATTAGATTTTACCAGGACGTGTTAAATACTTCGGAAATTATAGCTCATATATTTTTTTATATACTGTATATAATCAGCCGGAAGTCTATATTCGCAGACAATTTTTCCCTATTATTTTTTGGAAAAAATCTAAATAAAAGTTTGCAATTTATCTACCTTAATTCTCTTCATGTTTACCGTGCAGAGGGATAACTACCCCAAAACGTTAGCCTTTTTTGCCAGCTTTGCTTGCTTCTATTTTGGCTAGATATTTTTGCAAGAGCAATTCCATCTAACTTTACACGATTCTCGTTTGAACGACGTAAGTGTTTTAGCATTTTCCGTATATATTCATCTACTGGTCTTTTATCATCCTCTCTTCAGTACATTTC
>NC_090746.1:109780407-109782907 GCF_036898095.1 Palaemon carinicauda | reverse complement strand
AGTGGCTCTTATTAACAAACTAGTGTCTGTTATGAATAACTAGTATCTGTTATGAATAAACTAGTGGCTCTTATTAACAAACTAGTGTCTGTTATGAATAACTAGTATCTGTTATGAATAAACTAGTGGCTCTTATTAACAAACTAGTGTCTGTTATGAATAACTAGTATCAGTTTATGAATAAACTAGTGGCTTTTATTAACAAACTAGTGTCTGTTATGAATAACTAGTATCTGTTATGAATAAACTAGTGGCTTTTATTAATAAACTAGTGTCTGTTATTAATAACTAGTGTCTATTATGAAAAAACTAGTGTCTTTTATGAATAAACTAGTGTCTGTTATGAATAAACTAGTGTCTGTTATGAATAAACCAGTGTCTGTTATGAATATCTAGTGTCTAATATGAATAAACTATTGTCTGTTAGGGATAAATTAGTGTCTGATATGAATAAACTAGTGTCTATTATAAATAAACTAGTGTAACCGAGTCGTCAAAAATTGCGTGTAAATATTTAGATAGATAAGCTCACACACGAAGACGGACAGATTCAACCCTTCTCACCCCTTCCCCCTTTTCTATCTGCGGGTTCAGCAATTTGTGGGAGAGTATGGCTTCCGAGTGTACCCGTCGGAGGTAGCCCCTACTCACCAGGGCATGGCTACTTCTCTCCCCCGTGAAGGTGACAGGACACACACACACACACATATATACATATATATATATATATATATATATATATATATATATATATATATATATATACATATATATATATATATATATATATACATATATATATATATATATATATATATATGTCCAGACACTTGTTTTATATTATATATGGAAGATTCAAATTTCGTGAATGGCCAATTAAAAGCCATTTGCTTCCCATTCAAAAACATACGTTGACAGAATCTGGAAAAAGGAATTCATTATTCCAATAAGGTATCTTTTATGTTTTACCGTTTCACTATCTTTATGTTGTTCAACCGGTACCATGACTTTGAATGAAAGAAAGATGGATGGACAAATCTATAGAGTTATTAGTTTCTAAGATTTTACGGGAAAAGGGGTTACATTTTATCCACCAGATTAATCAGCGTCAAATTAACGTTTACAAAGATCAATTACACAGTAAATTTGATCCAATTAATTTCCATTTAAAATTCTTAAGTTGCCAGGCATGAAACCCCTCGTTTCTTGGGATGAATAATGAATACCTGATTCTTTGTTATCAAAATTATTGGAAGGCAGTATTCAATAGAATTATTAAATAATAGATTTTGCTAAGAGAGAGAGAGAGAGAGAGAGAGAGAGAGAGAGAGAGAGAGAGAGAGAGATACTTCCGTTTTAGGTGATGCTAAATATGGATGTTGAACAGTCGTGTACTTTAAGATTCCATAAATCTGGGGAAATTAAAGATTCAATTATTATTATTATTATTATTATTATTATTATTATTATTATTATTATTATTATTATTATTATTATTATTATTATTATTTTTATTATTATTATTATTATTATTATTAGACACGCTACAACCCAAGTTGTAAAAAACAGAAGGCTACAAAACAAGTAGGAAAAGCAGGAGGCTACAAACACGAGGGCTACAACAGGGAAATCAGTCTATGACACTACGTAAGACTAGAGAACGCTGGTTTGATTTTGGAGTGTCCTTCTAGAAGAGCTGCCTATCATAGGTTAAGAGTCTCTTCTACCCTTACCAAGTGGAAAGTAGCCCCTGAACAATTACTGTTCAGTGGGGTAACACCTTGAGCGAAGAATTGTTTGTTAATATCAGTGTTGTCAGGTGTATGATCTCTTTGTTGCTTAAAATATCTTTCCTTCGTGTAAGATGAAAAGATTATAATAGGAAAGAACATTGACTGCCTCATTATACACATAAACTATACGCATCAGGCAAGTAATAAACTAACATTATACGGAATTACAATC
This sequence comes from Palaemon carinicauda, assembly GCF_036898095.1. Classification (NCBI taxonomy): domain Eukaryota; kingdom Metazoa; phylum Arthropoda; class Malacostraca; order Decapoda; family Palaemonidae; genus Palaemon; species Palaemon carinicauda. The sequence continues at coordinate 109,780,942 of NC_090746.1, read as the reverse complement.
CTTTTGAAGCAAGGACTTCTGGAAGCATGCACCACCCATTGCTTGATGAATTTACCTTGCTCAAACCGTAATTGTCAGCGATAAAATATCACCATTATTCAGGTCACCATAATTCGTGCGAGTGATAAATTCTCTTCCACTCGACTTACGACAAAAAAAAAAAAAAAAAAAACTATTCAATTGATTTTTGTGAAACCATACCTGCGAATGGTCATTACTATTTTGGGAAAGTTGTCGATGAAATATAAGGACTTTTGGATACCTCAATTAAACCCATGGGTGGGTTAGATTTTTTGTATTGCTTTAATATATAATGATCCCCCCTCTCTCTCTCTCTCTCTCTCTCTCTCTCTCTCTCTCTCAGTTAATATTCCTCCACTTTGTTTCTCTCTCTCTCTCTCTCTCTCTCTCTCTCTCAGTTAATATTCCTCCACTTTGTTTCTCTCTCTCTCTCTCTCTCTCTCTCTCTCTCTCTCTCAGTTAATATTCCTCCACTTTGTTTCTCTCTCTCTCTCTCTCTCTCTCTCTCTCTCTC
>NC_090746.1:109765407-109772907 GCF_036898095.1 Palaemon carinicauda | reverse complement strand
GATATAATCATTATAATTATTTGTTTGTCTGTTTGTCAGTCAGTAAGTCAGTCTATCTATCTATCTGTCTATATATATATATATATATATATGTGTGTGTGTGTGTGTGTGTGTGTATATATATGTATATATATATATATATATATATAAAGATTTAAAGGCCGATCATGAATAGCAGAGGCAAGAGACAGTAACAATGCCCTAGAAGGACAATGCTCTTGAAACTGACCATATACCCATATGATCAGCTCAAAAGCCCCCTTTCTACCAAAGCTAGGACCAGGAAGGGCCAGGCAATGGCTGCTGATGACTCAGCATAGGCTCGTCGAAACCTCCCATCCTTAATTCACAAGGATAGTGAGGTTACAAACACAATAAGAAACTATCGAGCTTGAGCGGGATGGCAAATCGCTAGGCAGGGACGTTTCTAACAATCCACAACAACTACATACATTTCTATTCATCCTTGACCAGCAACATTTATAAAAAACGTTTCCTCTCCCGTTTTGCAACAATTTGCATTCCAAGCATCAGACCTTAACGACCTGGCACGAGGCACTGAACAATTATATTCAGCAAAAGTCTTATTAGGGAGGAAGCAGGGAAACTGCATGTGATGAAATCAACATCAGATTTTTTTTTATCACGCTACAAAAAGATACGTTTTGATATCTCATGAATAGGAGGAACATAATTACTCGGTCTGATGATAAACAAAGGTTTCATTCACGGTTTAGAACTTGTTGCAACACTCATGCATACATACATACATACATACATACATACATACATACATACATATATTTTATAAAGACCCACAGTCCATTTATACCAAGGTCATGAACACAAAATAAAGGACATGCGTGTTGTACCATTTACAGTTTCTTTATGTTTAGAAGAAAAAAGAGAGAGAACTGTAGTGAAACGTCCATGGCACTTGCTAGGTCACGCTAGATTAGGTTAAGATAAGTGAGCTTAGTTTTTTTTTATATGTTACATAAGATACGCCAGACTATGTTAAGATCTTTCTCAATCAATCAGTGAAGTTCGTTTTTTATATTGATTAAAGTTTCCAAAAGTTGTCTTAACCTCTTCAGGGGTATGTATTCTCTATCATGTCGATGATGACATAGAACAAATAAATTTTAACGCCTTTGTCTATAACATTCTTTATTTTATTGTTAGCAAGTAAAGGATTCCGTATGTGAATAAAGTTCAATGCAAATTCAGTCTCAAGATATAAGTTTTATATGTATTATCATCATCATTATCTCCTACGCCTATTGACGCAAAGGGCCTCGGATAGAATTTCCCCATTCTTCTCTATCTTTAGCTTTTTAATTCAATACTTCTCCAATCATCATATACTTCGCGCTTCATATTTCTCAGCCATGTAGGCCTGGGTTTTCCAAATCTTCTAGTGCCTTGTGGACCCCAGCCTAAGGTTTGATCAACTAATCTCTCTTGGGGAGTGTGAAAGATATATATACTTTCCAAAAAATTATATATATTTTATATATGCCAACTCACAAATTTTGAAATTAAATCATATACTGTTTTATCAAAATCTTCATATTTTTTTCACTATTTATATTCCAAAAGTGGATTATTTCTAGACTGAATTCTCAAAGGCTGTTCAGTCATCACCTCTGAGGCCTTCATGAGCGGTAGTCACGCAGGCTGACCTTTTCCAGAGATACTCTTGGGTGTTTGGATGCTCTCCGATTCCAGCAATCAGTGGCCTGGAAGAGGTATTCAAACAGCACATGATTCTCCAATTGAGAGAGAGAGAGAGAGAGAGAGAGAGAGAGAGAGAGAGAGAGAAAGAGATGAGGAGAGAGAGAGGAGAGAGAGAGAGAGAGGAGAGCGCATAATTTTAGCTTCCATAAGTGTTTTCGTCCCTTCCAATTAAGAGAGAGAGAGAGAGAGAGAGAGAGAGAGAGGAGAGAGAGAGAATCTTTATTATGGTTCCCTTGAAAATGTTTTGTCCCTCCGTTTGAGAGAGAGAGAGAGAGAGGAGAGAGAGAGAGAGAGAGAGAGAGACATAATTATGGTTTCCATAAAAGTTTTTGTCCTTCCGAGAGAGAGAGAGAGAGAGAGAGAGAGAGAGAGACATGATTATGGTTTCCATAAAAGTTTTTGTCCTTCCGAGAGAGAGAGAGAGCGAGAGAGAGAGAGAGAGAGAGAGGTGAGAGTGAGAGTGAGAGAGAGAGAGAGAATTATAGTTTTCCATTAGTGTTTTGTTCTTTCAATTGAGAGAGAGAGAGAGAGAGAGAGAGAGAGAGAGAGAGAGAGAGAGCGTGATTATGGTTTCCATAAAAGTGTTTTGTCCCGATATTGCTATTTTTGCATAAAGCACATTAATTCCCTCTCCCCTCGTTATTCTCTGTTGCACTCTGACAAAGGGCATTATGAGGATTAAGTTATTATTATTATTATTATTAATATTATTATTATTATTATTATTATTATTATTCCTTTCTAAATCATCATATTCATAAGTGTTAACATTACCTTTAATTATCATTGTTATTGTATGATTTTTCATTGCTATTGTGGTTATTATTACCATAACTAATATTATTTTTGTTTTCTTTAGTATCATTACTGTTAACAATACCAAGATTTAGTATTATTATTATTATTATTATTATTATTATTATTATTATTATTATGTTCTTCATATTTCAAATTTAATAGTTCATAATACACACAATAAGTCTTTTATTCATTGATTTGCATTGAGAAAGAATTATATATATAACTTTATTCCCAAAATGTTAAATTACTTCTAATTAACAAGTCGTTTGACCATAGCTCACTCTAAGGAGACTATTGTGATTACATCTAATAGTGTTTATTATTATTAGAGATTTGGGTTACATCTTTCGACAAGTAATTTGAAGAATTATTTCCGTCTCATTGGCGTGTTATGTATAAGTCTTAACAGGTATGAGTCTGATGGGACTCTAACTAAAAAATCACGACCAATTATCTCCGTCAGCGAAGTTGGAAGGAGGTTATGTTTTCGCCCTTGTTGGTGTGTTTGTTTGTTAGTGAGCAGCTTCCTGGCCACAATTTTAATCGTAGAGTAATAAAACTTTCAGGGATTAACTGTTATGTAAAAAACTGGAAATTGTTAAATTTTGGGTCAAAGGTCAAGGTTATGGTCAAGGAAAATGTGCAATTTACTTATTGAGCCATAAGTTTGGACATCGTTATCACAGAGACTTCAAACTTGGTTCATATCCACGCCAATTAATACTTGCTAAGGTCAAAGATCAAGGTCAAGGTCGAGCAAAAGGTCGAGAAATAAGCTACCGTGGTGGAGGTCTGTGCTCTACTGAGTACCCCTCTAGTTTTTATTATTTTTTTTTTTCTATTTCCTCAATTTAATTTCAATAGTGGAGCTATTCTCAACTTATCTATCAGCGGAAAAATGGTTTATTGCAAGCATAGCTCAAGTGATTGGCCATGTAATGGAAGTTAAAAGTGAAGTCTATAAAAAGAACTTTTCTTTGCTCCGGCAAAGTCAATTGCTTTACGATTTTTCATTTTTTTTTTCTCCGTTTTTTAGGTTTTTTTTTTTGTCTATAAAATTTGGGGACGTTTTTGTTAAGACTTCTTGCTACGGTTGAAACCAATTCTTTTTTATTTGTTCAGGATTTCATCCTTTTAGGTTGGATAACGACTTTAAAAGTTTTATAAATTGAAATTTTTAAGGAATTAGTAAATGCCTTGAAAAAGATGACAGGTTAGATATAATGGAATCGATGCTGAGAACTGAAATGTTTAAGAAATTAATCTAAATATGGCGTTTTAAATTAACTCCCTCAACGAAGTAGTTGAATGATAAGATTAAGGATCCTCTATGCATTCAAAATTTGGGCTGAATACTATAAATGATCCCGTATGCAGAGGGATTTAGTTCGTTAAATGTAAGAAAATGAAAAAAGTTTCTGTAAGATAGTTTTAACTTTGTGTATGATGTACCAACGATCGATTATTCCTGTATCATTTGACGCTATTTAAAGAGGCATTGCAAGCTTTGAAACATGAAACAAATTCTATTTTTTCAGTTTTAGTGCGCCATTCCTAATCATAATTCCCTTTCATATATATCATGAAAACTGTGACCAAAAACGCCCAAAAAAATGTTTGTCCTCATAAAAAATAGAGATTTTCCTATTTCGCTCGACAACGAAAGAAATAATTCAAATACTTTCTATTTATTCCCAAACATTTGCTACCTACCCTCGCCCCAGAAAAAAAAATATTTATTACCTTTGAGGCAATTATGTCCTCAAAAATATATACATTCCTCATTCGTCCCAGTAATCCACGTAAGAATTAATTACCAGAGGAGAGGCGTACGATTCAAATTGGCTCGGTAGAATGCTGATATGGAATGGCGCTCATAAATTAACGAAATATATATGAGGAAAAGCTCGGCATTTCACAGGGATCATGACAATTCACGTGTCCTGTCTGATAACTTGTTTAACTATGAGCTGAGATTTACTATTCTATTAACCAAATCCTCAGCTTTCAACTATGAATTATAAACTCATGACCAAAGCGTGAAATTTTTATATCTCAATGACTGCAGAGCAGTTTAGAATGAAAAAAGATGATTTTTTTATAATGTTCAGAAAAAAAAATAAAAAATAGCCAGCCATTGCATTTTTGAATAGTAGCCTTAAAAATGAAAGACTTTTATTTAAATTGGATTCTTGGTTTTTTCAGTTTCTTTCCTTCCATAAAAAAGCTAAGGCGAGTGGTTTTATGGGAAGAAATTTGTTGGTTTTTTCAAATTAAAGTAATGGCAGTTAGGAAAAGTAGGAAAAATTTTTATGTTTATATATATATTACTGTATATATATAAATAGATAGATATATATACATACATACATACATGCATACATATATATATATATATATATATATTTATAGATATATATATATATATATATATAGATATATAGATATATATATATATATATTTATAGATATATATATATATATATATATATAGATATATAGATATATATATATATATATATATATATTAAAGACTACTCAGATCAAAATGTAAGCAACACTCAGTTGGTAGTTTTGCACGCTAATTGAAACGAGATATGGTCCAGAATTGAGGCTGATAAGGTTTCAATCACTCTGGTATTTGGAAAAATAACTGAAAAAACTACCGTAATACAAGTAATACAATAATATATTTAAATAAAAGAAATTTAATAATAACCGGTGACGCAATGAAATACAATTCGGTTCACCATTGTATACTGTATATGTGTATCAAAGGCTAATAACTTCCCTGTCTATATATTTGAACGTTGAAACCTATTAATATTTATAGCTTCAATGAATAACTTTTAATAGGGGTTTAAAGGTTTAAAGGCCGGTCATTAATGGCAGAGGCAATAGACAGTGACATTGCCCTAACAAGCAGGACAATGCCCCTAGAGACTGACCTTATATGATCAGCGTCCAAGTCCGCTCTCCAACCAATCTAGGACCAAGAAGGGTCAGGAAATGGCTGTTAATGACTCAGGAGATAGGCCTATAGGGTCCCATAAACCCCCCATCCTCAGCTACCAAGGATGATGAGATTGCAGTGACCAAAGGAACTAATGAGTTTGAGTGGGACTCGAACCCCAGTCTGGTGTTCACCATTCAGGGACGTTACCACATCGGCCACCACAACCCTTGTTACCGAATGCTTTTTTCCAAAATAAGGTTTCAAGACTTTACGCCAATAATTCGCTTTTAAAACTAATGTATTTTTACATATTTTGTTTTTTAGCAGTTCGTCAGAGATATATAATTTACCCTACAATCTTTTTCTTCACACGTTGAGAAAATTTTGCTCTCTTCAGTCCTAGCCCCCAACCATTGCAGTGGACCAACTAATAAAGGTTTAAAGGTCGCTCATGGATGGCAGAAGCAAGGGGGAGTGACAATGCCATAGCTAGCAGGACAGTACCATAAGGACTGATCATATATACACACATATGATCAGTGCTCAAGTTAGGATCAGGGAGGCCCAGACAGTGACTCTGTAGGCAGACTTATAGGCTCCCCCAAAACCTCTATCCTTAGCCGACAAAGATAGTGAGGAACTATGAAGCCTCGAGGCGATCGCTAGGCAGGGATGTTACCAAAAGGCCATCACAACAGTCTCGGTTAACATATGGACGTGGGACTTGAGAATAGTGTTAAAATGACTTTGGCTTATCAGTAACTCTTAATCTAGCTCTTTCCAGTGAAACGAGTATCATTATCTCTTGTAATGGGAACAGTCAAGTTAGTTATAGCAGTTTTTTTATCGATAGAATCTATATAAATAAAAGTACTGAACATCATCAAGGGTTGTGGTGGCCTATTGGTAACGTCCGTGCCTGATGTTCTGCCGGTCTTGGGTTCGTGTCCTGCATAAACTCTTGTAGCTTCTCGTAGTGTCTTCAACCTCATCATCCTTGTGAGGTAAGGATAGAGGGTTTGGGGGGGGGGTCTATACAGTAGGTCTACCTGCCGAGTCAATTGCAGTCATTACCTGGATCTCCCTGGTCCTAGCTTGGGTGGGGAGGGGCTTGGTCACTGATCATATATATATATATATATATATATATATGGCCAGTCTCCTGGGCTCTGTCCTGCTTGCTAAGGGAATATCACTGTCCATTGACTAGGCCATTCATAATAAACCTTTAAACCAATGAAATAAGTATTGGTTTAAGGGTAAACACTGAGCTCAAAATATCAGCAAAACGCCCTTTTGAAAGTAAAATCCTACCCTGTCCACCCAGAGACAACTCCGCTAAGTAAATTCTTAGATCTTTAATTGAGAAAATGAACACAGTTTCTTTTGAAATCGATCCAGGCTGTCAATGATAGAGATGTCTCACTTCGAGAAGACGTTGGGTAGTCCAGGAATGTTAACCTTTCCAAGCTTCAATAGTTCTCATTTAGAATCTTCAAAAGTTAGCTAAAAGAAAGTTTTCTTTCTTAAACTAGTTCTGTATGCTGGTTTTTTTTTATCACAAATTCGAGAATATCAGAAGTGAGAATCTTATTCGAATGGTTGAATTAGTGTAGGGAATGTTTTTCTTGATACGTTTTCTTTCTTACATAAGTTTTGCGTGTATTTTTATCACAAATTCGAGAATATCAGATATGTGAAAATCTTATTGAAATTGTTGGGAACGTGTTTTTTTTTTTTTATACAGCTTTCTCAAAATCTGTTCGAGTCAAAATTAAAAATTTAATTAAAAGAGCTTTTTAGACAAGATGGGAAGACGAGAGAAACTTGATAACAAATGTAAAAGGTATAGAAGGCTTGATAAAGGCTGTCGAGTTAGAGAAAGAAAAAATGTCAATGAAATGTAACGAACGGTCTCCATTGAAAAAAAAAAAAGACTCTAAAGGATCAACTTTTAGAATAATATATACCAGGAATGAAAATCAATAATCCATAATATTAAG
>NC_090746.1:109752907-109760407 GCF_036898095.1 Palaemon carinicauda | reverse complement strand
TTCTGGAAAAGACAAGCTGGTTTCGAGAAATAAACTGCCGCGGCAGAAGCCTGAAAATCGTATCTTAGTCCAAAATACTATTTACGATGGGACGAAAGGTCGCTTGAAAAATTTGCATTCGTTAAATAAAGTCTGAGATGAAAAGGATCACTAGAAATTTTTTTATCATATTGGCAGTGGCCAGCTAAATTTACTTTCCATTGTAAGAATTTTTAAATTTTCTTTCCATTATTTGAATTTTTTAATTTTCTTTCCATTATATGAATTTTAGAATTTTCTTTCCATTATATGAATTTTCAAATTCTCTTTCCGTTATATGAATTTTAGATTTTCTTTCCATTATATGAATTTTTAAATTTTCTTTCCATTATATGAATTTTTAAATTCTCTTCCCATTATATGAATTTTAGATTTTCTTTCCATTATATGAATTTTTAGATTTTCTTTCTATTATAAGAATTTTTAAATTTTCTTTCCATTATATGATTTTTAAACTTTCTTTCCATTATAAGAATTTTAAAATTTTCTTTCTATTATATGAATTTTTAAATTTTCTTTTCATTATATGAATTTTTAAATTTTCTTTCCATTATATAAATTTATAAATTTCCTTTCTATTATATAAATTTTTAAAAAATTTTTTGCTGCCTTTACTTTAATTTTACTAAGTTGCTTAACTTTTTACCACCCTATGAAATATCAATCTTCAATTCAGACTTTCTTTTTTTCACTGACGTTAAAGGACAAAATTCAATAATTAAACGCTACCCTTCATGCGTAGCGCCTCGTGAAAAATAATTAAACAAAAAAGCCACCTGTCTCTTGATCCACTTTCATCTTATTTCGAATTCTATCTGACTTTTATTCGTACGAAAGGTTACTTTTCTATTTATTCTTCCTCTGGTTTTCGGGGCCTGAAGAGTACAAACTAATACGATGTGTTCAGATTTCGTTTTAAAGAAATTTAGATGTAGGTTTCTTCGTCTGAATTTAAACGTGGGGAGAAGAGGTGGTATGCCTTTGTCACTGGAAGTTTTGAAATACATTTGAGCTTTCGAAATGATGATCTTGAGTTCTTCGTTCCTTAGAATACCAAGGTCACGTCCTGTCTGTCATTAAATACCAAGGTCACTTCTGGTTTGGTATGGAATTGATTCAGATAGCTTTGTTCTCAAATGCTATTTCACAAAAATATTTTTATCCCGTAATTCGATTCGGTTAAAGATTCAAACGTGGTGCGGGAATAACAGACTAGGTATGAGAGAGAGAGAGAGAGAGAGAGAGAGAGAGAGAGAGAGAGAGAGAGAGTTACAAGGACTTTGGATGTCTCAAAATCTTTGTAGGCCATCCGCGGAGACTCCACTTTCTTTGGTAGAGCGATTTACTGTAAGCATTTAGAGATTTCTTATGATCATGTCTTACTTATTCTTGAACTCGTTTACCGTGTTTACTGTTTACTACATCCGCTGGAAGTCTATTCCAAGTATTTTCTATTTTGTGGAAGTCTATTCCATGTATTTGCTATTATTTAAAGAAATTGCCACATTGAGTGGTATTGTATCTTTTCAATTCCAGTTTGTATCCGTTATCTCTGGACTAATTTGTGCTAAGAGTAAATGGATTGTTGTAATCTACATTTTTTATTCCTTTAAGAATTTTGAATGCCTCCATTAACTGTCCCCTTAGTCGTTGAGTTTATTGATTAAATAAGTTTAACCGTTCCATCCTCCGTCCATATCCAAATTGCCTTAGTGTTGAAACTAGTTTAGTGGCCCTAGCTTATACTGCTTCCAGTCTATCTATGTCTTTCTGATACTTGGATCCCAAAATTGTTCTCCGTATTCAAGATGGGGTCTTACTAGTGATGTGTACAGCTGTAGTACTGTGTCTTTGTTTCTCTATTTGGATTGTCTCCTTATGTAACCTTAGTGAATTTCAAATCCTTGCTGATAATAATACCGAAATCTTCCTGCTGGTCCACATTTTCTATGTTGGTTATTATAACCTATTTGCATGACTTTGCATTTCCCATAGTTGAAAGGCATTTGCCATTTCCTGAACCATTCTCCTAGCTTCATTAGATCCTCTCTTAAGGATTCTACGTCTTCTGAGTTCGCAGCAATTATGCTTAGTTTAGTATTGTCGGTGAATTTGGCTATTCTACTAGTCAACCCTAAATCTATGTCGTTAATGTAGATCAGAAACCGCAATGGGCCAAGGACATAGAGAGAGAGAGAGAGAGAGAGAGAGAGAGAGAGAGAGAGAGAGATATGAAAAGGAGAATAATTGGACGTCATATTCTTCCATGTGTATATCTCTAAAAAAAAAAACCGCCTGCCGAAGCAAATTCGCAAATATTCCCCTTAAGTATCTATAATCTAGAAGGCAAAGAATCGAATGCTCTTTTAAATCACGTTTAATTTAGAATACCACTATCAGTGTTGGGTTTACATTTACAAGTATATTCTGTAAATGGAAAAAGGTGCAAAAAGAAAAAAAAGTATGAATGAAAATCTTATAGGTTATGATTTGAAAGGGCTTTTCTACAAACTATATCAGAAGAAGAAGAAGAAGAAGAAGAAGAAGAAGAAGAAGAAGAAGAAGAAGAAGAAGAAGAAGAAGAAGAAGAAGAAGAAGAAAAAGAAGAAGAAAAACCATGATGAGGAGGAGTAGAGTAGGAAGTAATAAAAGAAGGAAAATAACGTAGAAGAAACAAGAGAAGAAAAAAACGAAGAAGAATAAAAAGTAAAAAAAAAAAGAATAAAAAGTGAATAAGGAAATAATAACCATAAGAATAAGAATATAAAGAGGAATAATAAAAATGACAACAATAAGAGGAAACAGAAGAAGAATACAGTTCCTCCTTATCGTACACAAAGGCAGATTAGACTAAGGACGAAAGGAGGTCGCGAAAAATATCCCTACCTTTGATGATTCTTAAAGCAAAGAAAATGACTTTAAAGTTCCGAAAAAAAAATAGTTTTCTCTTTTACTCTTCGTTCCTTGAGAAAGCACTTTGAAGCTGGTAAAAAACCATACATTTTGGCCCGGAGACGTCCTCTGATGCCCGTTTTTTTCCTCTCTAGCACTTATATGGAAGGGAAAAATGGGATAAATGGGGGAAAAGTCGCCACACATTTTAATAGCAGGTCTTTTACAAAAGCCGAGGGTCTTTTGGGCGGCCGAACGTTGACTATTATTACTAAAGGGAAAGACATTATTTGCTTTTTATTCCGTTGCCGTATAACATGTTACTTTACCCAACTTCAAAGTTTTGGTTTAAAGGTTTTAAAGGCCGCTCATGAAAGGGATAGTGACAATGCCATATCTAGCGGGACAATGCCTTAGAGACTGATCATATATACATATGATCATTGCCCAAGCTAGGATCCGGGAGGGCCAGGCAATGGCTGCCGATGACTTACCAGTAGACTTGTAGGCTCCCCCAAACCACTCATCCATAGCTCTGCACACTAGGTTCATCCACGACTCAACAAATTACGAATGTGTAAAAATCTCTTGTTCAAGGAAACAGCTTAGCATCGATTTATATATATATATATATATATGTGTGTGTGTGTGTGTGTGTATATATTTGTATACATACATATATATATATATATATATATATACCTTTATATGTGTATATATTTTGTGTGTATATATTATATATATATATATATATATATATATTTATACACAAAATATATAGATATATAAAGGTACATATTTATATATGTATACATAAAAATGTATACATACACACACACGTATATATATATATATATATATACTGTATATATACACACACTCCTATCTGGTCCCCAGCTGCTGAATCTCATCTTAAATTGATGGACAAGAACTTGCTGTCTATTAAATTTCTTATTCCTGTCACCGTCGTTCACTTAGTTTTTTTTATACATGTTGCATGAGATTTTCCATAATTTTGACTCTTGTCTACAGCCAGATTTTCCCAGAAAGTGCCATTCTGCTCGTATAAAGTTAATTCTAACTGCATTGCCTTCTCCATCATAAGTCTCAATGATTCACAGTGTTCTAGAAGTTTATGAGCAGATTGGGGAATGATCTTCCCAATCATGTGGTTGAATAGGTGAAAGTTCTTAAGCTCAAACTTACAGCGAATGTTTTTATGTTGAACAGGCTGACATAGCTCTTGTTTTATAGTTTATATATGGCAGATCTATTTTAACGTTTTTAATCATCTTAAAATAGTTCATATTAAATATTCTTTACTTCTCTTGTAGTTTATTTATCTCCATATTTCCTTTCCTCACTACGCTATTTTTCCCTGTTGGAACTCTTGAGCTTATAGCATCCTGCTTTTCCAACTAGGGTCTAGTCTTAGTAATATATATACATACATACACACACACACACACACACACACATACATATATATATATATATATGTATATATATATATATATATATACGCATATATAAGGATTAAGATTTAGCATACGAAATTCCAATTCGAGGTATAAGTTCGAAATTATTGATATGAGATTAATCCGCAATTACCTATTTGAGATAAAATGGATAGCTCGAGAAAACGGAAAATAAATTTTGTTTTATTCCTATTTAATTAATAATTTCTTGCCAAACATAGAATAAATATTTGTAGTTATAAGACACAATTTATCCACGTAATGCGATTCAGTGTTGTCGTGGTCGATGTGGTAACATCCCTGACTCTTTAGTATCTTTGGTCGCTACCACCTCACTATCCTTGTGAGCTAAGGATGGGGGTTTTGGGGAGAGCCTATAATGTATCTGCAGTCATCAGGAGCCATTGCCTGGCCCTCCTTGGTCCTAGCTTGTGTGGAGAGGGGCTTGGGCTCTGATCATATGTACTGTATATATGGTCAGCCTCTAGGGCATTGTCCTGCTTGATAGGGCAATGTCACTGACCCTTGCCTCTGCCATTCATGAGCGGCCTTTAAAACTTTAAACCTTAATTCTAGGCAATAATAATAAAAAAGACTGAAATTAGATCCAGCTTACCTGGCCCTTCTAGGTCCTAGCTTGGATGGAGAGGCGGCTTGGGCGCTGATTATATGTAATATGGTCAGTCTCTAGGGCATTGTCCTACTTAATACGGCAGTGTCACTGTCCCTTGCCTCTGCCATTCATGAGCGGCCTTTAAACCTTCAAGTGAAAATCTTCAGTCTCCTTACCAGTTACGAAAATTCATTCTCTTAAATTCATGTTCGTATCATAAGTTTCCAACCTTCTCTGGTATTACCCGCCGTCTGCATACCTTATATAAATATCTCGTGTGTCAGATTCCCTTCCGCTCTCGTAATGTCTCGAGTCTTTCCTTATTGTATTACCTGTCTTCCCCAGAAGAGAGTCTGATCTTATTTCACAGTAATGAACAGTCCTCCATGTCTCTTGAGTCTCTACTCGTTTTTCTCTTCAGTTTTTATTGTTTCTGATCTGTGTGATCTTTTCTCTTGTGCTTGCGAGTTAGTTTTTTATCGTTTATTATCTGTGTTTTTTTTTCTCTTGTGCTTGCAAGTTACTGTTTTATCGTTTCTTATCTGTGTTATCTTTTCTCTTGTGCGTGCGAGTTAGTATTTATAGTTTCTTATCTGTGTTATCTTATCTCTTGTACTTGCAAATTAGTTTTTTATCGTTTATTATTTGATTTTTTTCTCTCTCATGCCTTAGAGTTTAAATGTTTCATCTTAGACATTATGGCTGTTCTTGTTCAATTATGTATATTCATATTCAGCATACTTGTATATATGTTTTTTCTTATATGAAATTATTGTTGATTTAAGGGACCCTTGGAATTTTTTAATCGTTGAATTGAAATATAGACAGGCTTATAAATTAGGGCAGAACGAGTCTTCACCATGAACTAAATCATGTATGAATGTTCTACACACACATGCACACACAAACACACACACAGATATATATATATATATATATATATTTATATATATATATATATATATATACACACACACTAAGATTTTCCCCGAGCGGTCTCGTAGTTTACACTGGAATCGTATGGGTAAGCAGTGAATGCAGTTACTGAATCACTATAGCTTGGAAATTCTTCCAAGCGGCCTGCGCGTGAAGGTCTTCATAGATCTTCATTGATATCTATCCCGCGCGGAAAAAACCGCGCGGCATCAATCTTCTCGTGTAAGGTGAACCTTAGGGTTGATAATTTTTCTGTCCTGATTGACAAAATAGAAAAGCTAGAGTGTTACATGTGTTAAAACCAAACCTTTTCAGTAAAGGTGATCTGAACGCGATAAAGAAAAACAATAGATCTCGATCTAACGAGGGCAAGGGGTCGTTTTTCAGGAAGCACAGGCAGGGAAAAAGCTGCGACAATTTTTAAACGGGAGACTTACGAGATCAATACTCTATGAAAAGGGGTTAACGACCTCCCTTTAATGAATATAACCTACGCAGTCTTAATGAAAAAAGAGGGGGAAAAGGTATCTAAACCTGAAGAGAGGAAAAGGACCCACGTATAAAAATAAGTTTATCAAAGATAAATTGCAAAAGTAAATACTAAATCAATACGCCATGAATGGGGTCATTGATCTTCCTTAGTTCAAGTTGCATACATAACCTAAATTCGGTCATTTAGAATACCATAATAGGAGCTCAAAATTACCTAAATGAAAACAATAAAGTTAAGTTAGTTTATAGCACACGGGTGGGATGCAGAGGGACGAGGGTATAGGAGAGTTTTCGAGAAAGGTAAAAATAGACATAAAAGGCTTCAATGGTTGGGAGAGGGTAATTCATTAAGAGTTTTTGGTTCAGTATTATGTCTATTTTGTGTCTTTCTCTGTGAGATATATATATATATATATGTATATGTATGTATATATATATATATATATATATATTTATGTATGTATGAGCGTATAAATGTAGATATGTATGTGTGTATATATAGGCTTATATTTGTATATATTCATGCATGTATTAAATATATATATATATATATATATACTGTATATATATGTGTGTGTATATATATATATGTATATATATATATATACTGTATATATATGTGTGTGTATATATATGTATATATATATGTGTGTATATATATATATATATATATATGTATATATATATATGTATATATATGTGTGTATATATATATATATATATTTGTATATATATATATATATTATATGTGTGTGTGTGTGTGTGTAAAGTGTATGTATACCGTATTTATATGCATATGTATTATACATTAATTTTCGCAAAATACCTTGGAGAGAGAGAGAGAGAGAGAGAGAGAGAGAGAGAGAGAGAGATAAGCATAGCATATTACGCAAAGCTTTATAGTAAAGAATGATTAATGACAAATAGGGGCGAAACAATCCCCACATGAAAGACATTATATGGAAACTCGGAGTGTGCAATCTCTCCCCATAGGTCAGTCAGCGCTTAAGCAGACAAGGGTCTCTGCTGAGTCGGCCTGATCGAGCTCGG
>NC_090746.1:109737462-109752407 GCF_036898095.1 Palaemon carinicauda | reverse complement strand
GCCGTACTTCTAAAGTACTATAGAGGCACCTTCTTTCCCACTATTATCCCTACATTAAAGGGTCGGTTGCCTGATGCGTCCTCTCTAATGCCTTCTATCAATTGCATCTTTAAAGGTAACATGAGCTGCAAAATGATGCGGGTTGGGGACCACGTCTTATTTACCCGTTTCTAACGTAGGTGGAGAACTACCTATAATTTCTGGCTTAGACGTGGATACGTACGTTCTCTAGAATATTCCACGAAATGGGAAAAGTTCCCTGACCTGTCCCTTGCCCCTGTCGGCCTTGGTAGACTTTTAATATGTATGCTGATGAGCTCCATTTGTAGGCGTAAGAAGTGACTAATGCCGTTGAGGTCCCATCACATGGGTTGCTGCAGTTATTATTGTTTTTTCTTTGCTTGTTAGGGCAAAGAGATTCACGTGGTATTCGATGTTCCTACATACATAGGTACACACATCTAAATAGAATAAACACACATATATTGTAATTATATATATGTATACATGCATGTATATATATATATATATATATATGTATGTATACATATATATACATAAATATATATATATTTATATATATGTATGTATACATATATATACATAAATATATATATATATATATATGTATATATATACAGTATATATATATATATATATATATATATTTGTATTATGTATTTATAAATTTTGAAGCTTTTAAACATAAATACAGCTTTTTTTGTAATTTCAAGGTTATGAATCTGTTTTAATAAGAAATTTTTCGAATAAGGTTACTGGCTACACATCAGAAAACTGTGAGAAAGAATATTTCGGACAAACTGGAGAATCACTAGAATTTCGAATTAAACATTATCATTACTTGGTAAGAACTAGATAAATATCAATTACTTTATTTATACATTTTAGAGATTTTCTTCATATTATTAACAGGAAAGTAACAAAGGTCGTTGTTTCATGCAACGATCAAGTTAAAAGGAATATAATTGAATCCAGTTTTATCAAGTCAGTCAGCGATTGTTTTCATCTTGAACCTGATTCTTTTATAAATTTAATCCTTTTAAAACTATCAATGTTTATGATAATTTTAAGAATGAGTAGTCTACTCTTATGTACGTTTACTGATTGGCTTGAAAGCCAATCCAATTCATTTTGGTTTTGTTATTAGATGCTATTTTGAATATATTGTTCATATATTGAGATGATCTAAAATGTCCTTTTAATATATATATATATATATATATATGTGTGTGTGTGTGTGTGTGTGTGTATGTGGGTATGGGTGTATGTGTTCGTTTGTTCATATACGCTTTTGAAATCAGCTATCTATTAATTCCCGCTCCTACTTATGGAGTGATAAAAATAGGTCTTTTCGTAATAATGTAACCCGAGTAAAATAAAGGTAATCGTTTAATTAAACAAACGTCCATCATTATAGTAACTCGAAGGCACATCAAAAAATCAAACAGCTCTCTCGATTATTTACAGAATTCATCAAAACTATAATTGAAGAACTAAGCTTTTGTTCCAGTGAATGGTTTTTGTCAAAGTACACCATGACTGAAGAACCGAACTATTATCCCATTGAATGGGTGAGTCTATTTTTCCATGTAAGGCTAATCTATATAAAGAGTTATTGCACCTGATAAACAATAATTAAGCTTAATAAATAGAATATTTGTTTGATTGCAGATCAGTCATATGCATTAATAATGTTAATAATGTTATTTCTGATACTTTATATATATGTTATTTATCTACAGAAGTCAAAGGGGGTTTTGAAAGATAGATTGGATTTAAATAGCAGCAACTACATTATTAAGGAGCAAGGATATATATAGAATGTTTGTTTAATCTTTATAATGTATAAGCATTTTAAAATGAATAAGCACCTCATTAAATCGTAGTTGATATTACATAAGAACGTGATAGAAATAGTTGCGCGGAATAAAGGCATATCTAAGTACTGCATATAGAAGGAATTGCACTAAATATATACTTACAATGAAAACACGACAAAGAAACATGCATACATGTAATCACATATTTATATGTATACTTACATACATCCATTATATATGTGTATAAATGTCTATGTAAACACACACACATATATATGTATATATACTGTAT
Organism: Palaemon carinicauda; assembly: GCF_036898095.1. Lineage (NCBI taxonomy): Eukaryota > Metazoa > Arthropoda > Malacostraca > Decapoda > Palaemonidae > Palaemon > Palaemon carinicauda. Next base: position 109,750,274 of record NC_090746.1, on the reverse strand, counting down.
ATATATATATATATATATATATGTATGTATATATATTGAAATTATCACAAAAAATATATGTTGGCTGTGAAAATTAATGAATTTTTTAGTACGTCAAGCAGATTATATTTGTTGTCGATTTCATACAAACACCATATTTTTTCTATTGCTATTAAATCGCGTTCCATGAACTGAAATAACTATACATAATTTATGTTTATATATAAATCTGACACTGTAATCTTTGCTTTTTAATTTTATATGAATTTATGTATCTTTAGTCGCCACATTTCTTGCTCCTTGCTTAAAAACCCTTTTGTTACCAGACCTGTATTATAAATATATAATAGCCGTGAGTCAATTAAAGCTTGAGAGGGAGAGAGAGAGAGAGAGAGAGAGAGAGAGAGTGAGAGAGAGAGAGAGAGAGAGAGAGAGAGAGAGAGATCAGTAACGATCCGGGCCAAGGCTCTTGCAAATTGGAAATGGCGAACAACCAAAATTGATTTCCTCGGCAAGCTTACTAACTTCAAAAGTATCTGAATGAGAAATTAGCATATCCTTTGCCACATACATACATACATACATGGTTTTATTACCATTAAGAACATTAAGCACTTGAACTTTTGCGAGTTCTTTCATAGCATACTTCAAACAGCCTAGTTTTTTACATGGTGTGTTGTTACACGATTAATGGTTTCACTTGCATAATAGTTCCACACTAGTGTACGCGACCCGTCAAAAACGACGACTAAATTTTTAGATACACATGCACGCACACACACAGATTTAACACTTCCCACTCCACCCCTCCCCCTTTCCTAACTATGACTCGGCAGTTTTGGCAACTTGTAGGAGATTATGGTTTCCGAGTTTACTTCTCTCGGTGTACCCACTCACACTTGGGTATAACTACTCCCATTCCCCTCCACCTGAGAGACGGGTAGAGACCGAGTGGTCATACGTTTGTGAATGCCGCTCAGTGTGACAGGATATATATATATATATATATATATGTGTGTGTGTGTATATATACATATATATTTGTGTATATATATATATATATATATATAGCCAGTCTCTTGCCATTTCTCTTATAGGGGAGATGTACAATTTACCCTCTGGTAAAGTTATAACAGAACTTTATTTTATCTATTTCTGTAAGTTTTTTTTTTGTGAAATCTATAAATTCTTGAAGCGTAAGGTAATCAGACGTCTTGTATTTTGTAGCTAACAGGTAAAGCGATGTATTAGGACTTACGTTTGTTGAATGATTTATGACCATGTTCAGGAAAGTACCTGATGTATACATATTAATAATTTGTCTCCCAAGATTCCCCTGGTCTGGGATTTTATTTTTAACAGAAAGTCACAGAATCTTGTGGCTATGTTATTATTTTAATTATTATTATTATTGTTATTATTATTATTATTGTTATTATTATTATTATTGTTATTATTATTATTATTATTGTTATTATTATTATTATTATTATTAGTAGTAGTAGTAGTAGTAGTAGTAGTAGTAATAGTAGCTACAGTCCTAGTTGGAAAAGCAGGATGCTATAAGCTCAATGACTCCAACAGGGAAAAATAGCCCTATGAGGAAGGGAAATAAAGAAATAGATAAACTACAAGATAAATTATGAACATAAACGTTAGATATTAAGGTTCTCAAGGCAATATTCATTCCATAAGTATAGCTATTTATTGATAGTTATTCTTAGTACCATGGTCTTCCCCTGTCTTGGGATAGAGTTCTCTTGCTTGAGGGTACACTCGGGCACACTATTCTATCTTATTTACCTTCCTTTTGTTTTATTTTAAAGTTTTTATTGTTTATATATGAAAGATTATTTTAATGGTGTTACTTTTCTTGAAATATTTTATTTTAACTGTTAACTTTGTCTCTTATAGTTTCCTTATTTCTTTTCCTGACTGGGCTACTTTCCCTGTTAGAGTCCTCGGGCTTATAGAATCCTGCTGTTCTAACTCGGGTTGTAGCTCAACAAATAATAATAATAATAATAATAATAATAATAAAATGTAATCTATCACTAAACCTCAGAGCGATCGAGAGGTTGATAGTGGAGAGCTATCATATAATGTGAAAAGTATTTTAAGTTCCACATATAACAACATTCTTGTATGTCACTCAACTGTGTCATGATGACATTCCTACTTAAAAGCAACTTTTAGCATAACATAAGTAAAGAGAGCCAACCTGTAATCTAAGTAAGCCTGTTAGAATATGAATTTACTTTTCCGAAATCAAAAGTGGAGCTTTGGACGGATGTATTCACGACATCAAAACATTAAAATTTAAAGCATCGTTTCACTGAAAGCATTATACGATAAATATTCCCTGGAAGACCTATAAATTGTCCATTCAGTGAGAGCTTTGATAGAAGCATTGTGATCCGCTGGTATTTTGAGTTTGATTTATTGTTAAAGTGTTTTGTTCGGCTGATTTTCCTTTCTATTGGTATCCATCAGTATCATTTTACCACTTAGGACAGCTTTTGTTCGAAGGATTTTAGGTTCTTAATACACGACAATTGACATTTAATGTCTATATGTGTTTATCGAAGGTTTAGGAAAGATTTTTAATAATTGTTCCTCCATTAATGTATATCTGGCAAAGAAGAGATCTGTATCATTTTGTTTTAAGTATTTTAGGTTTCCAACACACGACAATTGACAATTATTGAGTATATACTTTTATCGGAGGTTTAGGAAAGATTTTTAATAATCGTTCTTCCAAAAATGTATATCTTGTAAAGCAGAGATATGTCTCTATCAATTTTTTTTATTTATTCTTTGCAGGATTTCGAATTAAAGGTGATTTAATCTCATCGGTAAATCAATGTAACTTATCTGTAGTCTTTTTCTATTTAGATTTGTCGATAGATATTTGTGTATGAAAAGCTTTTCTCAAAACTTTTCTGTAATAGGTTAATTCCTAAGGTATTGTGAAAAAACTAGTTTTAGTATGTAATAACGTAAATTACGACTATTTACGGTGACTTCCGACAAAGTTATTTCAATATATATATATATATATATATATATATATTTATGTATGTGTGTACATCGATATATGTATGTGTATATATATATATAAATATATATATACACATATATATGTAGAGAGAGAGAGAGAGAGAGAGAGAGAGAGAGAGAGAGAATTGTCAGGTCAGTGGTTATATGCTATAGAATAAAGGACAAGTTTGTCCAATATTTTATATATATATATATATATATATACATACATATATATCTGTGTCTATGTACATGTATATATAAATAAGTATAAGTATATATATATATATATATATAGAGAGAGAGAGAGAGAGAGAGAGAGAGAGACCAGCGATTATATGCAATAGAATAAAGGACAAGCAAGTCTGTCACACTAACTACGTTTTATAATAACTTTTGTGTTTAAAGCACAATGGGTTTCTCAACATAGACACACATGACATTCGCATGTGACTTCTCTCACACGAAATGAAGAGTACGGATTTTATGACTCCGTGTATATTGTGTGGAATACACGCTCGTTAGAAATTAAACAATGGCTTTTTTAGCTACATAAATTCTGTCTATAATACAACATTTGTAGAATGAACTAATTTTGCTGGCGGACAAGAAAGTCTGGCTCCTCAGGCATGACTTTGTAGTACATAATGGATGAATTACGGCTGTTGAAACGTTATTCATTGTTTTAATGATTGTTTTGAGACTGAAGACGAGACAATGATATAAGTTCACTCAAACAAGAAGCACAAAATCAACAATTAAGTTGTTTACCTAACTTCACTTACAAGGATTGCGAAATTACGTATATTATGCGAACACTAAAAAATGAATACATTGATAGAACTGCATTATTATTATTATTATTATTATTATTATTGATATTAATATTATTATTGATATTATTATTATTATTGATATTAATATTATTGTTATTATCATTGATATTAATAGCTAAGCTACAGCCCTAGTTTGAAAAACAGGATGCTATAAGCCCAAGGGATCCAACAGAGAGTAATAGGCCAGTGAGGAAAGGAATTAAAGAAACAGATAGAATAATGTGCCCGATTGCATCCTCTACCAAGAGAACTCTAACCCAAGACATTTGAAGACCATGGTACAGAGGCTATGGCACTACCCACGTCTAGAGAACAATGGTTTGATTTTGGAGTGTCCTTCTCCTAGGGTAGCTGCTTAACATAGCTAAAGAGTATCTTCTACTCTTACTAAGTGGAAGGTAGCCACTGAACACTTATAGTTACTTGTAAACCACTTTAATGAAGAATTGTACGGTTTGCTTAGTATTGTCAGGTGTATGAGGAAAGGGGAGAATGTGAAAAGAATGGGCAAGACTATTTGGTGTATGTTTAGGAAAAGGAAAATGATCTGTCACCGGAGATGGATATCAATAGTCAAAGGACACAATAATTCTGGTGGTAGTATCTCAACGAGTGCATGGTGCCTATGCTAACGTAATACTTTTATAAAAAGATAATTAGATAGCTATATATGGATGAGGCTATTACAGACTTGCAGAAAAAAGAAAAAATCACGAAAAGCGAAGTTCCATAGAAAAAAAAAGATTTGAAATTCTGGAAATCCTATTATCCAGACCCCAAGGACCCCTGGAAATTCTGGAAATCCTATTATCCAGACCCCAAGGACCCCTGAAAATTCTGGAAATCCTATTATCCAGACCCCAAGGACCCATGGAAATTCTGGAAATCCTATTATCCAGACCCCAAGGACCCCTGGAAATTCTGGAAATCCTATTATCCAGACCCCAAGGATCCCTTGAAATTCTGGAAATCCTATTATCCAGACCCCAAGGACCCCTGTAAATTCTGGAAATCCTATTATCCAGACCCCAAGGATCCCTTGAAATTCTGGAAATCCTGTTATCCAGACCCCAAGGATCCCTTGAAATTCTGGAAATCCTATTATCCAGACCCCAAGGATCCCAGCCATATTCGGCAACAGTCGTGCCCCTTCTTAATTAATGTATCGCGAGACCCTGGATTTAAGTGCGTTACAACGATTAATTGGCCAGCTCTTAGGAGCTCATTGGAGTCCTAATGAATTTAATTAAGGTGGTAATGATACGATTCTTGTAGAAATGGCTTTTAAAATGACCCGGTAATGAATATGAAAACACGGAAGTAGCTTTGTAATCGTTGAAACACTCTAGTGAGATTAAATCGTGCTTCATGCAACCGGCATTACGAATATATAAATCTTATTCTTCTGTGGAAATGTTTTGTTTTCTGTTTTTAGAATATTTCTCTTGTTTTCAGTATTGCGTATCATTCTTTTATTCTTTTGTGTCACCTTTGTTATTCTAATTTCACCTATTTATCGTATTAGTGTCACCTATGTGTTAATATCAGTAATTCATATTTTACTTATTTAACGTAAATTCTCTCTCTCTCTCTCTCTCTCTCTCTCTCTCTCTCTCTCTCATTTTTTTCCTAGAAATTTAGTTAGACGGAGGATATTCGGTCATCTGTTTCAGCTGCCTTGTTTTATGTCACTCTTTGTCGATAAATTTCCAAATATTTTTGTGAATTTTTAAAAGGATTATGAGCGAAGAGAGTGTTGATAAGATTATGATATGGACCTCGATGCAAATATAAGGTTCTATTTAATACAAAAAGTTCCCATTTTAGGATGTTGATAATATACGTAACAATACCGTTGTATGGTGTATATATGGCTGATTACGTGAATTGGACATTTTGCTTGACTGTGACCTTGACCTTCCAAAATTTAATCTTTTCTAGCTTTTTACATAACCTTTAATCCATGCAAGTTTCATTACTCTACGATTAAAATTGTGGCCAGGAAGCTGTTCACAAACAAACACACAAACAAACACACTAACAGGCGTTAGAACATAACCACCTTGCAACTTCGTTGGTGGAGGTAAATATTCCGTAAAATTTTCTACAGGATTTTAAAAATACAAAATCGTCATTTTACAAAATATCATAACAATCGTGCAGTATGACCTTACAACTGACACAGAAAATCAATTTTATTTCTTGTTACCAAATAAAAAATATCCAAAATTTTTAGGAAAATTTAACCGGTCAATGCTCAAGATCTAGTGGGGAGTGAGCAATTGCCATAAATGATTCCGTAAATTAACGATTACCTAAATAACTATGACCCAAAAATCTCCAAACTTGGTCCTTAGAAGTTTCATAGCATTCATTTTAAAATTGAGTTTAAGATTAACAAAGACAAACCTTTAGGTTATTGGATATACGAAAATGAATGATTTTGTTTATTACTTCATAAGTTCAAACTTGCAACGAATGTTTTTATGTTGAACAAAATGCTGACATAAGTCTTTTTTATAGTTTATATATATGAAAGATCTATTTTAATGTTGTTACTGTTCTTGAAACATTTTATTCCAATTGTTCATTAATTCGCTTGTAGTTTATATATTTCCTTATTTTTTCCTCACTGGGCTTTTATTCCCTTCTGGAGCCCTTAGGCTTATAGCATCCCGCTTTTCCGATTATGGTTGTAAGTTTAGCTAATAATGATAATAATAATAATGATAATAAGGGTGATAATAATAATAATGATAATAAGGATGATAATAATAATAATCATCATCATCATAATAATAATAATAGTAATAATAGTAATAATAATAATGATACTAAAAATCATAATGACAATAATAAAAAGAATAATAATAATAATAATAATAATAATAATAATAATAATATTTGATAACATTTTTAATAACTTGCGTAGTAAAAGGTATAAACTCTCATTAACGGGCTAAATCCAGTAATACGATTCCAGCCCTGCCGCTCAGCTCCAGGCATATCTCCCTTAAAGGTAACAGGGAGAGAGAGAGAGAGAGAGAGAGAGGCGTTCTTGCGATTCCAGGGCTATTTGGATATTTCCCCCGCGATGGAAAACGCGCGAGATGAGACCCAAATGTATCGTGAATATAACTTCAAAGTGCCATCCCGTCTCTTCTTCTCCTTCGACTTCATTTAGCGCGATATTTTATTGACGTTTATTTACATATGAGTAAGCTTTTCTCGTTATGTCTCCCTTGGGGGAAATTGAAACCGGGTGGAGGATGATGGAGGGCAAGGGCAGGGTGGGGGTTTGAACAGAGTTATGCTAGTGTAACCCACAATGCGTGACTGAGAGAGAGAGAGAGAGAGAGAGAGAGAGAGGGAGAGGAGAGAGAGAGAGAGAGAGAGAGTAGTCGTGTTTAAGAGAAAGAGTAACCAGTTCCGTTTAAAAGAGAGAGAGAGAGAGAGAGAGAGAGAGAGAGAGAGAGAGAGAGGTTTGCGTGAGACTGCAAAGAAATTTGAAGTACATACCATGAGAGTGGGCTGTTAGGTTGTAACTAAGAGGCGAGAGGAATTCAACAGAACTTTTTTTAAACAGACCACGAGCTTATATACCAGGAATTGCGGGCAAGAACGTCACGAAAACTCATACAGAATAATACATGAGCTAGCAAGCTTACACAGGTTGGTGTATTATCAGTGTAGGGAAGAGCAAGTAATAAGACGAAAAAGCAATACTGCTTGTATGAAACACGTGCTATACAATATATACAATTAGATAAATGTAAACAGTAAGACTTAAAAAAACCGTTGAATACAGGTAAGCCAGGGTCTGTGTATATTCATACTCAGATAGATAGATAGACATTCTACAGATTAATCAACATAGAACACATTTCCACACAAGGGAGTAGAAACACATTTCCACTTTACTTAAGCACTCGTGTGAGCAAAGAAAAGACAGAATATAAAGAACTTTAAAGAATGTGGCACGTAAAACGCCACAACCAAGAAGAGGAATGAAAGTAGAGAGAGAGAGAGAGAGAGAGAGAGAGAGAGAGAGAGAGAGAGAGGCGGCATTAATTGTCCTCGATCTGAGACAAGCTTAAGTTAGGCAATTTTCTCATCTAATACAATTCCTAAAGTTTTAACTTTTTAGGGCAAAAAGTGTAAACCAGGACAGTAAAAGGACCTACGTTTGGATTTATTTGACCTCCTAAGCTAAGTTAATATAATTCATGTTTTTTTTTATTTTAGATTTTTATCATTAGGAAAGAAGATGAAAAGAAGAGAGAATAGACATAATTATTTGTATTGTTGTGATAATCAAAATCATTTTAGTATACATGACAGACTTTTTTTATTCTGGTTTTTTAATAACGTACGAGAGAGAGAGAGAGAGAGAGAGAGAGAGAGAGAGAGAGAGAGAGATAAAAAAAAATTGTTAATTTAAAAAATAGTGGGAATAACGAATCATTATTTAACTATAGTCCATTTATTTTAGCGATGCATATTTGTACCGACTCGCAACGGTGCCCTTTTAGCTCGGAAAAGTTTCCGGATCGCTGATTGGTTAGAATTATCTTGTCCAACCAATCAGCGATCCGGAAACTTTTCTGAGCTAAAAGGGCACCGCTGCGAGTCGGTGCAAATATGCATCGATAAAAGAAATGGACTATAGTTAGTTATTCATTTATATATTATTATTCATTAATTTAACCTACGACTCAATACGTGTTTAAGGGTACTTAGCATATCATCATTTTAATTAATTTTGAATATTATTTTATGAAAAAAATCTTTAATAAAACTTGATACTTTAAAAACAGCAACTGCAAAATCACCTTTAACCAGAACCGGGATCCAATAGAAGTCCACCTGGAGACCTTACCACGAACCTAATGGTTTCCGTACATATGAGCCGAATGAGAACTCAGCGGTCATGGGCCGCGAGTAATTAAGGGAATGCCTTAGCTGGAATACGCGGCTGAATTATTGTTAGGGGGTTGGAGCTGGCGGGTTTCATTTGTATTGAAATAGGCATGATAGACATGCGGTAGCTCTCTCTCTCTCTCTCTCTCTCTCTCTCTCTCTCTTTGTTATTGCCGTGTACGTTTTCCAAAAATAAAGTATAAATAAGCTATTTACATTCATGAAAATTTTCTCTCTCTCTCTCTCTCTCTCTCTCTCTCTCTCTCTCTCTTTGTTATTGCCGTGTACGTTTTCCAAAAATAAAGTATAAATAAGCTATTTACATTCATGAAAATTCTCTCTCTCTCTCTCTCTCTCATTTAGATGATAATATTCTTCTGTCTCGTTTAGATGAAGATAGTCTTTGTTTTAAAATACGTGTTAGAATAGATATGATAAATGTGAGCAAGTTATCTCTCTCTCTCTCTCTCTCTCTCTCTCTAGATGAAAATTTTCTTTGTTAAAATACTTGTTTGAATAGACATGATAAATATGGGCTAGTTCTCTCTCTCTCTCTCTCTCTCTCTCTCTCTCTCTCGTTTAGATGAAAATATTCTTTGTTTTAAAATACGTGTTAGAATAGACATGATAAATGTGAGCAAGTTCTCTCTCTCTCTCTCTCTCTCTCTCTCTCTCTCTCTCTCATTTAGATGAAAATATTCTCTCTGTCTCGTTTAGATGAAGATATTCTTTGTTTTAAAATACGTGTTAAAATAGACATGATAAATGTGAGCAAGTTCTCTCTCTCTCTCTCTCTCTCTCTCTCTCTCTCTCTCTCATTTAGATGAAAATATTCTTTGTTAAAATTCGTGTTAGAATAGACATGATAAATGTGGGCTAGTTCTCTCTCTCTCTCTCTCTCTCTCTCTCTCTCTCTCTCATTTTATATATGTATATATATATATATATATATATATAATACCAGACACTTACTATTATAGGGGAGATATTCAACATATTCCCGTTTTGTTTACAGTAATAAATAATTCCATAATCCTTCGATTAAAATCAAGTATAATCCTTTTCCCGATGTTCTACGAGGCTTTTATTCTAGGTTTTCAATTAGCATTAAAATTTCGTCATTTTTTAAAAAGGATAAAACTATTTTTTAATTATGATAGTCGAAGATTCTACTGATACATTGACACGGATTCTTTATTGTCTCTCCCGCCTACTTCTAATTCTTTCCAGTCCCAGGGGAATGTGGCCCTTTCAACCTTTAAAACTGTCGTTCTATTGATCTAACTTTTATCACTTAAGAATCCGAAAGTTTACTCAACTTTCCCTTCCCTAAACCACTTTGGAACCCGTTCTTTTTTTCTTTCTTGTCTTGCCAGTGTGGGCTCTTTAAGGCAAATTTCATTTGTAGGAAGTAGGTTGGCAAGAGCACCAGCCACCCGTTGAGGTCCTACCGCTAGAGAGTTATTGGGTCCTTTGACTAGCCAGACAGTACTACATTGGTTTCATCTTTATGGTTACGGCTCATTTCATCTTTGCCGACACTTACACAGAATAGTCTGGTTTATTCTGTACATTCTCTTCTTTCCTTATACACTTGACAACACTGAAATTACCAAACATTTTTTTCTTCTCTTAAGAGTTAAACTACTGCACTGTAATTGTTCAGGGGCTATTTTCCTCTTGGTAAGGGTAGAAGAGACTCTTTTAGCTATGGAAAGCAGCTCTTCTAGGAGAAGGACACTCCAGAATCAAACTGTTGTTTTCTAGTCTAGGGTAGTACCATAGCCTCTATACCATGCTCTCTCTCTCTCTCTCTCTCTCTCTCTCTCTCTCTGTCTTGCATCAGAAGAAATTACACGTTGCACAACACCAATCGATAGAGATCCACAACAAATCCCCCCCCCCCCCCCCTCCTATGCGTAGGGGCAGTGAAAGAAGCGCCCAGTACTAAACAAAATGATTTTCGAAAGTTATCCAATTTCGTGAAACGAGATTTGAGGGACATAATACCTCCGATTTCGACCGATTTATTATGCATTTCCACCGCTACCGACCGGTGATTTCGTTCACGCCCGGGCGAGTCGAATTTCACGGTTTGCCTTTTGAAGGACACTTCCTGGAATGGACTTGATATTCCCGTCGCTTCACAAGTAAATTCCGAAAGAAATCAGAGAAAGGGGGAGGGGGGCGGAAGGGGGGAGGGGAAGGTTTAGGAATACCGGTAGAGGGAGGGGGATTAGGAATTGGACATTAATCGGATGGGACGGTCGTAAAATTATCGAGTTTTTAAGAACTCCTCTTTTATATAGTGAAATGCTGAGATATTCACAGTCAGTTTCCAATTTAGTTGTATGATATATTATTCTCTTTCATCATTTGCTTTCTATAACATTTTTTATGCTATTTCCAGAATCTTCAAGACTCTCCACATCGTGGTTTCTTCATTCAAGTTTAATGATTTTCTCTTTTTTTTTTTTTACTCTCAGACTCCTTTAATTCGTTTGGTTCCTTCAATTCACTAACGTTTGAAGTGGCTTTCCTTTGAACTCTCATTTTGAGTGGTTTCATCATTTTTAATCAATGAACCCAGAAAAAGATTGTCATGTGTTTGTTTATTAACAGAATAAATATGATCATGAAAGTCACCGATTTTAATGTCTTTCATCTTTAATTTTCCTTTTTTAACTTATTTTCCCCAAATATCGATTTCCCATACAAAATTAAGCAAGAGGTTTAAATGCCACTCATGGGCAGAGGCAAGAAGCAATGGAAAAGCAGGACAATTATCCTAGAGGCACCTAAGGACCTCTCCACCCAAACTAGGACCAGGAAGGGCGTGATAATGGCAACTGATGACTCAGCAGGTAGACCTATAGGCTCCTCCAAACCACCCATCCTTAGCTCACACGGATGGGGGAGATTACAGACACTACAAGAGCTTATTGGGGCTCGAACCCCAGTCCGGTTGATTGCTAGGCAGGGGACATCTCCAATAGGCCACCACAACCACTTCTTGGGTTTATTGATTATCTAATAACTTGAAAGTCGATTACAGGGCAACCTGCAGACCTTATCTTTCCCAAACTAGGTGGAAAAGGTCAACCTGTAATTAAAGATTATATAGAGGAAAGACAAAACTGGCCAAGATTATTAGCAGATTGGAGATTATAGCAATGAAGGGAGTGTTCTTTTTTACATGAGTGGCATGGTATGTAATGGAAAAAAAAAACCGAAAAATAAGTTAGAGGAAATCAAATTAAGGAAAAGTAATAGCTAAGCCACTATAGTCAATTCTTTTTAGTGAGGCAGATTTTCACAGACTCGCGGGGATGCCCTTTTAGCTCGGATAAGTTTTCTGATCGCTGATTGGTTGGACAAGATAATTCTAACCAATCAGATAGCAGGAATTTTTTCCGAGCTAAAAGGGCACCGCTAGAAGTCAGAGCAAATGCGCCTCATTAAGAAAAATTGAGTATGTAAATGAAAAAAAAATGTTATAGATAGACTAAACAAACTAATCGGTTTGAATCCTCCTTAGTAGAGATAATCCATTCACTTAACGGAATTAAATAGAATCTTCAATTTTGGAAAAGTGTTATCTAAGCTCATGAAATGGAACTGTAGTCGTAATAGCGGGTATATAATAAAATAATTTAAGCCGTCTTTAATTGAGCCGTCAGTTCATTCACTTGACAGATAAAGTTATTAATTCCAAGTATGAAAAAAATTTAAGAACTATTGGGTCTGCCCCAATCTTTTCTCCTCCCACAGTACAATTTAACAACTTTCCCTCCAATCCTCACAATCCTATTACCCCCCCCCCTCCCATCCCCCACCTTTCCTATCCCCCGATACTGTAGTTGTAGCTGTAGTAGGAAAATTTTATTGTATTACTCTCAATTCAGAAAAGAGGTCTAACTATTAATTAGAAAAAAAATGCTCCTTAGGGCTTTACTTTCTCTACACGGATCAAAATTTGAGAGAGAGAGAGAGAGAGAGAGAGAGAGAGAGAGAGAGAGAGAGAGTTGCATATAAAAG
>NC_090746.1:109727462-109732462 GCF_036898095.1 Palaemon carinicauda | reverse complement strand
TTTTATAGTTTATATATGAAAGATATTTTTTTTATGTTGTTATTGTTCATAAAGTTTTATTTTGATTATTCATTACTTCTCTTGTAGTTTATTTATTTCCTTATTTCCTTTCTTCACTAGGCTATTTTTCCTTATTGGAGCATATTGACTTATAGCATACTGCTTTTCCAGCTTAGGTTGTAGCTTACATAGTAATAATAATAATAACAATGATAATAATAATAATATATGCAACCATATTCATGTTAATTAACTTTTGGTCGGATTTACGAATAAGAAATAAAGTACACGCAATTTGTTTAAATATCATGAAATGAACATTTGATCAGCAGACTTAATTACTTATCAAGAAAATATGAGGCATATTTAATAACTTTGTATTAGTATTTCATAAAAAGAAACCTCAATACTTATCTTTAAAGGGACCAAACGTTTGATTCTTTGACAACAATACTTTGACCTACCCAAAGTACATAAGAATCAAAGGTAAATAGAGACCTTGAAATGAAAAAGTAAAAAAGAAAGTTCCTTTATTATTCTCCATTCTCTCTCTCTCTCTCTCTCTCTCTCTCTCTCTCTCTCTCTCTCTCTCTCTCTCTCTCTCTCCCTGTATCAACAGCGTCTTCCGCCCTCTGAATACTTTGATCTCTGCAAAGCCTCTTTATTGACAGACCAGAAAGATAGTGTTCTCGAGGGATATATTTTTTTAGACTACCCATTGGATTTTTTTTCTTTCCCGTTAATTTCTGAATAATCCACATCTCTGTATCTTAAAAAACCTCCAGGGAAATTTTCCATTTACAGGAATTTTCCTCAGCATAGAAATATTACCGTTTCCTTCGTGGGTCTTTTATCGCTGGAGATAGGAGACTGCCTTGGGAAAACAGACTGGATGCACCTTGTTTGTGTATCCAGGGAAAGGCTTTGTGGGGGGATATTGCATAAAAGGAATTCTTTGGACCTGTAGAGATTTCCAAAGTAAAAAGAGGAAAGAGAAACACAGGCTCGAATGAAATAAAACAACGGATCCCAAATTTCACGCTTCCTGTTCAACTTCTTTTATCTTTAGATCTTACGAATGAGAACGTCGTGGTAATTTGGGTTTTCATTCTCCATTTTTTATATTTTGTTTTTTATTTTTTGGAAAATATTGCGTTGGATAGAATGTTAATTTTATACATAATGCACCGGTATTTTGTTCTATTTTCTGTTGTTTAGGTTTTATACTATTATTATTATTATTATTATTATTATTATTATTATTATTATTATTATTATCATTATTATTATTATTATTATTATTATTATTATAACAACTAGCTAAGTTACAACCCTAATTGGAAAAGCAGGATGCTATAAGCTCAGGGAATCCAACAGAAAAAATAACCCAGTGAGGTAAGGAAAGAAGGAAATAAACTCCAAGAGAAATAATGAACAACTAAGATATTTTAAGAACAGTAACATTAAGATAAATCTTTTATATATATATATATATAAAATAAAAACTTTAAAAAAAACAAGAAGAGAAATATGATAAAATGGCGTGCCTGAGTGTTTATAAACCAGCTGTATGATGTTGCTGCATTTCAAATCAATACTGCGTTACTAATTTCATAGACATATAATGTCCCGTCATTTTTTCCATATCATAACCTTATCTTGCAGTGCCTTTACTTCTTAGGGCATTTTCTTCCTTAACGTTTATAGAATACTTAGGACATTTTCTTCCTTAACGTTAAAGAATACTTAGGGCATTTTCTTCCTCAACGTTTATAGAATACTTAGGCATTTTCTTCCTTAACGTTTATAGAATACTTAAGGAATTTTATTCCTTAACGTTTATAGAATAATTAGGACATTTTCTTCCTTAACGTTTATAGGATACTTAGGGCATTTTCTTCCTTAGCGTTTATAGAATACTTAGGGCATATTCTTCCTTAACGTGTATAGAATACTTAGGGCATTTCTTCCTTAATGTTTATAGAATATTTAGGGCATTTTCTTCCTTATGGTTTAAAGAATACTTAAGGCATTTTCTTCCTTAACGTTTATAGAATACTTAGGGCATTTTTTTCCTTAACGTTTATAGAATACTTAGGGCATTTTTTTCCATAACGTTTATAGAGGACTTAGGGCATTTTTTCCTTAACGTTTATAGAATACTTAGGATATTTTCTTCCTTGACGTTTATAGAATATTTAGTAATTTTCTTCCTTAACGTTTATAAAATACTTAAGGCATTTTTTCCTTAACGTTTATAGAATTTTCAGGGCATCTTTTTCCTTAACTTTTATAGAATACAATGCTTTTGATCACCCAGAGGTAAAAATAAATTCAACTTTGCAAGAAACAAATCTGTAAATATTTTATCCATTATAGTTTACTATGCAGTTTTTTTTTCTATCGAAATATCTTTTTATCCATACGGCAACCTATAAAAGTAAGAACCCTTGATGGTTAAATGCCAGCTCAATCTAACCATAGAAAAGAAATGAATCCCCAAATGTATAGTTCCTCTAATATCTCTTCATTTTTATTTATGATATGCTTTTTCTAGTTTATTTTTACTATAAATCTATAGTTCTGCAGTTTTACTCGCCTCTCCTTCTTTATGGAGCACTGGACAGGGTAAAAGAGTCTTCCATTTGATTTTTCATTTTCCGAGTTTTTTTTTTTCCAGTGGATCAAGAGGTTTTGTATGGTTCGATTTTTTTTTTCTCCCAACCCGGCCGAGTGACTTGTTTTATGTACATATTTGATTAGTTTCTTTCAGCTATTTCCATTGTTGATGTTATCCATTTTCTTTTTGGTATACTTTTTTTTCTAACTTGGGTTAGAATAGCATCCTGCTTTTCCAACTAGGGTTGTAGCTTAGCAAGTAGTAGTAGTAATAATAATAATAATAATAATAATAATAATGATGATGATGATGATGATGATGATGATGATGATGATGATGATAATGATAATGATGATGGAAATGCAAAAAGAAGTACACTTCATCTTTTATACAGATGTGAGAGATCTTAGGAATGTGTTGTAGTTATGTTAGAATCTTGAATTAGTTACGAAAGCCACATAATTTATCTGGTTTTCAATAACTAATTTAAGATTCTACCATTATCATTACACATTCCTCAGATTTCACACTTTTATATAAAATGTGCAACCATAATTCTTTATGCATTTCTGTAAGAACGTTTTATGTCATTGATTAAAAAAGGAGAAAATGCCTGTTCACACTCGTATTATAAAAAACGTTTGATATATACTATCTCCCTTATATATCCCCTGTACATAATAAAGGACAAATGTCTGGAATATATATATATATATATATATATATATATATATATATATATATATATATACAGTATATTATACACACATATATATATATATATATATATATATATACAGTATATGTATATGCGTGTATATATATATATATATATATATATATATATATATATATATATATATATTTACAGTATATGTATATGCGTGTACATATATATGTATATATATATGTATATATATATATGTATATATATATATATTTACAGTATATGTATATGCGTGTATATATATATATATATATATATATATATATATATATATATATATATATAAATAATAAATGTGTGTATATATATGTGTGTATGTATATTTCCAGTCACCGTCAGTTTCTTCCCGTCCCTCGGGTACAGAGTAGAGAAAATAGTCACACCCTGGTGAGAGGGGGTGTGTGTTTGTATATCTATCTCAAATATTAGTCGTCCTTTTTGACGGGTCACGTAAACTACTCTAGTAGGAAAAAACTTGCCTTTTGGCATTTATCAGTATGACGAGTTGAATAAAACGACCGCACGGGATATGAAATAGCCAGCCTAATTTCCCACATTTCAAATAAGTACATGACTGAATGAATGTGTTATCCAGAATATTAGTTATATGATATGACGTTCAGTCTAAAGAAATAGACAAGCACATTATTAACCATATCTCTGCAGTCAACGACTGAAGGGGCACTTTATTTTAGCGAGGCAGATTTGCACCGACTCGCAGCGGTGCCCTTTTAGCTCGGAATAGTTTCCTGATCGCTGATTGGTTGGACGAGATAATTCTAACCTATCAGCGATCAGGAAACTTTTCTGAGGTAAAAGGGCACTGCTGCGAGTCGGTACAAATCTTCCTCGCTAAAAGAAATGGACTATAGTAGAGAGCATATCTTCGCCCTGTCAAGCAGTCGTATTTGATATTAACTCCACACTTTACACTTTTACTTCTATGCATTCTGAACCTCCTTTAAAAAAGAAAATCGAGAAATAATAGTACGACTGAAATGTCAACGTATCCCGTACAGGAAAATCCTCTGTGTAAAAGATTACGCTTTTAAAAATGCGTCGTATTACCCGGACAAATGCTTCCATCAATCGGAGTGAAGGATAATCATACACTCTAATAGTTCGGGGAAAATGTGCCAACTGTGTGCTTACATTTTATGGTGTTTTCGACAAATGTTTGTCTGCGGAAATGTCCTTTCTAAAAAACAGTCGTTGAACAAAATATAGATAGATAGATAGATAGATAGATAGATAAAGCTTATACCACGGCTATATGAAAGGTAGAAGATAGCTTTCATGTGTTTCACCATATATCTTTGGGGGTATAAAAGGGCATTATTATTATTATTATTATTATTATTATTATTATTATTATTATTATTATTATTATTATTATTATTATTATTACTTGCTAAGCTACAACCGTAGTTGGAAAAGCAGAATGCTATAAGCCCGAGGACTCCAACAGGGAAAATAGCATGACATGTCACACGAGGTTGGACTGAAGATATATGATGAGAACGGAGTATGCAATGAAAGATGAAATATCATTGGAAGGAGAAAGGATTAATGAGGTGGAATAATTTTAGTATTTAGGAACTATGATCTCCAATACAAGGTCTTTAGTAATGCACAAGTAATTAACAATTAAAA
>NC_090746.1:109712462-109717462 GCF_036898095.1 Palaemon carinicauda | reverse complement strand
TATGCCGGCCTAAATGACATTGAGAGAGAGAGAGAGAGAGAGAGAGAGAGAGAGAGAGAGAGAGATATTCGGCCTGAATACATCGATTTTAATATATATGTAGTACGTTGGTCAAAATTTGGCTGTAACTTATTGGGTTAGGTTGGTGACAAACAAATAGACGGAGGTGAAAACATGTCCTCCTTGGCGGAAGTAATAATAATAATAATGATAATAATAATAATAATGATAATTGGACCAAAACGTAAATTTTGAGAGTTCTGACGAGGTGAATATTGCCCGGCGCACTGAGCCCTTTTATAATTTGGAATTGCAAGATATTTCTTTGGATTTATTAAATGTAATTAGTTCTTCTTACCTTCTAAATTCCTGGAATTTATCCATATATTCAAACCTACCGAAATCTTGCAACACTTCCAGAAACATTATTACTTTCTGTTACTTCCATTCTTGCCTGTTTGTCTTTCAACAATTCCAACTCTTAGTGAGATAAAGATTCACTTCACGAACATCATGGCTCTAGAGAATGGAACTTGTAAGGTTTCTCAAGATGATATTTTATTTTGAAATTGAATTTTGTGTAAGTGGGGGATATAAACTCGACGCTATATATATATATATATACACACACATATATATATATATATATATATATGTATATATATATTTATATATATATTTATATATATATGTATATATATGTATATTTATATATATATATATATATATATATGTGATAAATTTAGCCATTAGGGGGAAGGGGGGAAGCCCCACCCTGCCAGCGGGAAGGGGGGAGCCCCGCCCTGCCAGCCGGAAGGGGGGAGCCCCGCCCTGCCACCGGGAAGGGGGAGCCCCACCCTGAGAGCGGGAAGGGGGGATTCCTGCCCTGCCAGCGGGAAGGGTGGAGCCCCGGCCTGCCAGCGGGAAGGGTGGGAGCCCCACCCTACCAGCGGGAAGGGGGGAGCCCCGCCCTTCCCTGCCAGCATGAAGGGGGGAGCCCCGCCCTGCCAGCGGGAAGGGGGGAGCCCCGCCCTGCCAGCGGGAAGGGGAGAGCCCCACCCTGCCAGCGGGAAGGGGGGAGCCCCTCCCTGCCAGCGGGAAGGGGGGAGCGCCACCCTGCCAGATGGAAGGGGGGAGCCCCGCCCTGCCAGCGGGAAGGGGGGAGCCCCGCCCTGCCAGCGGGAAGGGGGGAGCACCGCCCTGCCAGCGGGAAGGGGGGAGCCCCGCCCTGCCAGCGGGAAGGGGGGAGACCCTCCGGGCTAGCAGCAGGGGGGCCAGCCCCGCCCAGCCAACAATAGAGAGTTCCTGTATCTAGCTTATTTTTAAAAAAAACTTGAAGGGTGGAAACAGGAAGGCAGTCATGAAAAGCTAAACAAGAATCTTGAAGACTTCTTCTTTCTCTCCATGAGGAAGAAGAATTCTTCAAGATTCTTGTTTTGAAGACTTCTTTCTTCTAAGAAGAAAGGGATCAATGAAAAGTGGAATCAGGAAGGCAGTCATGAAAAGCAAAACAAGAATCTTGAAGACTTCTTCTTTCTCTCCATGAGGAAGAAGAAGTCTTCAAGATACCTGTTTTGAAGACTTCTTCATGGAGAGAAAGAAGTCTTCAAGATTCTTGTTTTGAACACTTCTTTCTTCTAAGAAGAAAGGGATTAACGACAAGTGGAATAAGGAAGGCAGTCATGAAAAGCAAAACAAGAATCTTGAAGACTTCTTCTTTCTCTCCATGAGGAAGAAGACGTCTTCAAGATTCTTGTTTTGAAGACTTCTTCTTACTCATAGAGAGAAAGAAGAAGTCTTCAAGATTCTTGTTTTGAAAACTTCTTTCTTCTTCTAAGAAAGGGATCAACGACAAGTGGAATCAGGAAGGCAGTCATGAAAATCAAAACAAGAATCTTGAAGACTTCTTTCTTCTCCATGAGGAAGAAGAAGTCTTCAAGATTCTTGTTTTGAAGACTTCTTCTTACTCATGGAGAGAAAGAAGAAGTCTTTAAGATTCTTGTTTTGAAGACTTCTTTCTTCTAAGATGAAAGGGATCAACGACAAGTGGAATCAGGAAGGCAGTCATGAAAAGCAAAACAAGAATCTTGAAGACTAATAACTGATTTATTTGAAAGGATTGCGACAGAAAATACAGGAAGAAGAGGGAGACAGGAAGGAGAACGAGAGAGAAGAAATAAAGTATCCGAAAAGGAAAACTAGTTGATCAGTTTACGATTGTGCGGGTTTTAAATGAGTGAGTATAGACCATAATGTTGAAGATCCACAAATAAAGATTGTGCAGAATAAGGCGGAAACTGCACAGAAGTAGAGAATATTGAAGGACCAAATCCGAAACTCTCCCAACTCGTTGTTAGACTCCAATTTGTTCTTCTTCATTAATATGAAAGTTGAATGCTTTCCTATCAGAGCTCCAAAAGAGTCTTGGTCTCTTTGTTAGGATTCAAATTGTCATTCATCTTGAGCAGGATTGTTAGAGAAGATAAAAAGATGGTTTTAATCGTATTATTGATCAACCCAAATTTGCAA
Organism: Palaemon carinicauda; assembly: GCF_036898095.1. NCBI lineage: Eukaryota > Metazoa > Arthropoda > Malacostraca > Decapoda > Palaemonidae > Palaemon > Palaemon carinicauda. Next base: position 109,714,933 of record NC_090746.1, on the reverse strand, counting down.
GATATTATCACCGACTTTGCTTTTGAGGCCATGAAAAAGGAAACAAGATTTGGGTGATGCAGAAAATGCTTTGGTGAAAGTTAAGAGAATTATTGATTCTGGGACTTTGGAAGAAAACCAAAATACATCGACTAAAAGGAATCAATGACAAGTGGAATCAGGAAGGCAGTAATGAAAAGCTAAACAAGAATCTTCAAGAATAATTATGGATTTATTTGAAGGGATTCGGTCAGAAAATACAGGAAGAAGAGGGAGACAGGAAGGAGAACGGAAGAGAAAAAATAAAGAATCCGAAAAGGAGAACTAGTTATTATTTGCTGATCACTTTACGATTGTGCGGAATTGAAATGAGAAACTAAAGTTCATAATGTTGAAGATCGAAAAAATAAAGATTGTGCAGAATAAAGCGGAAACTACACAGAAGTAGAGAATATTGAAGGACCAAAGCTAAAATTCTTCAATCTGAACTAATTTTTTTTCCTCAAAAAGGAAGAAATTCTAAGGAGAGACACTCCAATTGGACGTCTTCCTGTTAGCACGTGCTTATAAGAAAAATGATTATATAGGACCGACGAAGGAACGGGTTTGAGATCGGAGATTTTTGGTTTACTGCGCCCCCGGATTTGAACTTCGGGCTCCAGCTTCGGTTGTCATTTTGTGTCAGACTCATCATCTGTCTGTCATCAGTGTTCGTGTCATCCAACACAAGTAACAGCTTTTAAAAGATACAACCCTTACGGGCTGTCAACACAAGGGGCCGTGGTCGCCTTGTATGTAGGCAAGTCAATCTAAATTATCATCATCAGGAGAGACAATTTGATACACGAGACCTCTTACGGTCATTATAAAAAAGGATAGTTTAATTGCAAAGGGATCAATGGTTCAATTGGGTTCCGTCGTTATGAAACGACTTTAAGATGTTCGTAAAAAGAAATTCGACCAAGAAGCGCAACGGCAGGAGGAGAGGAACTGGCCAAACGAATACTCTGAAGAAAGAGTTTGTTGCCCTTCATCAAGACCCCTGAAAGATTGATACGCAATCGGGACGTCAAAACGAAAGTTAGCTTACAGGAAGAGTAGGAATGGGGTACCTTCACACACGCGCACATGTAATATATATATATATATATATGTATATATATATATATATATATATATATATCTGTGTGTGTGTTTGCTGGGTATTATTTTCTTACCTGTTACCATGTTACTAATTTCTATGATGAATTAATATATGGGGAAATAAAACATTAAAGGGGATTTTGTATAATTACGTTTTGATGTAGCTGACCATAACAGACAGTAAGTAAAGTATTGAGAAACTAGATCTTCCTCATTCCTGTTTTTCTAAGGCTAAACTAACTAGCTTAGCATTTAAGTCTTATGGAAGTAAGACACTTCATGAATGTTGATGCTTATGGAGGTGTAGACCCAAATGCTATTTTTCCTTGGTTTTTCATAAAGACAACTGATTTCTTAGCTCTTGAGTTTTCTGCTGTTTTCTTCAAGTTATCAAAGTATATATATATATATATATATACACACACACAGTATATTTACATATATATATATATATATATATATATACATATATAGGTATATATATATATATATATATATTTATATATATATTATATATACATATGTAGGTATATATATATATATATATATATTATCCTCAAGAAAGGATAACTGAGTTTGTTTCCATTTTTCCTTTCGTGGCTCTAATACTTGATTACTTTATGCTCATCGCGTGTTAGCTTTTGTGATTTCTACACACACATACACACACACATATACAGTATATATATATATATATATATATATATGATGAATTTTGCACATTTAGACGTGTTTTTCATATTTATATAAGCCATATATTATACTCGCTTAATATCTGGATTCTCTCTATACTTCAGGATCAGAGAACCAAGGGGGGAATCAACCCAAAAGATAATAGCTTCTGGTCGGCCGGGGAATCGAACCCTGGTCGGAGAAATTGGCACGAAAATTGGTATTACACACACACACACACATATATATATATATATATATATAATATATATATATATATATATATATATATGTATATATAAATATGTGTATATATAAATATATATATATATATATATATATATATGTTTGTGTGTTTTGTATTTGCAGTGGATATTCGAGACGTCAAATGATAATAAAGAATTGAAATACGGCAACTCGATTTGTAACTTTTGTATGCTTTTGCTAACAAAGGCAGCCCTTTACTGTCTTTGGTTCGATAAGGTTAGAGAAGGCTCCGCCCATTTCGTAGTAGTAAGAAGAGCAACACCTTATCTGTTTTGTCATGGGAGCACTAGAGACATCTGACGAAAGATCCCCGGGTGTCGGCGTTCTACAGAATTATATTTAATATATCTGTTACTTTAGTAATTTACTTTGTTTTGTATCTTGATTTGTTACTTTTATTCTTTTTTAGG
>NC_090746.1:109702462-109707462 GCF_036898095.1 Palaemon carinicauda | reverse complement strand
ATTTGATTATGTAAACTAAAATTTTAATCCAGGTTTAGTTCTACAATTATGATACGTCTCTTCTGGCATTTATAGAAATAATGAAAACAATACTATTCCTTCATACACTATTCATGTCAATTAATATTACTAATCTTCATTTAACACAAGCAATAGGGATATATATTTAATGCACTTTTTCTTGATGTAACATCAAAATCCTGTGAGGCTTCATAGCCTTTTATTTTGTTAAATCTTAGGGAAAAGGTAATTAGTAATTTGGAAACCATTAAGACAATCTTGCTGTTATGTTCTGGCTTCGTACATTATTCAACACATAATGAGTTCATATACAAGTAGTTGAGAGCAACAATGTCACAATAATTCAAACAATATGAAACATGAGATGGCAAGCTTAAAAAGTGCGGCAGAGAGGTTCTGTCTAACCAAATCGTTTGTCTTCATGTTAATTTCTTAACCTAATACATAAAAATATGTAACAATAACTAATGTTTTTATTATTCATTTCATTCTGCCTTTTTTTTTAAACTTACGTTTTGTCCAATTTTTCTTTTGTCCTTTCTTCTACCCCATATGTCTATGTTTATTCTTCCTATTTGGCATTTACATTCTTTTATCCATTTATTTTTATTTGGTTTTGACTTTTGATATTTTATATACTTAATTATGTATATGCTTCCTTATATTTTTTTGTATTTTATATTTTCTTTGGCATTTGTTTATTTATTTCATACTTTTGAATTAGATTTGTAGCCTTGAAAACAATCAATATTGTGAATAAGCAGGAAAACATTAATAAAAATTATCCAATGTAATTACGATAAATGGTATCAGCTCCCAAATACAGATTTATCAAATTACAGTAATCGTTATGAATGTTATCAACTATCAAACAAAGATTTATCAAATTACTGCAATCATAACAAATGCTATCAACTCTTATAAACAGATTTATCAAATTACTGCAATCGTGATGATTGCATTATTTTGATAAATGCCAACAGCTCTAAAAATAGATTTATCAAATTATTGCTTTTCGATATTACAACTTCTAAAAAAGAAAATAGCTCGGAAAAGTTTCCTGATCGCTGATTGGTTGGACAAGATAATTCTAACCAATCAGCGATCAGGAAACTTTTCCGAGCTAAAGGGGAACCCCAGCGAGTCGGTGCAAATATGCCTCGCTAAAAGAAATGGACTATAGATGGGTACTCTGTAGATCGCAGACCTGCTCTGCGCTAGCTTATTTCTCTACCTTTTGCTCGATCTTGACCTTGACCTTTGACCTTAACATATAATAATTGGCGTGGATTTTCGTACACACTAATATGAACCAAGGTTGAACTCTCTGTGACAACGATGTCCAAACTTATGGCTGATTACGTAAATTGGACATTTTGCTTGACCATGACCCTGACCTTTAACCTTGAACTTCCAAAATGTAATGACTTTCAGCTTATTACATAACAGCTAATCCCTTAAAATTTCATTACGATTAAAATTGTGGTCAGGAAGCTGTTCACAAACACACACACACACACAAACACAAACATGAGGTAAAACATAACCTCCCTTCAACTTCGTTGGAGGAGGTAATTACCGTAAGCGTTTATCTCGTACATAACCCTATCAAATAACATCATTAATTACGTTGTTCCATATCCAAGGTTATTTGTAATGATAACAGTACGCATTGACCAAAATAATATCCATTGCATCGCCAGATAACGTTAAAATTCAAACTTACTCTTTGTCAAGGAAGGTAAAACCTAAAGATATTTATGGTTATTTTGTTGAAAAAGATTATTTTACTAAAATTATTTTTGGATCTATCTTATTATTCCGGCCATCTGGTCTAATTGCATTGACCGGTAGTAATCTCTTTAGCCGACACGCAAGCATGAAATGAGCTCCTTAACTACCCGACCTCTAGCTAATTTCGAACCTTTTCTTAAACGGTGTTTACACGTGGAACGGTTTGTCGAACGCTGTTCGACAGATGAATGTTTGAAATGATGTTCGAACGTGTGAACAGTGTATTTGGTTGTGGAATGGTTCGTCGAACGCGATTCGAAACAAGTGTTTTGAGTGATGTTCGAACGTGTGAACGGGGTATTTGGTCGTCGAATATGATTCGACAGATAAGTGTTTGAAGTGATGCTCGAACGTGTGAACGTGGTATTTGGTTGTCGAACACGTTCGATGAACGTGATTCGACATAAGTGTTTTAAGTGATGTTCTAACGTGTGAACGGGGTATTTCGTTGTCAAACATGTTCGTCGAACGTGGTTCGACAGATAAGTGTTTGAAGTGATGTTCTAACGTGTGAACAGGGTGTACGGTTGTCGAACAGTTCGAAGAAAGTCTGTTCTCACCTAACTTTTGTGGTCCGGGCTTCATTGTCTACTAACCTTATGCATTTGTGACTGACTCCACCTCTTCGAACCGTTTGACAAGCAGGTTCGACAACCGGGTTCGGCGAACAGTTCGACCGTTTGAACCCCGGTTTTATGGAAAACATGTTTTGAAGTAAGATGAAAGTAGCGAACACAACACGCCTATTATATCAATGCATGGTCAATGATTTACTTATAGATTTTAATACGACGCATATGTTTTGATTCTGTGTGACCTATATATGACCTGGAATAATCTCATAGTACGTAGAAAACACCTAATGTGAGCTTCTTATACAGTTTCAATTGTGAAGATTGGCGTGATTGTATAGAGGCATCCTTCAAAAGTAATATCCCTTATATAACAAAAAGCAAGTTTGCGTTTACACACACACACATATATACTAATATATATATATATATATATACACTGTATATATATATATATATATACACTGTATATATATATATATATATATATACTGTATATATATATATATATATATATGTATATATATATATATATACACTATTTAAAATAAACGTAATTTTAATCGGGGATACTCCGTAAAAATATACTGTTTTCAGCCGTATTTTAGTAGTATAAAGACTACCGTAATTTTATCCTACTTTGTTATTATATTTTACGGGTTGGTGACCGTAATATCCCTCCTTTACGTCAATATATTTGCTTTTAAACGGTAAAAATCCTGGAATAAATGTTGCCAGGAATTTGCCGTGTTTTTCAATGCAGATTTTTAACAGTATATATATATATATATATATATATATATGTATATATATATGCATATATATATACAGTATATATATGTATATATATATATATATATATATTATATATGTGTGTGTGTGTGTATATGTGTATACACTCCCTGTCCCTCGGTAGGGGGAGCCGGTGGGAAGGGTTGTATATGTAGATGTGCATGTGTGCATATCTATCTAAATATTTAATCTCGTCACTTTTGACGGGTCGAGTACACTAATTTTACATAAAAAAAACTTTTAAAGATACTGTTTTTATTAGAAAAACTTTAAAAAATACTGTTTTTATTCCTCCTTTAGAATGCAACACTCTTTCATTTGAAACAAGGGAAGCAACGATCCTGTGTCGTTAAAGGTAACTGTTGTGATTCAGGTCTGTTATTGTGTAATCTGTAAATCCTTGGTCACTTCTACACCATCGGCGGCTGGCATTAATCCGTAAATCGGAGAAACTTAACCTGGATTAAGGTGTTTGTAAGAGTGGTTGTGTAAGTTTATTTCTCTCTCTCTCTCTCTCTCTCTCTCTCTCTCTCTCTCTCTCTCTCTCTCTCTCTCTCTCTCTCTCTCTCTTCAGCACCTATAAGAATGAATTGAATAAAGCGTTTTATTTCTCTTTCTTTCTCTCTCTCTATATATATTTATAAGCACTTTATATATATATATATATATATATATATATATATATATATATATATATATATATATATATATATATGTGTGTGTGTGTGTGTGCGTGCGTGTGTGTGTGTATGCAAAAGAGGCCAGACAGGGACAGGCAAGAAGATTATGTTAAAACATAAAATTCATTATCGTCATAGGTATTGCTAAACAAAGAACACAGAATTCCAGAAACATTCTTGCTATTAAAACTTTACTAAACAATAAAATGAGTCTTTTTATTTAATTTTTTTAGGAATACAATTTTAAAGGCCTCTCATGAATGGCAGAGGCAAGGGTCAATGACATTGCCCTATCAAGCAGGACAATGCCGTAGGCGTAGAGACTGACCATATATACATATGATCAGCGCCCAAACCTCCTCTCCATCCAAGCTTGGATCAACGAGAGCCAGGCAATGGCTGCTGATGACTCAGCAGATAGACCAATAAGCTCCCCTAAACCTCCCATCCTTAGCTCATAAGAATGGTAAGGTTGCAGGAACCAAAGGAACTGAAAGTTTGAGCGGAACTCAAACTCCAGTCTGGCGTTCACCAGTCAGGGACGTTACCACTTAGGGTCTTATTTTATGGAATGATTGGTGGAAATAATAAGAGTGTTAGGCGAGTAGTTGATGGATTGAAATGGGGACACTAGCCTGTAATTAGACTTAGAGGACTATGGGTATATTTTTTATGACTTGGATGGATGAGAAACTGGAGGGTAAGTAAAAAAAAAGTCGTATGCGTTGTACATAGTCAATTAATTGCAATTCCCAAGAAAAAAATAAACCTCTAACACATATGGCCTTGTAAAACAATCAGAATCTGGATTCATGTTTTCATGGCTAGACCTTCAATTATATCAGATTTTGAAATTAATCCTATTTGTCCTCTAGGTTTATAATTTTAAAATATATCTTGAGATTTCGTTGAATAAATAATAAAAAGTCTCGAGTATGTTTAGGTTACATTATGAATCATTATCATAAGCAATACAATAAAGTAAAACTCTGATAATTATGTGGTGAATCGTGAAATCCTCCAACATCCTATTTGCTTTAATGTTTATTCATGATCACGGGTCCGCCATTCTCCAGAACTAGTGATGAAGCTGTTCTAATTATTTGCGCTAATGTTACCTGTTGGGCATTTAATTAATTAT
>NC_090746.1:109677462-109692462 GCF_036898095.1 Palaemon carinicauda | reverse complement strand
GAAAATAGACCAGTGCAGAAAGGAAATAAGGAAACAAATAAACTGATATATATATATATATATATATATATACTGTATATATATGCATATATATGTTCATATATATATATATATATATATATGATGACTTTTACAATAACGAGAAGAGAAATAAAACTTTTATTACACCTGAAAAAAGCTGTAAAATGCACTGCTTTTACCGAGAAATTGAGATAAGAGATTAACAGTTCGTGTAGAATGAAGAATGAGGATATTGTTTTCTATTACATATTTGTTAGAAAAGCAAGCAGCTAATTAGAAATCATAAGAAAAAAGAATGCCTGAGTGACACGATGTAAATGATATTCTCTAAGGGCAATAGAATTTTCCATCATGTAAGTAATCAAGAAAAGGAAGGAATGATATTCCTAATCGGGTAGTTGAATCAGTAGAACTTCAAAAGTTCAAAGTTGCAGCAAATGTTTTTTTATGTTGAACAGGCTGACATAAGTCTTTTTATAGCTTATATATGACATATCTGTTTTGACGTTGATACTATTTGTAGAAGGATTTATCGTTAATTTGTTCTCTTCATTTATATATTTCCTTAATTCCTTTCTTCACTGGGCTACTTTTCCCTGTTGGAGCCCTTGGGTTATAGCATCTTGCTTTTCCAACTAGGGTTTTAGCTTGGCTAGTAATAATAATAATAATAATAATAATAATAATAATAATAATAATAATAATAATAATAATAATAATAATAATAATAAGAATAATAATAATAATAATATGAATAATGATAAGACTATATAATTATTACATTGTTTTCAAAGAAAACCTAGAGCAGAATTATCTTAAGACTGCACACATGTCTCTGCACACACTTGGATAGATAAATAAAAATAAACATATTCTAAGGACAGATAATCTGGACCCATAATATCAAAATTCATATAAGGAAAATAAGGTGATGAAATATCTCTAATCTAATTTTCTTTGAAGGTTTAAAGGTAGCTTATGAATAGCAGAGGCAAGGGCCAGTGACATTGTCCTAGCAATGATCAGCGCCCAAGCCCCCACTTCACCAAAGCTAGGACAAGGGAGGTCAGGCAATGCCTGCTGATGCCCTAGCAGGTATACCTATAGATTCCCCCAAACACCCCATCTTTAGCTCACGAAAATAGTGAGGTTGCAGACACTGCAAGAAAATATAGAATGAGTGGGGCTCGAACCGTTGTCTGGCAAATCGCCAGACAGGTACGTTTCTGGTCGGCTACCACAAATTTTTATGTCAATTCTGATGTAGTTTCTATCTATTTTTGATATTCATGTTAGAGCGTAAATTGTTATAATTGGTATGCGTTCCTCTCAGTTAATATTTATCATCCCAAACCAAGTAACGATTTGTTGAACATTTTTTTGTGTCAGTTCCCCAAGTAGAATATCAACGATGGCTGGGAATACATTATTCATGGGTAGGTCTGTATTTCCCTTTAGTGGTGCTAATGAACAATAATGAGCAGCGGGACACCAATTAAAGACTTTTTGTCAAATGACGCAATTTCAACACTGCGACAGCAATTACAATTTTTTTCATACAAGAGATGAAAAAACTTTGAATTAATGCTTCAGAATTTTTTTTAAGGTTAGTAATCGACTATGATTATCGTTCAGTTGATGAGGTCATTCTATCTCTTGCTTATCTGAAATATCAATATTATATATATATATGTATATATATGTATAACTATATATATATATATTGATATATGTTATATGCACACACACACACACATATATATATATATATATATATATTTATATATATAATATATATACACACATATATATAAACATATATATATATACACACACACACATATATATATATATATATATATGTGTGTGTGTGTGTGTGTGTGTGTGTCCCATGTTGACGGATAATGAGACATCGGAACATGGGTTTTTTTCACTTGATTACAAAAGGTTCGTAAGTACACCGTACACAGCTACACTCTCTCAAAATGCAATCTTGCTACAACAACATGCTGAATAGTTAGATTGTGTGGAATTCTCAGGATTTTATAGTTCATTTACCTTGACAAGGTTGAATCTGTGTACGTGCATATTTATCTAAATATTTAGCCGTCATTTTTGACGGGTACCGTACACTAGTTTATTTACATTATGTTATCTTAATCAGTTGTGACTGACAACAGAAACTATACATTTTGGTAGTTTTTCCTGCAATGAACATCGAGTAGTCATTAATTAACAAAATGAAATTCGAAAGCATCCCTTTGCTTTAGTAGATGGTTGGAATAACGTGTAAAATACTTACTTATAACAGGAAAAGAATCACAATCAAATTTTTCAATTCCTATCTTTAATAACTTATAAATAGCATTTAAAACACCTAAAGCGGATTGAATTAATAAAATCAGTGGCTAAATAAAATTCTAGATAATTCATCATCATCATCTCCTACTACGCCTATTGACGCAAAGGGCCTCGGTTAGATTTCGCCAATCGTCTCTGTCTTGAGCTTTTAATTCAGTACTTCTCCATTCATCATCTCCTACTTTGCGGTTTATAGTCCTAAGCCACGTAGGCCTGGGTCTTCCAATTCTTCTAGTGCCTTGTGGAGCCCAGTTAAACGTTTGGTGAACTAATCTCACTGCAGATAATTATTACTTTAGATAAATTAATATAAATTGGTTTCTATACCACATTCAAGAGTCTAATAGTTATTTGGAAAAATTTCTAAGAAATAAACAACTTACAACTAGTTAAAGTTAAAGAACTTGGCCAACTAAAGAGTAAGACAGTCTTGAGAACTTCTTTCCATTGTTATCTCCACATAAAGGCGTTGATTGCCTGATACGCCTTCTCTAGTGCCTTCTATCAAAGACGTCCTCTTCCCCCTAACCTTTTCTCTCCATATCATCCTTCACCTTACCTTCTTCTTCCCCACCGTTATCCTTGCATTAAAGGGTTAATTTCCCCGATGCGCCCTCTCTAATGCTTTCTATCAAAGACGCCCTCTTCCCCAAAACCTCTTCTCTCCATATCATCCTTCACCTTATCTTCTTCTTCGCCACCGTTATCCTTACATTAATGGGTCGGTTGCCTGATGCACCCTCTCCAATGCCTTCTATCAAAGGCATTCTCTTCCACCAAACCTCTTCTTTCCATATCATCCTTCACCTTATCTCGCCATCTAATTCTCCCCTCTCAATCTTCCCATTAACAAGTTCCTCCCAAGCCCTCCTCAATCTCGCGCCACCTTCCACACACACACACACACACACACACACACACATACACACACACATATATATATATATATATATATATTTATATATATATACAGTTATATAGGTGTATATATGTATTTATGTATACGGTGTATCTATATATATATATATATATATATACATACATACATACATATATACATGCTCACACCATCTCAGTCATGACACTCATATCACTACTGAAATCTTTACTACGTCTGCTATTCTTCTTATTTCATCAATTTCCAATCTTTCAAGTAGTGAAATTTCTGGAAAAAAAAATTTAGTGCAAATATTAAAAGAGATTAAAAACTGCCTTCGAAATTTCTGACAGTGAAAAAGAATTAAACCAGAAGACATAAAAGGGGTTTCAGATATAATCTTTCCAGATATTTGCCAAAATCATTGATGCTTACTTGTTTAGTTTTACTGGATAATTAGATTCCTTTGTGGCAACGCTGTTCTAAGAGTTACGTTAAGGATTTGAATTCATGATAATTTAAAACAATCTATTACCTTATCAAAGTAAATTTTTTGTCAACATAATTTAATCTTTATTTGATAGATTAAAACATTCTATTAGAGATAGTTGAATATATTTTCCCTCAACATAGTTTTATCTCTATTGAATAAATTAAAACATTCTATTAGAGATAGTTGAATATATTTCCGTCAACATAGTTTTATCTCTATTGAATAAATTAAAACATTCTATTACATATAGTTGAATATATTTTCCGTCAACATAGTTTTATCTCTATTGAATAAATTAAAACATTCTATTAGAGATAGTTGAATATATTTTCCCTCATCATACTTTTATCTCTATTGAATAAATTAAAACATTCTATTAGAGATGGAAAAAAAAAAGTTAATTTCGTATTTGTAACTTCATATCAACACGAAGGTTTATCCAGAGAAAACGAAACATGGGAACGTTCCATACTAAAAGAATGAGGAAAACCAATAATTTGCACAAGAAAAGAATAGAAAAAAAGAAGAAATGAATAATTCCACCCTGTAAGTTGTTGCTAGACCATCGTAAAAAAAGACTGCTCCCGTGGGAGGACTTCAAAGCCACATACCAGTCTGATGCATTTCTGGCGCACTTTCAGTGTTTTTTTTTTTTTTTTTTTTTTTTTTTTTTTTTTTTTTTTTTTTTTTCAATTTGAATAACATGAGATTGGCGGCTCCGGTCAGTCTTTTAGGGTACGACGTACCCTGCCTTATCCAAAAGCTCTTGCGTCGTTCAAATTTCAGTCGACATGAAAGATGAATGTAATGGAATTGGGTTGTATTAAACAGAATAGAGGCAAAAAAACGTAAAGTGATTAGTTGTACTGTTAAAATTTAGTCGTAAAAAAAAAATGGAATAGATGTGCCTGGCAGTTTGCCTTTCAAAAACAGATATATTGACGTAAAGGACTGATATTACGGTCACCAACCCGTAAAAGAAAATGATAAAGTATGATAAAATTACGGTCTCCTATATTTTACTGAAATACGGCTAAGATCAGTATATTTTTACGGAGAATCTCCGATTAAAATTACGGGGTTTATTTTTACAGTGGGTTTATAAATGAAATTGAAAATACGTGTGCCATATCACATATGGCACATGTATTTTCATGGAAGAAGTGATATGAGATGACATGATATAGACTATTGAATATAGCTATGAACATAGTTATGAATGGAGAGTAATATTTGATGTTTTAACATGAGCTAAGGCGTTGTATACTGTGTCCGTATCAGCAGATGGGGTTCGTATCCTGGGCCACTATTATTAGGGGAAGCTTACCATCTTCATTATCTCCTCCAACGCCTATTGATGTAAAGAGGCTCGGTTAGATTTCACCAGTCGTCTCTATCTTGAGCTTTTAATTCAATACTTCTCCATTCATCATCTCCTACTTCACGCTTCATAGTCCTCAGCTATGTAGGCCTGGGTCTTCCAACTCTTCTAGTGCCTAGTGAAGCCCAGTTAAACGTTTGATGGATTAATCTCTCTTGGGGAGTGTGAAGGGCATGCCAGCTAATCATTTCTATGTATTTCTATTTTCTAGTTTTCACTATATTCATTTTACCCTTTGAAGAGGATGATGTCAGAAGAGTGTGGTATTTCAACTATTTCTCAGTGTTGAAGGTACAATCCCCAAGCTCTTTTTACCTCCGCCAACGAAGTTGGAAGGAGGTTTTGTTTTACCCTCTGTTTCTGTGTGTTTTTATTTGTGAACAGCATCCTGGTCGCAGTTTGAATCGTAGAGTAATGAAACTTGCACGGATTAACTGTTATGTAAAAAGCTGGGAAAAATCTAATTTTGGAAGGTCAAGGTCAAGGTCACGATCAAGCAAAATATCCAATTCATGCAATCAGCCATAAGTTTGGACATCGTTGTCACAGAGACTTCAAACTTGGCTTATATTTGAATGTGTGAAAATGCGCGCCAATGAATATATGTTAAGGTCAAAGGTCAAGGTCAAGGCCGGGAAATAAGCTGTGGCGGCGGAGGTCTGCGCTCTACTGAGTGCCCCTCTAGTTCTTGAGTTCTGCAAATGCAGCTACCGACCACTGCTTGTTGTCGATGGCCAAACTCGAACTCGGTCTCAGGAGCACTGATCTCGGCTGGGGACTCCCCGTCCCACCTATACAAGGATGTTGATAGTTGCATTTGGATGTCTTATTGTCGTCATGGCAGGTAGATCATTAAAAAAAAAAAAGTTAATATAGTTATTTTCTTATTTGGAATCATTTGTTCCAAAGCAATTTCTATTTGAAATTTTCTTTACAAAATATACTTGTTGGCAAAGGGCTGTTTTAAGCTTCCTCATCAGATATTTATTTTAATTGTCGGCAATTTAATTTCCAATCTTGTTCTATTTCGCAGTTACCATTAGCAATCGTTATTTTTTTTTCATCGTTTACAGTATTTTATCCCAAGTACCAATCACGAATATTACATAATATAAATAAAAATTAAAAGCAAATTACATTTCACGTAATGCGTTTGTGCATACGTTTCAACCCCCTTGGGAAATAGAATGCAATCTTGAACACAGGTAATTATCACTAATTACTTCTAATGAGTTGCCGACTATCAGAAGGGAAACCGCTCTCAAGTAATGTAATTAGAATAAGCACTACAGCTCCTATTAGAATTTGTCCACTCAAACTCCTTCAACGGATGGGGCTAAACTTTTGTCCTAATTAGATAATTGTCACCGATTTCAGCGGGCGTCTGCAATTAACGATGTTGTAACTGTTTCTGTCGTCAGTTGCAATCACCAGGTTCTCGCTTAGAACTACCTTGGTTTTATTTACCATTTTAACCGAGAGGATGTTACTCTCAAAGTATCTTTTGGGGGAGGTGCTGTAGTGAGTGATGTTTTCGAATAATTGATAATTCATATTATTATTATTATTATTATTATTATTATTTTTTATTATTATTATTATTGTTGTTGTTGTTGTTGTTGTTATCATTATTGTTATTATTATTATTATTATTATTATTATTATTATTATTATTGTTGTTATTATTATTATTATTGTTATGATTATTATTATCATTATCATTATTGTTGTTGTTGTTGTTGCTGTTATTATTTTTATTATTATTGTTGTTGTTGTTGTTGTTATTATTTTTATTATTGTTGTTGTTGTTATTATTGTTATTATTGTTGTTGTTGTTGTTGTTGTTGTTGTTGTTGTTGTTGTTGTTATTATCACTAGCTAAGCTACAACTCTAGTTGGAAAAGCAGGATGCTATAAGCCCAACGGCTCCAATAGGAAAGGAAATAAGGAAATAAATAAACTGAAAGAGAAGTAATGAACAATTGAAATAAAATATTTTAAGAACAGTAACAACACTAAAGTAAAGCTTTCATATATAAACTATTAAAACACTAATAAAAGAGGAAGAGAAATAAGATAGAATAGTGTGCCAGAGTGTACCCTCAAACAAGAGAACTCTATCCCAAGTCAGTGGAAGACCATATGGTACAGAGGCTATGGCACTATCCAAGACTAGAGAACAATGGTTTTATTTTGGAGTGTCCTCCTGGAAGAGGTGCTTATCATAGCTAAAGAGTCTTGATATTTTGGCGGGCAAAGGAAATGATGTTTTCGGTATACCGCTATTCATCAGATCAGCCTTATGTAGTCACTTGGCCAGGTTGGTGATGAAAATTGGCCAAACCCCAGACATGACTAAGGACATGTCTGAGGACTCTTTCTTGGACTGGACTAGAAACGGCTTTGTTTATTATTGAAATTATTAAAATATATTTCATTATCAAAATCATTAGAATTATTATTATCATTTTGAAAATTATTATCATTATCAATATTGGGGTTAGTCAGTACTTGGAAGGGTGACCATCAAGAAATATCAAACCCCGTCATTATGTAGGAGCATTTCTTATCTTTGGAGCAGGGTGTGTGCTTTGCAAACTGTGAGCCGGAGTTCGAGCCCAGCTCAAACACTACAATTTGCAGATTTTATTATGAGCTGTTTGGCTGAGCTTATAGTAAAGCAGCCATTTCCAGAACCTACCTATCGTCCATTTCTTTTAGCGATGCATATTTGCACCGACTCGCAGCGGTGCCCTTTTAGCTCGGAAAAGTTTCCGGATCGTTGATTGGTTGGACGAGATAATTCCAACCAATCAGCGATCACGAAACTTTTCCGAGCTAAAAGGGCACCGCTGCGAGTCGGTGCAAATATGCATCGCTAAAAGAAATGGACTATAGTCTTCGCTTGGTTGGAGGGGCAGGAGGAGGGGGCCCCTTGGGCACTGGTCATATGTATAAATGGTTGGCCCCTGGGAATCTTGTGCTGTATTTTGCTTCTGCCATTAATGAGCTACATTTGAAGGGATAAGCCGTTTAGAGAAATTCGTAATTTGTTGATGATTACGTATAGAATAATACCCTTGGCTATTTACAACAATAATTTAATATATTTTTTTTTCATGTAATTAGTGGCATTAATAACAATACATTGTCATGTAAATTGGGGACATTAAGATTAAGAAAAACCGCCTGCGTTATTCGCCGTAAAATGCAATTATCCTTTGTAATTGCAGATATTAAAATAAACGAGTGACTATAATTGTGACAAATTCTTATTTTTCCAACGGGATTGAACACAAAATGAAAGAAAAAAAAACACTAATTTTCCAGAAAATTAAATCATATAAATATATACATCGTTTTTTTCTCAGAATTAAAACTGTTTATAGAAACTCTGCAAAAGGATTTGATTATGAAAAAAGCTGTTTGATTAGCAGGGGTGTGGAAATATTAACACGATCTCATTAACTGATAGTTTTTAGAAATTATAATTTCTCGAGGCACGCAGAAACATACATACGCATGCACATAGTATATATATATATATATATATATATGTATACACACATACATATATATATAAATGTGTGTGAATATGTATGTGACTTAAGGGTACAGCACTTACATATCGTTTGCTAGATCGTGGATAGACCCTGGTCTATCACCCTTTAATTGATTCGCCAGTTTATTGGTACCCGCATCTGGAGGTCTGTAACATCTATTGCCATCTCTCTCTCTCTCTCTCTCTCTCTCTCTCTCTCATATATATATATGTATATATATATATTTATATATATATATATATATATATATATATCTACCTAATATATATATATATATATATATATAATATACATATATATATATATATGTATATATATACACATTTATGTATATGTATATAAACACAGTATATGTTTGTATACGTATGTATATATATGTATGTATGTATATTATTATATATTATATTATTATAATAATATAATAATACAATAATGATACGTATGTATGTATGTATGTATATTAGTTTTACATCAATATGAACCTCCATCTGGAGCAATATCACTGGATGGACCAACGCCACTCAAATATCCCATTGAGAGAGCAAAATTGAGCTTAATCATGCGAATTAAACTGAATTCTCCGTTTTGATTGCATAATCAACGCCGATATCCTTCGGTGAGTAAATCCTCCGAAAGTTAATTAATCCTCCTGTCATCAGTATCCACCGGTTTAAAGGTTTAAAGGCCGCTCGTGAATGGCAGAGGCAAGGGACAATGACATTTTACTTTATTTCCTTTTATTTCCTTTCCTCACTGGGCTATTTTTCTCTGTTGGAGCCCTTGGGCTTATAGCATCATGCTTTTCCAACTAGGGTTGTAGCTTGGCTAGTAATAATAATAATAATATCAATGCCCATATATGCATATATGCGCCCAAGCCCCGTCTCCACCCAAGCCAGGACCAAGGAGGGCCAGGCAATGGATGTTGAGGACTCAGCAGATAGGCCTATAGAATCCTTCAAAACCTCCGTCCTTATTTCACAATGATAGTGAGGTCGCAGCGACCAAGGAAATGAACGAGTTTGAGCGGGACTCGAACCCCAGTCTGGCGTTCACCAATCAGTGACGTTACCACATTGGCCAGATAATATCTCCTCTTTAGATGATTTAAAATGAATAAATCTCGCTTAATCCGTATATTTAAACATTCTGAATTTGGTTTCCATAATTAGCAACATTATCTGAATTTGATTAGATTAGGGAGGGAGGAAAACTAAAATAATGAAGCTTCCTAATTTGCATATTAAAAGCAATTATCTGAGATAATTGCCGAGGTTAAAAAAGGTGATTAAAGCACATTAAGATTTCTAAGAAAGACCATTCGTTGGAGATAATATGAATAAGAAAATTTGTGATTACTTATGAAAATGTAAGAAATTCTTTCTGTATAATTAAGTTTTTATATGAAAAATTAATTAAGAATGGATACAATGCATATTCTGGCATTCTATTAATCACTATAAAAGGCTAAAAAAACCCATAATCGTGTAGGTTTATACAAAGAACACTCACCACATACAGTACACTCACATACACACACACACTCACGCACACACACACACACACACACACATATATATATATATATATATATATACACACATCGTACTTGTCACGCTCAGGGGGCAGAAGGAGTAGTCATACCTGGTGTGAGGGGGGCTACCCCTAGAGGTACACTTGGAAACCACTCTCTCCCACAAATTGCTAAACCAGCGGGTTGTAGTTACGAAACGGGGACGCGGTAGGAACGTTTGTCTGTGTGTGTGTATGTTCGTGTCCACGTGCGTGTGTGTGCATATCTATCTAAATATTTAGACGTCGTTTTTGACGGCACGGGGACACTTAAAACGTCTCGGTGACAACGAAACCAGGCTTTAATGTCGGTATGATTAAGGCTAATTTTACCGCAGCCAGTGATCCTGCTTGACCCCTCTAAATGCTTGCCTAATCGAGCCTAGGTCCAGGCCAACGAAGGGCAAATCAATTAACGTCATCACTATTCCGGCTGACCAAATGCAGTTCGTAACTCTCCATAATCGGTTCCATTCACATCAATTAAGAGTTGAGGAGCGCACCTAGAGATGAAATATGTATTCTAGCATTTTCTGGTGTTTAGGAAATTAACTCTCTCTCTCTCTCTCTCTCTCTCTCTCTCTCTCTCTCTATACAGACATATATATATATATATATATATATTTTTTATTCATTATATGTATTTATATATACATTTATATTTATTTATCATATGTATATGTATATATATTAGTATATATATATATATATATATATATTATCTCTTCTCGCGGCCTCTCTCACTATATATATATATATATATGTGTGTGTGTGTTATGTATATATATGTATATATATATATGTGTGTGTGTGTGTGTGTGTATGTATATATATATATATATATATGTGTGTGTGTGTATATATATATATATATATATATCTCTTTTTGCGTTCTCTCACTATATATGTGTTATATGTGTATATGTATATATATATATATATATATATATTATCTCTCTTCTCGCGGCCTCTCTCACTATATATACACACACACACACATATATATATACATATATATATATATATATATATATATATTAATGAAACTTATCAAATCGTTCAATATCGTAAGGCTTCAATGAAACGCAAAATACTGGTTTCCAAATCCAATTAATTAACAGGCAATAATTGTCAAATGTCAAGCGTTATATTTCTCCATCCTAACGAACAGAATTAAATATAATAGGAAAATATCCTCAATTTTATTTGGCAGAGAGAGAGAGAGAGAGAGAGAGAGAGAGAGTATTGAATCAGTAAAAGCTATTTCCAATATCAAATTCTGGTAAATCGGATTAATATTGCATTGGCACGGTACAAGTATAAAAAGAGGTTTTGCGGAATCAGATGTAAATTGGTTGATTGTTTATCTGGCTATTAATATTACGTATTAAGATGATAAATTATATTGTGGAATCGTAAATTGTTTATCTGTCTATAATAATTACTTATACAGATGATAAATTATATTGTGGAATCGTAAATTGTTTATCTGGCTATAATTATTACTTATACAGATGATAGATTATATTGTGGAATCGTAAATTGTTTATCTCGCTATAATTATTACTTGTGCAGATGATAAATTATATTTTGGAATCGTAAATGGTTTATCTGGCTATAATTATTACTTATACAGATGATAAATTATATTGTGGAATCGTAAATTGTTTATCTGGCTATAATTATTACTTATACAGATGATAAATTATATTGTGGAATCGTAAATTTTCAATTGTTTCTCTGGCTATTAATATTACTTATAAAAAGGATAAATTATATTAAGAAATCGAAATTGGTAATTGTTTATCTGGCTATTAATATGACGTATAAAGATGATGAATTATATTGTGGAATCAGATGTAAATTCTTAATTGTTTATCGGGCTATTAATATTACGTATAAAGATGATAAATTATATTTTGGTATCGTAAATTGTTAATTGTTTATCTGGGTAATAATATTACGTATAAAAAGGATAAATTATATTGTGGAATCAGATGTAAATTCTTAATTGTTTATCGGGCTATTAATAATAGGTATAAAGATGATAAATTATATTGTGGAATCGTAAATTGTTAACTGTTTATCTGGCTATTAATATTACGAATAAAGATGATCAATTATATTGTGGAATCGTAAATTGTTAATTGTTTAGGTGGCTAATAATATTACGTATAAAATGGATAAATTATATTGTGGAATCATATGTAAATTTTTAATTGTTTATCTGACTATTATTATTACGTATAAAAAGGATAAATTATATTGTGGAATCGGATGTAAATTGTCGATTGTTTATCTGACTATTAATATTACGTATAAAGATGATGAATTATATTGAAGAATCGTGTAAATTGTTAATTTTTTATCTGGCTATAATTATTACGTATAAAGATGATAAACTATAATGTGGAATCGTAAATTTTTAATTGTTTATCTGGCTATTAATATTACGTATAAAAAGGATAAATTATATCGTGGAATCAGATGTAAATTGTTAATTGTTTATCTTACTATTAATATTATGTATAAAGATGATAAATTATATTGTGGAATTAGCTGTAAATATATGATTGTTTATCTGACTATTAATATTATGTATAAAGATGATAAATTATATTATTGAAAAAGTATTGAATAGACTTCAGACTTTTAGACATATTTTGAAATACAATATATATTATATACAATAAGCAAGTAAAGAAAAAACTATGGTGAAATAAACCATAGCTCAAAATATGATTATTTATAAACAATAGAAAACGTTTAAATAAAATTAAGCTAGCTGAAAAAAAAGCAAAATAAAGCAGTCCAAAATATGACTAATTTTAAACAAAAGAAACTGTTTCACTAAAAGTGAGCTAGCTATCGTAATCTAAACTGAATTTAAATCCTTATTCGTTGGTATATATGTAAATAACATAATTCTATTTAATTTTCGACTATCATCATAGAGCATCCTAATAGGTTTTCTCTCTTGCACAAAAAATATGCAAATTTGAAACTCAGTATTTGTTGAGCCAAAATACTTTAATTCAATTTTGCTCGTCCGATCTATAAGCGCAAAAATAAATGCATTTACTAGTTCTTTTATTCTTTGTTCCTTTTATAAAATCTGAAAGTTTTCTACTCTGAGTTATTTCATATTTCTAATTCTAAAAGATTGAAAAAAATTCTCTGGATACCTTCCTCTTAAAATTATATATTTTTTTTTTTTTGTTCCATATTATATCTGCCTTTTTAATGACTACTTTTTAAAAAAAATTCATTTATTTATCACAAGAAACATAAAATGTATTTTTTCACAACCCCCCCCCCCCAACTTTCCGATTTCTAATTTATTTGATTTATATTTTTCTCCCAAATATAGGTAAAAATCACAGGGAGAAAAATTATTGAAATCTTAATGAAAAATTCCAAAATCTAAATTTTATATCCCAGTTCAATTAATGTTATTTTAATTTCTAATGATATTCAGCATCATTGATTAAACATAATCTTGCGCGTATATAATGGTATGTAGTTTACTGAGAGGTCAAACATACAAAAGCAAATGAATTCATTTAAACTACTAACTATCTAAATAAAATTTTTATATCAAGTTTCCACAAATTTCCCTAATCATTCTCAGTGTTTTCAAGGAACATTTGAAAATATTATAAAAGTAAAAAAAATGGGTAATGAGAATGTGCATTGAATAATATTAACATTTCTTCTTATGCCATTAGGCTTAAAATGACTCAAAACTCCATAAATAAATGACTTGAAAAATCAGCGTGTTATTGATTAGTCTTTTTGATGCATAAACTATAAAAGAAAATTATAGATCAATATTATCAAATAAAATCTAGATCACAACTACCTATTGACAATGCAAGACCCTAAACATGATTCTGTTTGTTTGCTATGTACATAAACCGTGAGATAAGTACCTGCATGTCCTTTTATAGCCAAGACCTGAAGGATATAATCAATGGAATAGAAATAAAAATCAAAGCTTCACTACGAAGGAAGAGAGAAATTAGCCTTTTAGAAAGAAGGCTATGAAAGTGAAGACGGAAATTCAAAGTACTCGCGAAACCGCGTTTATTATTATTATTATTATTATTATTATTATTATTAGTAGTAGTAGTAGTAGTAGTAGTAGTAGTAGTAGCAGTAGTAGTAGTAGTATTGTTGTTGTTATTATTAATTTTTATTGATATTATTATTATTATTATTATTATTATTAATTGCTAAGTTATAACCCTGGTAGGAAAAGCAGGATGCTATAAGCCCACGGGCTCCAACAGGGAAAATAGCCCAGTGAGGAAAGGAAACATGGAAAAATAAAATATTTTAAGAAGAATTTTAAAATAATAATGGATTTTCACCAAGCAAACGTTGGAAAATGACCACTGTACGACACGTATTTATTTCTAATAAAAAACATATTGAACCCTGAAAATATTCGATCTAAATTCACTGATGAAACTGAGATGGCAAAAGTGAAAAATAAGCGATAGATTCTTTAATTACGGTAAGTTGGAGATTTGCAAACAACAGTACGATTAGCCAGTTTAAAGAATGCGAGGCGTTTTGATTGTATTGTAAACAGTTTACTTGCAGAGCGGAAGACTTGAGCTGAATTGTAAGACTCCGGATATTCGAAATGAGATTTTCTTCATGTTTGTGTTTGAAACCGAGTGTAGCTTTCTGTGTTGAAATATCATCAGGGGATTGATTATACAAG
>NC_090746.1:109649962-109664962 GCF_036898095.1 Palaemon carinicauda | reverse complement strand
CAGTAAATGCCTGGCAACATTTATTCAAAGGTTTTTGCCGTGATTTACGGCAAGTTTTTAATAGTGTTGTTTTCTTATGTACGAGTTACTTCCTTGTAAGAGGAAGGCAGCTTCCCTGGTTTTATATTCCCCTCCACGTCTCCTATTTCATAGTTTTTTGGAATCTGAATTAGAGAAGGCCACTAATTTCTCCTGGAAAAGAGAAAAACCATACAAGCCTATTGGGGACGTCCCTTCCTGTTGATTTTCCGTACTGAGGTTCGAGTTCCGCTCAAGCTCGATATTTTCTTCTAGTGTCTTCAACCTTGCCATCCTTTTGAGCAAAGGATGTGAGGTTTGTGGGAGCCTATAGGTCTACCTGCTGAGTCATTAGTAGCCATTGCCTGGCTCTCTCCTGTCCTAACTTTAATGGAGAGGGGCCTTGGGCGCTGATCTTATGTATATACGGTCAGTCTCTAGTACATCGTCCTGCTAGTTAGGGCATTGTCACTATCCCTTGAGTCTGCCATTCATGAAGCGGCATTTAAAAGCAGTAGATTTTAAAATGGGATAAACATGAAATACGTACTGCTATAGCACACATAATGGAAGTACTAAACACTTCTATTAGGCTAATGCAAAGGCTTCGTAAGTACTCATTCCATTTTAATTAATAGCGTAGTAACCATTCATTTCCATCGTCGTTACAAGTCATTTTGCAGGGCTTCGTAGATTTTCATGCCGTAAGAGGCATGGAATAGCTGTCGCATGGTAGCTGTTAGGTACTATCAGAAAGGCGAGCTTAATGTAGGTGACTTTATATAACAAGATAACGAGATTATATACAAACGTTTGGAGGCAATGATGTCACAAACATTCAAACATTGTAAATCATGCAATGGCAAGCTTAAAAAGGTTTTAATATTGTCAGTGCTGGAGAGAGCGAGAGAATGCTTTATTCAAACAAGATAATGAGCCAATATACAAACGGTTGAGGGCAAGAGTGGCGCAGACATTCAAACAATATAAAACATACAATGGCTAGCTTAAACAGGTTTTCCTAATATCAGTGCCGGAGAGAGCGAGAGATTGCTTTATTCAAACAAGATAACGAGCTAATATACAAACGATTGAGGGCAACAAGGGCACAAGCATTCAAACACTATAAAACATGCAATGGCAAGCTTAAACGGGTTTTTCTATTATCAGTGCTGGAGAGAGCGAGAGGTAAAAAATTATAGCATTACAGTGTATGAGCGTGTATGAAACACGTGCGGTACACAAAACTTCAGATGAAGTAATGCCTTCGTGTACTTAAGCAATAATGCGACCTGGTTTAAGTTGTGCGTTCAAAATAAAGAATGAAATAAATATAATAATGATGCTTAAGCCATAACAAAGAAGACAGGCTTCTTAAGTCACAGAGGCCGTGGAGAAAAATCTGGATAATGCAGAACTCCAGAATTGATAAGAATAATTTAGGTAATAAAAGATTTATCTATTTGTTGATATAGATGAAACGCCTCAATATTTTGGATATATTGAAATTTATGTTAGGTATAGTTTCATGAAATACTTACTTTGATGGCTGCTTTTCCGGTCCCATACAGCAGGGGAACCCCATTCTCTACAGGACCTCCACTGTCGTTTTACCTAGATCGTTATTAAATTATTTTTTTTTTCATCCCTCTCTGCAAATTAATGTCCATTTATAACACCTATTATATGGGAAACGCAATAAAAGCTTAATGACTCTCGGGTATTTATAATTAAAGGTGGCGTTGTCTGATGCAATAATTTCATACAATTCCCTTTCGTTGTAATGGTTTAATGTAATCTCAAAAGAGAAGAAAAAATGCAATGATACAACTGGCAGAAACTGTATAGTTTAGTGCGGGTAAACACGATTGATTGAATATTATTATTATTATTATTATTATTATTATTATTATTATTATTATTATTATTACTAGCTAAGTTTCATCCCTAGTTGGAAAAGCATGTTGCAAATATGCTTGAAGGTAATATTTCTATTAACGCTAGATTTTTGTGTAAACTTACATCAGGAAATAGTTCCTGAAATTAGCTTTAAGAGAGAGAGAGAGAGAGAGAGAGAGAGAGAGAGAGAGAGAGAGAGAGAGAGAGAGAGAGAGAGAGAGAGAGAGAGCAGTGTTGAGATAAAGTTTCGTTGTTTGACATCAAAGTTTAGCTTTGTATTGTAACTTTAAGCATACTTCATTAATTTGTACGACAAATGTTAATGCATGTTATACATTATCTTGGTGTGTCAAACAAACTGCCATTAACACTATCCTAACTTTCTGTAATTGTAGGATGATTATTATTAATATTAGTTCTTTAAACATTAATTCTACTAAAATTCTTTGTCGTGGGTAGAAAGCACAAATATTTGTTTAATTTTTGTCAACACGTATAGTTGAAATGTATCGATAATGTTTATTTAATGTACCGTGAAAATATCTTCAAAGAACATCATAGCTTTCAGCTTGAAAATATCTAAAAATTCCCTTACTTCCTGTACAGTTTTTGAGTTCTTATTGCCTATCTTAGGCTGTAACAGACATTTCAAAGATCCTTTAGATGGCAGATACTACAACTTCGTTAATTACAACTCGCAATTCGTCGTATACTGTATTCAACAATATCTCGATTACAGTATAGGGTGAAGGAGAAATAGAATTTCCTTTAATGTACCATGAAAATATCTTCAAAGAACATCATAGCTTTCAGCTTGAAAATATCCAAGAATTCCCCTACGTCCTGTTCAGTTTCTGAGATATTATTGCCTATCTTAAGCTGTAACAGATATTTCAAAGATCCTTTAGATGGCAGATAATACAACTACGTTAATTACAACTTATAATTCATCGTATACTGTATTCAACAATATCTCGAGTATAGGGCGAAGGAAAAATAAAAATTTCTTTTATGTACCATGAAAATATCTTCAAAGAACGATAGTTTTCACCTTGAAAATATCTCAAAATTCCCCTACTTCCTGTACAGTTTCTGAGTTATTATTTCCTATCTTAAGCTGTAACAGCCATTTCAAAGATCCTTTAGCCTAGCTGGCAAACACTACAACCACGTTGATTACAAACCTCAATTCATCGTATACTGTATTCCACAATATCTCGATTACAGTATAGGGCGAAGGAGAAATAGAATTTCCTTTAATGTACTGAGAAAATATCTTCAAAGAACATTACAGCTTTCACCTTGAAAATATCCAGGTAACATTATGTTCAACTATTTGTACATTGTATTCCCTTACGTCCTGTGCAGTTTTGTAGAAAGGAGAGAGTATCGGGTGGTTAGAAAGACGATAATTTTGGGTTATTTAGAAAAGAGAGATTATCGAGTTGCGGACTTAACTCGCGATTCATAATTATCTATTATTCGTCTTATTGAAATATCTTCTTTACATAAATAGTTTTTTTATGGAGGCGATAGCGAGAAAGAAAATAGGTGGATTTTGAATAAGCTTTGTCAATTGTGTTGAAAAAGAGATATTATTGCCTATCTTAAGCTGTAACAGACATTTTAAAGATCCTTTATCTGGCAAACATTACAACTACGTTAATTGCAACTCGCAATTCGTCGTATACTGTATTCCACAATATCTCGAGTATAGGGCGAAGGAAAAATTGAGTCCTTTCTGCTCTCAAGCTCAGTTTATATATGAAATATCTGTTTTAATGTTATTAATGTTTTTAAAATATTTTTATTTTGATATTTTTATTATTCATTACTTCTTATATCTTTTATTTATTTCCTTATTTTCTTTCCTCACTGGGCTATATTTCCCTGTTGGAGCCCTTGGGCTTATAGCATCTTGCTTTTCCAACTCGGATTGTAGCTTAGTTATTGTCAATTCTTTCTATTGAGACAGATTTGCACAGACTCGCAGGGGTGCCCTTTTAGCTTGGAAAAATTTCTAAACAGCTGATTGGTTGGACAAGATTATTCTAACCAATCAAATAGCAGGAAGCTTTTCCAAAGGTGCCCTTTTAGCTCGGAAAGGTTCCTGCTATCTGAATGGTTAGAATTATCTTGTCCAACCAATCAGCTATTGGGAAACTTTTCCGAGTTAAAAGGGCACCTTTTGGTTCGGAAAAGTTTCCCAATAGCTGATTGGATGGTTAGAATTATCTTGTCCAACCAATCAGCTATTAGGAAACTTTTCCGAGCTAAAAGGGCACCTTTTAGTTCGGAAAAGTTTCCCAATAGCTGATTGGTTGGACAAGAGTATTCTAACCAATCAAATAGCAGGAAACTTTTCCGAGCTGAAAGGGCACCGCTGGGAGTGAGTGCAAATGCACTTCATTGAAAAAAACTGAGTTTAGGTACAATGATTATAATTCATCCCAAATCACATTGCTGAACATGCGACCAATTGTCACACCTGATGTACCTGCATTCCCTCGCTTGCCTCGTGTTTATGTCGCTTTAAGTCATTAGGAATTCTCTGCATTACCTCTGGGAAATCTCATGATTTCCAGCATTTGCGCCCCAGACCAAAACGATAGAATTAGTAATTCGGTGGCTATCCTTGTCAATAATCTTTTAAGAAATGGCTTCGCTTGCTTCTAATAGGTTTTCTTTCGTTTAAAGGTTATAAGGAATACACACTGTTCAGAATATGGCAGCTTTCTGGATATACCAGAAAGGGGTGTATTGAAATACTTTTTTTGCTTCACACCTTTGACCCAGTGTGTGTGTATATATATATATATATATATATATATATATATATATATATATATATATATATATATATATATATATATTAGGATAGATTAATTTCTTTTTGAGGATAATACAGCCATTCAAAGGCATACACCTTTTTTATATATATATATCTGTGTGTGTTTGTTTATGTATATAACTCTAGTTAAGATTTTCGGTGATCAATCTATTCTGAAGAAGTGTTTTAATTCTGTCATTCTACCTTGTTTTGAGTATTGTTCTCCTGTCTGATATTCAGCTGCTGACTCTCATCTTAATTTGTTGGACAGAAACTTACGATCTATTAAATTTCTTATTTCTGATCTAGATATTAATCTTTATCCTGTCCGTAATACTAGGCAGGCTGTTAATTCTAATAGCCAGGCCTTCTCCATCATGAGGCTCAATACTACACAGTATTCTATAAGTTTTATTCCAGCTGTTACCAAGTTGTGGAATGATCTTCTTAATCAGGTAGTTGAATCAGTAGAACTTCAAAAGTTCAAAGTTGGAACAAATGTTTTTATGTTGACCAGGCTGACATGAGTCTTTTTATAGTTTATATATGACATATTTGTTTTTGACGTTGTTAATAGTTTATATAGGACATATCTGTTTTGACGTTGTTACTGTTTTTAGAATGATTTATTGTTAACTTGTTCTCATCATTTATTTATTTCCTTATTTCCTTTTCTCACTGGGCTATTTTTCCCTATTGCAGCCCTTGGGCTTATAGCATCTTGCTTTTCCAACTATGGTTGTAGCTTGGCTAGTAATAATAACAATAATAATAATAATAATAATATAAGTAAATGTATGCTGGAAAGTGTATGTATATGTGTTTGTGTGTATATATATACGTATATATACATATATATACATACATATATATATATATATATATATATATATATATATATATATATATATATATATATATATACACACAACCAAACGCAGGAATGCCAGTATGACAATTTATTTCATAATGTATGCGTTAAAATTTTCCTATTCTTCATATATGTTCTACTTTCATTTTAAAGAAGTAAACATTCAACTATACATATTCAATAGCCTAAATTAAATTTTCATACACTGTACGCTTGGTAATCCACGATAAATTTTTCGGTGAATTCGAGGGAAATATGTCTCCATTAAATATAATTTTGAATGTCTTTTAAATCATCTACAAACATATTGATGAAATGAATTACTAATAAAGTTAATTTTAGTGTGATTTGTGTTTTTTATGATGACATTTACTGATGTCATATAAGTTTAGTTTTCTTTGTCACAAATCATCTTTTAAAGGAAGTGGCTTCCTTTAAGGAACATTTTATGTACACTAGATATTCCCTTAACCTATAAATTACCTGTTTTATCTGATGTTTCGTAATCGTTTTTAATATACAAAGAATATGAACAAGCAATATTGGTATATTTTGATTCACCAATTACCTTGGTGACTTTGTTTTTTTTATATGAGATCATTTAAATATCATGAAATATTTTGGGAACACGTTCAAGGGAGTCCCTTAGAGAAGCTAAACCTTGTGTTTCAGCTGTAATTACAACCTTATGTCTTGATCAATAAGGGTTGTGGTGGCCGATGTGGTAACGTCCCTGACTGGTGAACGCCAGACTGGGATTCGAGTCCTGCTTAAATTCGTTAGTTTATTTGGTCTCTGCAACCTCCCTATCCTTGTGAGCTAAGGATAGGTGGTCTAGGGGAGCCAATAGGTCTATCGGCTGAGTCATCATCAGCAATTGTCTGGCTTGGTCCTAGCTTGGGTTGAGAGGAGGCTTGAACGCTGATCATATGTATCTATGGTCAGTTTCTTGGGCATTGTCCTGCTTGATAGGGCGATGTCACTGTCCCTTGCCTCTGCCATACATGAGTGGCCTTTAAATCTTTTAAACTGTAATCTATATTTTTATACCTTAAAGGCATGAACTGTATGAACGTAAAATATATCAATTTATCAATTGAACACGGGACGTGACATCACTGAATGGCATATGTTATAACAGATCTTGACCTAATTCCGTTAATGTATCTGACCACCTTGTTTTTTTTTTTTTTTTTTTTTTTTTTTTTTTTTTTTTTTTTTGTGATTGTAGATCCAAAATTGTTACTATGCCATGGACAACCTGAAAAACACCGAAGTCTATTAATCGAATCTCGATTAGGTATAAAAATGCGATGGTTTAAGAGTTGCATGTTACTGATATACCTCGTGTACATGTGATGTCTCCATTTCTCTATCTTTAGGTCCAGTACAAAACTGGCAATACGTGTTGCAAATTCTATAATTATTTTTCATGTTTTGGTATACACTTAATAAATGGCATTTTTAGGGCAGGAAATTCCCATAATTTTATCCAAAGCAAAACAAAAATGTTTCCAAACTTGATATGATCAATATCCTTGCTGATAATCTAATTGTGATTTTCAAGGCCTAGCTCCTGACTACTATATTGAAGGATAAATCGATAATATATGCAGCTTATCATAATTCATAATGCTTTGGAATTACAAGAGTGAATATTTCATGATCCCAAAAGAAAGATTGCAGGCATGTTTTAAAGGTTTTAAAAGCCGCTCATGAATGGCAGAGGCAAAAGGCAGTGACATTGCCCTAGCAAGCAGGACAGTGCCCTAGAGACTGACGATATATACATATGATCAGTGCCCAAGCCCCTCTCCACCCAAGCTAGGACCAAGGGGTGCCAGCAATGGCTACTGATGACTCAGCAGATAAATCTATAGGCTCCCCCAAACACCCCATCCTTAACTCACTAGGAGGGTGAGGTTGCAGCGACCAAAGGCACTAACGAGTTTGAGCGGGACTCGAACCCCAGGCTTGCGTTCACCAGTCAGGGACGTGAGCTTTTAATTCAATACTTCTCCGTTCATCATCTCCTACTTCGCGCTTCATAGTCCTCAGCCACATAGGCCTGGGTCTTCCAACTCTTCCAGTGCCTTGTGGAGCCCAGCTGAACTAATCTCTCTTGGGGGGTGCGAAGAGCATGCCCAAACCATCTCCATCTAAATTATATATCTTGAATCGTAAAACTAGCTCCATATTATCGTATTTTAGACTAAAATAAACAACTTCACCATAAATAAAATTGATATGATAAGTAATAATGAAGTTTAAACCTGTCCCAACAAACTACATTCATCCCCGAAATTGGTATAAAGATCAAAAGGAGAGCTGAGTAACGCCAGTCTTATCTTTTAAGAATAAAATAAGCAAACAAACAAATAAACGCCTGGCGGAGGCTCTGAAGGATGGAGTCGCCCGAAAGTAAACAGGAGATTCATTAACTTGAGAAAAGCCTTAATTCTGAAAATACAGCTGAGAACCGTATATTTTTACGGAGATTTCCCGATTAGAATTACGGTTTTTCAAACAGTGTAGGTATATAGGACACATCGTAACATTTATAAGATAAAAAACGGATAGGAGGACAAAATATTCTACATATCAAAATTAAGAACGGAATCTGTATAAAGATCAAAATGAGACTTGCGTAGAGATAGCCCTATCTTTATAAAGAAAACAATTTTCGTAACGCGTACTGTATCTTTCAAAAATGAAGAAAACAAACAAACGCTTGGTGGAGAGACTGAAGGATGGAGTCGCCCGAAAGTAAACAGAAGCTTCATTAACTTGAGAAAAGCCTTAATTCTGGAGCTCAGATTACTAGCGCGCATAAGAAAAACTTAATTGGTGCTTCGTCTTTCCAGACGGAGTAAGTAGGACGACTATAATTAATTGATTCTCTGGTGACAAGGCTCCAAGAAATACTTAATCATTTGATTTATTATGAAATTGGAGGATAATAATGGTGCAGTAATTTCGGTTTAATTTACAGTAATTATTGCGTAGCATTTTTGCTCAAATAAACGCAAATAAAATATTTTAAGAACAATAACATCTGTTTCAATATTTCTACTGTTCTTACGAATCTGTTATTTTAATTGCTCATTAATTCTCTTGTTGTTTATTTCTTTATTTCTTTTCCTCACCGGGGTATATCCTCCTTGTTGGAGCCCGTGGGTTTATATCATCCTGCTTTTCTAACTGGGGTCGTGGCTTAGCTAGTAATAATAATCAGCGTCTATGTCAAGCATTTTACCTCCAGTTGAAACTTATAATAACTCGACTTCGGGTTTAGGTTTTAGTTTAGAATGACTCCATTTGCAGTTATGGGTCTTCACCACCATTTTCGCAGATATGATTTCCGTCCTTATTCTTTTGTGGCTCAGACTCTTTATTCACGCCTCCACGAAAAGAGTAACACGACACACTATACTATTCCTATTTTCAGACTCAAAAGTCACATGTAAATGATTCCGTTTTTCAGTTTCTGTCAGCTAATTGTTCAATATTTCCTTTATAGCGCCTGAACTTTGTATATATTACATGATTGATCAACAAATAAGTGGTATATATATATATATATATATATATGTACAGTATATATATATATATATATATATATATATATATATATATATATATATATATATATATATATATATATATTTATATTGTATATATACATATATATGCGTGTGTACTTTATATCACTGTCTGTATATAAATATATGTATATATATATATATATATATATATATATATATATATATATATATATATATATATATATGTGTGTGTGTGTGTGTGTGTGTGTGTATGTATATGTATATTTGATCTTTATGTTTGAAAGTAAAAAATATCGCATGTGATTAATATTGACCAAATCATTCTGCTGTATATCCATAAAGACATAGATGTGTGTAATTAATATTTGAATGTATTCATATATGTATTTGTGTGTGTGAGAGAGAGAGAGAGAGAGAGAGAGAGAGAGAGAGAGAGAGAGAGAGAGAGAGAGAGAGAGAGAGCATTTTAGGTTTATATCGAAGGTGCTTTTGTCGTGTGAATAATGATTGATAATAATATATTGTAACGATTATATATATATATATATATATATATATATATATATATATATATATATATTTGCATAAAATAACTAGAAAAGCAGCTGTTTCTAGTCCACTGCAGGACAAAGGCCTGAGACAGTCAATTCATGTCTATGGTTTTGCCAGGATTCATCTCCACGCTGGCCAGTGCGGATTGGTAATGGTGGGAGATTTTCGTCTGATCGCTCACAGCAAACCAACCTAGTTTGGGGTACTCTAGCTAGTACAGCTTTGCTAATCATGGCGGTACTCAAGTACGCAAACCCGTACACCACAGTAAGGTATCCCCACTTTTGCTCATAGAGGGATATATATATATATATATATATATATATATATATATATATATGTGTGTGTGTGTGTGTGTGTGTGTGTGTGTGCATATATGAATATATATATATATATATATATATATATATATATATATACCTATATCTATATCGCTAAAGGTAAAATGTTCCTATATTAGGATATAACCTAATTGGGCAACGCTAAAATCACTCGACCAAACTTAAGGAGAAACTGAATTATTATTATTATTATTATTATTACTAGCTAAGCTACTCCCCTATTTGGTAAAGCAAGATGCTATAAGCCTAGGGGCTCCAACAGGGAAAAATAGCCCAGTGAGGAAAGGAAATTAGGAAATAAATAAACGATATAAGAAGTAATGAACAATTAAAATGGAATACTTAAGAAAAACATTATAAAACATGATAACAGATATTTCATATATAAACTATTGAAAGACTTATGTCGAAAAAAAAAGTTATTTAGATTTAAACGCCTAGCCAGAAACTCAGCAACCTTCAACGAGCATCGACAGCTGCATTAATGCCATTTCATTCTTCAGTTCACCCCGTGAATTATTCATCATCAAAATATCAAGAAAAAAAAAAAAAAAAAAAAAAAAAAAAAAAAAAAAATTGCGTGTCTCTGCGCCTGTCTCCTAAACACTTGTAAAATTTTTCTTACTTTTTTTTTTACCTTGTGATTGCCTTCGACACATGACATGTTTTGTATCGCACTTTTTTCGACGAATGAATGATTATACGAAAGAAAAGCAGACAAAAGAAAATTCTATATCCATGCGATATCACGTGTCATGGCGAATGCTTCTCGCAGGGCTACGTTTAGCCTCTGTTTCCAATAGCAGGTATAATATCCTGGGCTGTAACTCGACCGTGTGGTTCGCACGCAAGAATGTCATGTATTGTCTTGAAAAATGGCTAGATCTTACTCGCCGGCGGTAAAATGAAGCCGTGGCTTTCCGGAAATGTAAAATTTTAGGTTGCATGAATGCCTTTTACTGAAATGTTTTATTGATATGCATTTACAGATACATATACAAAGTCATACACACAAGTTTACAGCATCGTCTTATGATTGCTGTATCTGGGAAGAAATTATTTGGGGACAACTTCTAACTAATTCTTCTTACTGAACTGTAATTATTTTGGGGGAAACTAACTAATTCTTCTTACTGAACTATAATTATTTTGGGGAAAACTTCTAATTCTTCTTACTAAACTATAATTATTTTGGGGAAAACTTCTAACTAATTCTTCTTACTGCACTATAATTGTTCAGTGGCCACTTTCCTATTTGTAAGGGTAGCGGAGACTCTTTAGCTCTGGTAAGCAGCTCTTCTAAGAGAAGGGCACTCCTAAATCAAACCATTGTGCTCTAATCTTGGGTAGTGCCATAGCCTCTGTGCCATGGTCTTCCACTGTCTTGGGTTAGAGTTCTCTTGCTTGAGGGTGCACTCGGGCTCACTATTCTATTTTATTTCTCTTCCTCTAGTTTAGTTAAAGTTTTTATAGTTTATATACTGTAGGAGATATTTATTTTAATGTTGTTGCTCTTCTTGAAATATTTCATTTTTCTTTCTATCCTTTCCTAACTCAGCTATTTTCCCTGTTGGAGCCCCTGGGCTTATAACATTCTGGTTTTCCAACCAGGGTTGTAGCTTAGCAAGTAATGATAATAATAATAATAATTATTCACTTTACAGGTATAAAGGGCCCATCAATAGTTCGTTAAGTACATGACATATTCTTTATGAATCATATCGATCGTATAAGTGCGAGTTTAGCCTGATGAATAATAGCTTTAATTTTTTTTTTAATTATCATTGCGTGGTATATTATTGTTAATGAATATAGAATACAATTTTTGGAAATTCCCTATGAGAAGTTGCGTTTGTTCATGAACGCCTTAACAACACAATTGGATATAATAAGAAATTTTCCGTTCAACACTGTTCAATCCATCGAATCACTTTGTCTTCTGTTCTAATCTCCTCTTTTATTATTCTATTCAATCCCCTCCGTGTAGCAATCAGATCTATCTTTTCACCATTGTTCTATTTCTATACCACATAATCAATATATTTGTATTTATCAACCTTTGGATTAACTTGACGTCACAAAAGCTATGCACTAATTGTTAGTCTAAAATGATACCAACTCGGAGACTAAACAGAACGTCAAAGGTTACTTGAGATCATTTCTCTCTGTGTTATACCAATATGATTCGGACGATTTCCTGTGAATATAGACGCCAGCGTTAGTCTTCAGAAGTAGCATTCTGACATATTATTATTATTATTACTACTACTACTACTACTTGCTAAGCTACAACTCTAGTGGGAAAAGCAGGATGCTATTAGCCCAAGGGCCCCAACAAAGAAAATATCCCAGTGAGGAAAGGATACAAGGTAAAATAAAATATTTCAAGAACAGCAACAACACCAAAACAAATATTTCCTATATAAACTATAAAAAACTTTAACAAAACAAGAGTCGTTGATATGAGAGAAGCAACGATGTAGCTTAATTAACCCATCAGAGCTATTTTATTCAGAATAGATAATAAAGCAGTTGTGTATAAAGATGACGGCCCATTCAGGAGAGAGAGAGAGAGAGAGAGAGAGAGAGAGAGAGAGAGAGAGAGAGAGAGAGAGAGATGAATGTGGGCTTAAGTTGGGCCAAGCAGCGGCTTACCAATCCATGCTCTGCAAAACAGAAACTGCGTCAAACAAACATACTTGGATTCCTCTCTGGTTAAGGTTCATTTTTTCTTTGCCTACACATACACCGAATAATCTGGCCTATTCTTTACACCTTCTTCTCTTTCCTCACACATCTGACAACACTAAGATAACTGAAAAATTCTTCTCCACTGCATTGTAATTGTTTACTTGCTACTTCTTATTGGTAAGTGTAGAAGAGACTCTATAGTTGGGTAAGCAGCTCTTCTAGGATGAGGACATTCCAAAATCGAACCATTGTTCTCTACTCTTGGGTAGTGGCATAGCCTCGGTACCATGGTCTTCCATTGTTTTGGATTACAGTTTTTTTTTTCTTTTTGCTTGAGGGTACACTCAGGCACGTTATTCTATCTGTTTCCTTTCCTCAGTGAGCTATGTTTCCTATTATATCTGTTTCCTTTACTCACTGGACTATGTTTCCCTGTTGGAGCCTTGGGCTTATAGCATCCTGCTTTTCCAATTAGGGTTGTAACGTAGCTAGTAATACAAATAATGATAATACTTTTCCGTTCTCAAAACTGTTAAAAGCCGAAGTTCCAAAGTTATGATGGAATGCAACATATATAGATAATTATGTTGGTTATATGATCACCTAATAAGGCACCTCATACACCACAAGAGCCACAACTCTGCGCATAAATGTTATCGCCAATAAAAAAAAAAAACAGAAATAAAACTAGAAAAGTATTCTGAGAGTGCAGACCTCCGCACCGGCAGCTTGTTTCTCGAAACCAGCTTGGCTTTTCCAAAATTGATTTAACCTATAAGCGTATTTGAAGTGTGCGTGACGACCACTGGCGAACTTGGTTGATTGATTGATTTGAGGTTTTCTGGCATCCTAACATCTAAGGTCAGTGACGCCGTGTGCGAACTTGGGGGTTAAGGTTAGTGTTAATTCGACCGACCTTTTGCTCGACCTTGCCCTTTGACCTAGGACTTTCAAAATTGAATCACTTCCACGTCTCAACATAAAAATTAATCCCGGAAAGTTTCCCTACTCTATGAATAAAATTCTGGCCAGGATATTATTCACAAACATGCAAACAAACAGGGGTGAAAACATAGCTTCCTCCCAAATTCGTTGGCGGATGTAATGGGGACATCAATAGAAGGTACACGAAAGTCATTCTAAGGTTGAAGTGTCTGGTCAATGAAATTGCAGTTATTTTGTATGAACTTCGGCTGAAGGCTTTTTCATGAAGTCCCTGTACTCGTTATGATAACTAGCACTCCATGGGACCTCATTTTCTTTCTTATATCAGGGGGAATTTTCGCATCATTAATCCTTGGCGATGATTTTCATACTTTGGACGTTATCAAATTTATTGCTTGAGTTTAGCAATGCACGTTAAAGAGTTTTTTGCTGAACATTTAGAAATTCCTATGATTTTATTCTTTGATATCCATTTTAAATTAATACATTTTTCCAAGATTCAAAAATTTTATATTTTGTATACAGTAGTTTTATTAATACGTAGGATTTTTTTCTTGGAAAATTGAAAATGGTTATTAATTTAGTTGCAACCAAGAATATTTTCATATCAATAATTTCAAAGCTGTAAAATACTGTTATTATGAAACTTCTACAGACGAATGAAGCTTTATTGTGTGAAATATGATCATTAACTTAAAATGATCCAGAACAAGAAAATTTACTGATAATCAACCAATGTATAATGTATTGATTTCAATAAATACATTATACTTTGGCTGATTATTATATTATATTTATTGAAATCCATTCGAAATGAAGACATATCATTGGAGCAAAAGCTCCTATTACTAAGAAGGAGGAGTTATGAATAACCAATTCTGATGTTTGAATTAATGGGCAAGAAAAATGTCCCCTTAGATTACCTTTTATCGATCGAAAACATGCCACTCTCCCTAAAGACGCATGGTTAATGACATAATTCGAATATGATTATACATTGAGTATAATTTGACAATCTGATTTTGTACTTTGTATCTCTTTAATCGGTAGACCATCAAAAGTTCAAACTTGCAGAAAATGTTTTTATATTGAACAGGATGACATGTCTTTTTATAGTTTATAGATGAAATATCTGTTTTAATGTTGTTATTGTTTTTGAAATATTTTACTTCAATTTTCATTACCTTCTTGTATCGTATATTTATTTCTTTATATCCCTTCCTCGCTGGGCTATTTTCCCTCATAGCATCTTGCTTTTCCAAGTAGGGTTGTAGCTTAGCTAATGAT
>NC_090746.1:109634962-109637462 GCF_036898095.1 Palaemon carinicauda | reverse complement strand
CCACCATTAACTGAAAGGCGAGAACTTGTTAGTCGATCGTTTTTCTAAACAAGAGACAACAATAGGCTTTGAATGCTTATCCTTTCACTGGAGTTTGCAAAACAGAGATTACGCACGATCTAATAGTGTCTAACCTTTCTAATATTGTCTAACCTTTGACATTTACGAAGGGCAAGTTGTGACCCTGAGCATTGAGAGACGGGGAGTCACGTGTAGATGAACGAGGCATATATATATATATATATATATATATATATGTGTGTGTGTGTGTGTGTGTGTGTGTATGTGAATATATATACAGATATATATATATATATATATATATATATAGATATATATATATATATATATATATATATATATATATATATATAGGTTGCAGTGAAAAGGTGCAATCAGTGACTTCAGCAAAACCTGTGGGAAGGTATTTGATAGGTTATATCAGAGAGGTGAGGTGAATGCAACTTACTTTATTCAACAAGAGAACGAACTTATGTACAGATAGATGAGAGCAAGAAAGACACCAAAATCAAACAGTACAAGAAATAAGATAGAAAGCTTAAAAGGCTTTATATCATCAGTGCCGGGGAGAACGAGAGATAGAAAAAAAAACATTCGTTATAGTGTACGAACGTGTATGATACACGTGCGATACAGAAGATCAGTAACAACATAAAAATAGATCAGAGATATATATACACATACATATGTATGTATATATATATATATATATATATATATATATATATATATATATATTTATATATGTATTATATATACATACATATATATATATATATATATATATATAAACTATTTTAAATAATTTGTATATAAATGTGAAATAAGAACTAAGTAAATCTTTTCATCAGAAAATCATTTTTATATATGTATTCAGAAGATCATCAACATGATCATCATATATAAACTATTGAGAATAAGCCGTATATAAAATGTAAAATATGAATTATGTCAACTTGTTCATCAGAAAAAAAATTTTGTATTTGTATTCAGATCAGTAACAACTAATAAAATTAAAATAGATCAGTAATATATAAACTCTATAAAATAAAACGTATATAAACTTTAAAGTGAGACTTACGTCAACCTTTTCATCAGAAAATCATTTTATATGTGTATTCAGAACATCATTAACATTAAAATAGATCAGTCATATATAAATTATTTAAAATAAGTCTTATATAAACTATACAATGAGACTTATGTCAATCTGTTCATTAAAAAATGAATTTTATATATGTATTCAGGTTATCAGTAACATTAACATAGATTAGTCGAATATAAACTATTTGAAATAAGTCCAATATAAACTAAAAAGAGAGACTTATTTCAACCTGTCCATCAGAAAATCATTCAAAGAAAGCTTGAAGTGTTAAGAATGTATTAATGAACCTTTTTTTAAAAGGAAATGGAGATTGAAAGAGAAGTAATGTTTCTCGCAACGCTAAACAAAAGAAGGTGGAAAAAGGGTCGAGACAACCACCAGTACTGAGAGTAATTTGAAAGAATGCACCTTCCGCTTCCCATCCATCCAGAATACTTTTTATACTTGAGCATCTCAAGATGTGAGGACAAAGAGATTGGATGAGGGAGTACCTATAGTAGATGGGGCCTTAGAAAATTAAAGTTTTTTTTTTTTTCGATTTTCCCTCAGTTTTTGTTCATTTCTTATTCCGTGGACTATAATGTTTTAGCTGTTGATATTTTTTTATTTTTTTTTTTATTTTTTTTCTCCCTGTTGTGGTGGTCGATGTGGTAACGTCCCTGACTTTTGACGCCAGACTGTGGTTCCAGCTCCGCTCAAAGTCGTTAGATTCTTTGGTCGTGGAACCTCACCATCGTTTGTGAGTTCAGGATGAGGGGGGGGGGGAGCCTTTAGGTCTATCTGCTGAGGCATTAGCAGCCATTGCCTGGTCCTCCTTGGTCCTAGCTTGGCTGGAGATGGAGCTTGGGCGTTGATCATATGTATGATGGGCAATGTCACTGCCCATTGCCTCTGCCATTCATGACCGGTCTTTAAACCTTTAAAGTCGAGAAATAGTAACAGTAATAACTATGAGAGCATAAGCGGCGATAGATAGCACATTATACTATGAATAGGACATTTGTGT
Source organism: Palaemon carinicauda (assembly GCF_036898095.1). Classification (NCBI taxonomy): domain Eukaryota; kingdom Metazoa; phylum Arthropoda; class Malacostraca; order Decapoda; family Palaemonidae; genus Palaemon; species Palaemon carinicauda. Next base: position 109,635,330 of record NC_090746.1, on the reverse strand, counting down.
CGCTAATTGTCAAGAAAAAAAGGCATCGATACTTATATAAACAGTACTTACAATAAAAAAAAATATATATATATTTTATAGCCCGTATATTTTTCACTTGACATTTTGTAGCTTGAAATAACACGAACGGCGAAATCCGTCAGTTTAAAAATGGCAGCATTATCACATATATAAAAATATATCCCATTTCTAGATGTAGACAAATCGTTTTAGTATAGTTTTATGCTCGTGAAGAACTAAAATGAACAAGATTTGTTGACAGTAGACTATAAAAAAAAAGCGATGAGTAATGAAACTTTACTCCGAAGCCATTAGCTCTCTCCATCTTCGAACTTATACAACAGGGATTTATCAACCCAAGTAACACT
>NC_090746.1:109597824-109625324 GCF_036898095.1 Palaemon carinicauda | reverse complement strand
TAGCAATTTATTCCCTTGCCTGCCTTGCTAGTCAACAATTCTTGGTGGCACGACATATTTTACATAGAACTCGCTTATAATGGTTCTTTATTTGTTAAATTTCAACAATGTATAAAATAGATTTTGGGATTAACTTTTCCCAATCAAACTTTCAAGAAATTTTATCATTTGTTTTCTATTGAACGATTTTATTATTATGATGATGATTATTATTATTATTATTATTATTATTATTATTATTATTATTATTATTATTATTATTATTATTTATTATTACGGATAGGTTTAATATAATTAATTCTTATACACATCTATTTAAGTTTTTGGCATTATAGATAGAATTTCTGCTTAAAAGTATTATGATTACGTAAGCTAAGCTTCACATATATTTTCAAAAGGGCTTTTTACTTAAAAGGGATAAAATGGAGCAGTCATTCGGAATATTTTTACCTTATGCATCTCACATTACAGTGGCTGAATATTATTGATATAAGTATGAGAGAAATCTTCAAAAATAGACATAAGGGAAACTTTTTTTTTATCTAATCTAGTATACAGCAAAAACCAGAAGGAAATAAAAGCCAGTAGGAAATAATGAAATACTTTCGTACCTAGCGTTTTCGTGCATTTTAATACACACTTCGGGGTAAAATAAAAAAAAGAAGTGTGAATTAAAATGCATTTTATTATTTCCTACTGGCTTTTGCTGTATATCAAATCACGTAATCCTTGTGACAGTAAAGCATTTAATCTATTGAATTGACAAAACAGCAACTGGACATGCACAATCTAATCGGTTGTGGTGGCTTACGTGGTAACATCCCTAACTGGTGATCGCCAGACTGGGGTTCGAGTCACGCTCAAACTCGTTAGTTTCTTTGGTTGCTGCAACTTCGCCTTCCTTGTGAGCTAAGGAGGGGTGGGAGGAAGTTTGGTGGAGCCTAGAGGTCTATCTGCTGAGTCATCAGCAGCCATTGCCTGGTCCTCCTTGCTCCTAGCTTGGGTGCAGAAGGGGCTCGGTCGCTGATCATATCTATATATGGTCAGTCTCTAGTCTAGGGCATCGTCCTGCTTGACAGGGCAATATCACTGTCCCTTGCCTCTTCCATTCATGAGCGGCCTTTAAACCTTTAAATGCTTTCTCACAGAAAATATAAGATAAGGATTTTCGTAACTTGTAGTAAATGGACCTTTGCGTTCAACTGAATTGCTTGTGCGTGTAGGTCACGGTTCTTCAAAAAAAAAAAAAAAAAAAAAAAAAAATATTCGCACATCCCTCGTGACCTTGACCCATGTTTAGCCTCGACTTGGATGCGAAATAAAAAGATAATTGTCTTCTTGTGACAGCGCAATATTTTATGTTCCTTTAGGAAAAGAGAAACAAAATAAATGATAACTTCAGGTGTAAATTGAATTTTATGTTACGGTGATGATGATGATGATGATGATGATGATGATGTTGACAATGATGATGACGTTTGGAAAAAAAAAGTAATTTTCTGGTCGGCCCAACAGGAACCTGGTTATCAAAATCAATCAATCTCTCTCTCTCTCTCTCTCTCTCTCTCTCTCTCTCTCTCTCTCTCTCTCTCTCTCTCTCTCTCTCTCTCTCTCTCTATAAACTATGCTTTAACCTTTTGTGATACGCCAAACGTAATGAGATGTACTTTTTAAGAGTTATGAAGGAATTGAAAGCGCTTCCAAAAATAAACTTTGTCCTTTCAATATCTAATTGCAGTCGCTATGACTCTGCTTATACCATTTCACCTATTTTGTTGGACGCGAAGGTCTATAAATATGGGCGCGCACAGAGAGAGACGAGAAAGAGAGATAAATTAAGGAATAGTGGCATTTATCTACCAATGACTGGTTGACTCGAGAGAGAGAGAGAGAGAGAGAGAGAGAGAGAGAGAGAGAGAGAGAGATATTAAGGTTTAACACCATCGATCTACAAATTACTAGTTGAGTAGAAAAGGATGACCTATCAAAAATAAAATTACAATTCCCCAATTGACGTACTTGATTGACACGAGCAGTCTAGGCATTCATTGTATATGCTACAGTCCTTCGTTATGTGACTTTGTTACTAATAATTCATGAGTAACGAGGTAGTTAGGCGAGAAGTGGATTAGATATTGTCTTAAAATAATAGAGCAATTAACGATTTGTGAAGTTTATTACAAAGACTTTTTCTGAACAATAAAAGCCATTTTTATTGCTTTTTTAGTTTTATGGATTAACATAAAATTTCACTGGTTTGATATACGACCTAAATGGTTAGAAAAGTTCTACTTAATTACAATTTTAATTCTGTGATATTTGGTGTTACATTAGATTATAAACAGCTCATGAAAATAATAGGGTAAATGTGTTAACATTGCTTTTACTTATTCGCAAGGCAGTAGATCGATTGCCGCCAGGGACCGTGAGTTTAAGCTGTTTACTTGGGAGGATATTGCTGTGGTTGGGCACCACAGTGGTGGTATGGCTTGCCCAGCTGACGTTCTGGTGAGCATCTGTTGTGATGATACTGAAACCAGACACCTTTAATGAGTTCACATAAGAGGAAGGCATCTGTAAGAAAAATTCCTTGCATTAAAAGAGTCGGACAAAAGAGACATTATCCATCATCTTGATTGCTTCAAAGATAGATAATTGACAAATCATTATTATTATTATTATTATTATTATTGTTGTTGTTGTTGTTGTTATTATTATTAGCTAAGCTACAACCCTAGTTGGAAAAGCGAGATGCTATAAGAAAAAGGACTCCAACAAGGAAAAAAGCCTAGTGAGGAAAGGAAATAAGGAAATAGATAAATGACAAGAGAAGTAATGAACAATTAAAATAGAATATTCTAAGAACAGTAACAACACTAGAATAGATCTTTCATATGTAAACTGTAAAATGAAAACATTTGCTGCAAGTTTGAGCTACTGACATTTTATATATTCTAAATGTTCTTGTTATTCCTCCAGAAAAACAATATATATAAACAGTTACATTCATTTTGATTATGTAGAATCCCTCATGTTTCATTAGCACTTTGGCCAACCCCCCCCCCCTCTCTCTCTCTCTCTCTCTCTCTCTCTCTCTCTCTCTCTCTCTCTCTCTCTCTCTCTCTCTCTCTCTCTCTCATTTTTCCTTAGTCTTATTACTAATTTATAATTCATTCACACATGATGAATGGAGAAGCATTGATTTAAAAGCTCAAGGTAGAGAAGACTGGCAAAATCTAACAGATGCCTTTTGCATCAATAGGCGTAGGAGGAGATGATGATGATGATGATGACTGACGTATGTAGGACAAAGGCTAAATGGAAGTTCAATTATGTAGAAGTAGAAAACGAGGTTTGCGGTCTCCGGACAAGACAGCTGTCCAATCCTTCAAGTTAAACGGAATGTCTTTTCCATTTTCGTTGGATATGATTATTTCATTATTACACCCCGTGATCTCTCTCTCTCTCTCTCTCTCTCTCTCTCTCTCTCTCTCTCTCTCTCTCTCTCTCTCTCTCTCTCTCTCTCTCTCTCTCTAAAATTTACGATATAAATCGCAAAATTATATTTTTGTGGTAATAAAAAGGCATTGAATTTTATTTCAGATCTACAGGGTGGGCCAAAAGCAGGGTTACAGTTAACGCTTAGATAGTTCGGGGATCCTGTAATTAATAGCAAATTTATAACGTTTGTATTTATAACAAAATGTATAATATTTTTAAGATATGAGTAAATAACATAGAATAAAAATTCAGTATTATTTTTACAATATATGTGATTATCTAAAACGTTATTGTGAAGAGGAAACAAAAATAATGAAGCAACTGTACCCCTACTTTTGAACCACCCTGTAGTTAGCAATCAAAAGACTTATCGTGGATACCTATATTACAAATCTTTGGGGCGCAAATGATGCATTTCAATGTTTTAAAGTTGATGAAAATATTATTCAATTTACCCACAACACTAATTCCTGGATTATGCTTCCGTTGTAAGACAAGAGAGAGAGAGAGAGAGAGAGAGAGAGAGAGAGAGAGAAAGAGAGAGGAGAGAGAGAGAGAGAGAGAGAGAGAGAGAGAGTTTTTTGGGTGTTTTTTCTTTGGAATAATATGGCTTTATATCAGTAGCTTACGTATCTTGGCTCAAAGTTCTGGGTAAATATATATATATATATATATATATATATATATATATATATATATATATATATATATATATATATATATATATATAATATATATGAATTATATATACATATATATGTATATATATATATATATATATATATATATATATATATATATATATATATATATATATATATATATATATATATATATATATATATTATATATATAATATATACAATATATGAATTATATATATATATATATATATATATATATATATATATATATATATATATATATATGTATATATATATATATATGAATTACATATATATATATATATATATATATATATATATATATATATATATATATATATATATATGAATTACATATATATATTATATATATATATATATATATATATATATATATATATATATATATATATATATATATATGTAATTCATATATATATATATATATATATATATATATATATATATATATATATATATATATGTAATTCATATACATATATATATATATATATATATATATATATATATATATATAATATATATATATATATATATATATATATATATATATATATATATATATATATATATATATATAATATATATATGAATTATATATATATATATATATATATATATATATATATATATATATATATATATATATATATATATATATATATATATATATATGAAATTACTGGCAATAAAAATATATCCAATAACACAACTTGATCCGTACCTTATTAGCATTTTCACTACTAACATATATTACATCCCCTTTTCTATAGGTTGAGAAAAAATGAAATTGTAAAACTTTCGTACCCACTCTCTCTCTCTCTCTCTCTCTCTCTCTCTCTCTCTCTCTCTCTCTCTCTCTCTCTCTCTCTCTCTCTCTCTCTCTCTCTCTCTATATATATATATATATATATATATATATATATATATATATATATATATATATATATATGTATACATATATATATATATATATATATATATATATATATATATATATATATATATATATATATATATATATGTATATATATATATATATATATATATATATATATATATATATATATATATATATATATATATATATATATATACACCTGCTCTTTCGAAGTCTTTCTATATATCTTTCAATAACAATATTTTGTTCTATTTATATGAACCTCACTACTGCTGGTTCTAGTTCCAATTTATAGCAGTAATTCAATGCAGATTTAAATGAAATAGATTGGTCAATATTATTTAGATTAGAAAATTAAATAGATTGATAAAAAAGGTGTTAAATTGGTCTGAACATTGTTGGAACCTTTTTTGAAGGTGGAAGATGTTCCTGAAATTTTGGAACAGTGATATTTCCCGTCACCTGTTACTCCTCCCTGCCAACAAGGAACGTTTATATATAATTTGTGTCATGCATTCTTCAGTTTTCCATTACTGTGAAGGTAATACTTAATATTTTATTGATATTCATATGATTTGAAAGTTAAATTTGTGTCCTTTCTTGGTGTGAAACTATTCTGATAGAAGTGTATTTCCTAGCCTAGGTCTGATTTTTTTTCCAATATTTAGCAACTTCATGCTAGATTAGGCTTACCATCAGATTAGGCTTCGCAGTACCAATTTGCGTGGGACGTATCTTGGAATTTTTTTAAATGATTAAAAATGACGTAAAGCAGAGAATTAAATTAGAGGACGAAAGCAAGGTTTACAAAATAGTCGCCTGTTAATATTGTAGTTACCTAACCTCACTTTACCTACCCTTATCTTACCTAACTCTTACCTTGGGTGCTCATTCTTTGCCTATCCACACCATGCCTACCATCACTCTACCTAACGTTACCCTACCTACCCATGCTTTACCTATCCTTACATTACCTTACCTTAATTTACCTTATCTATCATAACTTAACCTACCCCTTACGTGCCTTTACCTACCCTTATCTTGCCTTCCCTACCCTTATCTTGCCTTCCCTACCCTTATCTTGCCTTCCCTACCCTTATCTTACCTTCCCTACCCTTATCTTACCTTCCCTACCCTTGTTTTGCCCTCTCTGCCCTTGTCTTACTTTTCCAACCCTCATTTTACTACCCTAACATAACCTTTCCTGACTTTATTGTACCTTAGCTAACCTACTCTTACCTTAGTTGACCTATTTTACCTTACCTAACAAACCCATAGCTTAGCTTAGATTAACTAGGTTTATTTTAGGTTAGCTTAGCTTACCTACACTGTCCTACAATATCATATTTTAGCTTTAAATGAGTGCAGTGAATATAGAATGGAAGTGAGGTATGCACCCTAGCCTTTTATTCCTTAAACTGACCCACAAGCTCCTCAAATTCCTACCTGGTTTCGGGTGATCCACAACTTAAGTTTGTCTACAGCTTTGGGCAAAGGTAAATAAAAAAAAGCCTAACTTAAATAGGAACTTTAGGTAGAAACACCTCTAACTTACCTTGTACATTACTCAATTCAATTTTGTAAGGTTTTATTTACTATCAAAATGTGAATAAACTAGTATTATATAGTGAATATTTGTAACAAATTAGTTTGAAGAAGACACCAATCATGATTATGTTGTATTTACAGAAATTCTTCTTAGGCAAAAGGGGTTAAGATTTGATGTTTTGTGTAACTGTTGATTGCTGATCTGGTACTGGCTTTTGTGGTGTTGAGTGAAATTGATATAAATATTACTGATATTGTCAAATTGAACAGTTTGCTTAAATATTACAGCATATAGTTAAAAGGGTAATGATATGATACTTCAATATCCTAGTAGATAAGCATTTTCCATAAGATATAGGTGTGTACAGGCTGTTTTGTGTGTTTTTTTTTTATATCAATAAAATGTGGACAGCAATGCCAAAGGAGAAGGTGATGGTGTCTCATTGCAATAGTATTCGTGATTGCTTACGGCAAATTTTTTATTTTCTCATGGCCTTTACCTAAATATTAGAGCCAATTGAATTAAACTGTGAAATTCTTATGGATAAGTTCCCTCATGTTTTCTCATTTTTACATTTTTGTCTCAAGTTCCACTGTCTGTATTATGTCAAGGTTGTTCCCTAAGAAAGTTGGATGTAACATCTGAGTTTTGCCAAATGTTCTGATCCATACTCTTACATTACTTTACATACCCATAATTTACCAACCCTCACCTCACCAACCCATATTTTACCTGCCCTTACCACAACTACTCTTATCTTCCTACTCTAACATTACCTACTCTTAGACCTGACCGAAAGTCATGAGTATTTACAGTAGACGAAGTTACAATGGAGGTACTAATTAGAATAACAGTGTTCCGACACTTAATACAAACACTTTAGCTCTTTATAGGGAATATACTTTTGGCAGATCTGGAAACGGTAGTTTACAACACCACGCTCTCCATTTACTCCAAAATAATGCAATCCTGCAGTTTTCATCTTCTTGTACAGTAATTAGGTGGTTATTTAAATTAGCAATTAGCAAGATATGTTGAGGAAGGGGGAAGGGGTTATAAAGAGAAAATAACTTGGTTTCCTCACCAAACGACTCGGAACTGACATGTTAACAAAGTCAACCAAACAGAATTCGGGATGCCAGCGTACATAAACAGAAGTCCGTGATGCCAGCGTACATTTGATATACTGTATATTCAAAATAAGCTTAGTTAAAAATGGATTAATTACTCAAAAGTGTCCTTAAAATATGCAATTTACAAATAGTGACACTTTTGAGTAATTACTCAATTTTTGATTAAGTATATTTTGAATATACAGTATATCAAATGTACGCTGGCATCACGAACTTCTGTTTATGTACGCTGGCATCACGAATCTTGTTTCGTTGACTTTGTTGACATGTCAGTTCCAAGTCGTTTGGTGAGGAAACCGAGCTCTTTTTTTTTTTTATAACCCCTTCCCCCTTCCTCAACATATCTTGCTAATTATTGCTTTCCCAGAATCTAAATAACCACCTAATTACTGTGCAAGAAGATGAAAACTGCAAGATTGCATTATTTTGGAGTAAATGGAGAGCGTGGTGTTGTAAACTATTACCCTGGAAACTAGTCATAAGACTTTCAGCGAGGCATAATCACCAACTGCTAGTTAGCCGAGGGCCGGTGAGCTAGCAAGGGGTAGACTGGCTACCCTGGTCACATACTGACCTGTGATATATAGTCATTTTTTCTTCTGACTCGGTAGACTGTTACGTTCCGTCTCTCTCTCCCGTTAACAACTGGCTTTGACTTTTCACTCTTTCAAGGAGTTCTTGAGTTTCGGGGATCTCATCTTGTGGGCTTGTCCTGGCCTTGAAGAATGCCAATGTGACACCTTCCCTTTGTCCTACTTGCAGAGATCACTCCTGCTCGCAATTCTCTCCTCATAACAGGTGTCGAGAGTAGCCATCCTCCCAGTGGGTGAGGTTCGGTAGATGAAGAAGGGAGAAGTCTAAAGGGATTCTTCTCCTTCAGAATTTTCCTCGAAATATCTCCGTCGGCTCGATCCCTCCATTTTGACTCTGCTTGCTTGCTGTCCTCCGGAGGATGGTCGAGTAACAGTAATGGCCGCATGACCCAGGGACAACCCGCAGTTGTGACCAACATTGCTTCCCTTAGTGAAGCAATGGTATCCATCGCTGGGGTAGCTCGCAATACACTTCTCGTAACAAGTGTCAAGATTAGCCGTCCTCCCAGTAGATGAGGTTTGGTAGATGATGGAGGGAGAAGTCTAAAGAGATTCTTTTCCTTCGGTGTTTTCCTCAGAAGTTTTTCCATCAGCTCGATCCCTCCACACTGACTCTGCTTGCTCATTGTCCTCTGGAGGATGCTCGAGTAAGAGTGATGGCTACTTGACACAGGGACAACCTGTAGATAAGCAACAGCATCCTCCACCGGTGTAGTCTCTCTGCTCTTTCCTTCCTTGGGGCCTTCGGTCTCCCCTTTAAGGAATAGGTTTTCAAGAGTACTACAGTTAAGGGCACAGCAGGAGTGCATATCTGACTACCTAAGGATTGACCACAGTCGTCCTTTCCAAGACTCTGGAGTTTCTTGTGTCCTTAGCTGCAGCTCTCTCTGCATCTGGTCCCTTCATTCATATAGATGTTGTGTACAAATGAGAGCAGATGCAACCAGCACTCCTTGACATTACCAGTCAGGGTTTTCTCGCTTGTGCCTCCTATTGCTGGAATATGAGGGTAACCCAGAAGTTGCTTGAATAAGAGCAATTTCAAACGAGGTTCCTCAGAGTTGCCAGGCAGAGTTTTCTCTGCCATTCCTCCTGATGCTGTAGTACTAGGGTAATCCAGAAGCTGACTTAGGTTAGTCTTCTAAACTTGCTGATTACGTGAACTGCCCTCGTACAGTGCTGAGGTCCCGTAGTCTTTGAAGCAATGAGCTTTTCTGCCTGATATAGAGTGCCTCTCTTGTCCTTGAGTGAGGCCCTCCTCACCTGTGGAGTTCTCGCAATGGGGGTTTAGAAAAGTGCTCTATTTGTTGGACCTTGTTTCAGCATTTCAGAGTACCCAGATAACGAGTCTTGTGAGTCGTAACCCTTGGGGGTTATTGCCCCAAAAGGTGATGCCAGCCAACCACTTGTAGTCTCCACATCTCCCATCATATCCCCATAGTCACAACGAGTCTCATGAACAATACTCCTTCGGGGTTATTTCCGCAGATGTTGATGCCTGTTGACTACATGCGATCGCATATCCTATCGTACGAGTCTTGTGAGTTATAACCTTTCAGGATTATTGCCGCAGATAATGATGCCTACCAACCACTTGCAGCCACTGACTCTCACCATTGTGTCCATAGATGATGATAAAGCTCTTGAAGTTTGGTGAGGCTAGGCCCTTCAGGACCTCCGCCTGTTTCCTTACCCTTGCGGGAGAAAGCTTGGTTTTCTTGCTGTGCTCTAACACACACACACACAAAAACCTTTTTTTAAATATAAAACTTACCCGCTGGTTATATAAAAGAGCTGAAGTCCCCTGACGCTAGGGTAGAAAATTCAAATCTCGCGCTATCGAAGATACGGCAGGTGTACCAACCGCACCCTAGCGGTAGAACAGGTGGAACCACACACCATCTCCAGTTCTTCTCTCTGCCGTCATAGCTGGCTGACATAAAGAAGTTCGCTCTCGTGGTTTTACTATCTTGGGAGGTTGTTTGGTGATGTACAACGTTCTTTTTTAAGTTTAAGCTATCGTTGATTATTTTCTCTTGTTTCTTGTCTTGAAATCTTTTTGTTTGAGATTTTCTTTATTGATATTTCCCTTACTTTTTGCTCGTCGGTCTCTCACGTTACCATTCAAAATGACCGACTCCTCCCCTGCTCAGCGTAGGTGTGTTAGTGAAGGTTGTCGTACTCGACTTCCTAAAGGATCTATTGATCTTCATACTATTCGTGTGAAATATAGGGGTAAATTTTGTTCATTAGATGATAGGTGTAATGAGTGTCTTTCCTTAACTGATGATGATTTTGTTACTTTCGATCGTTATGTTAGGAGACTAGAGAGAGATAGAGTTAATCGTAGTTCTTCCCGATCTGTGGATAGAGCCTTACCTAATGTACCTGTTTCTAATCCTATTCCTTCCCCTGTGGTGGTAGATCAGGAACCTACTATGAAAGACATGTTTACTGCTATTTTGACTCTTGGTGAGAAAGTTGAGTCCTTAGCAGCCGATAGAAATACAATTTTTTCCGAGTTAAAGGTATTGAAAAACCGTGATTCTGTCGGAACTGTGGAAAGTGTTTCAGTGTCTGATGTTGGTGTACCGAAAAGTCGTGACACTCTCGTTGTTGTGACAAGTGTTGCTAATGTGTTTAGTGTTGTGGAGGGTGCGTCTGCACGATCTTGTCGTTCACCTAGCCTAAGACCTCTTTCGAGCTCTCGAACCCATGGGAGAAGTAATGTCGAACGGCTTAAGGGAACGAGAAGCGTCATCAATCGTGCAGACGTCCCCTCGAACGTTCCTGTTGCCGTAGCTCAGGTCGTTCACCCTCATCGTAGGAAAGGTGAGGTTCATGCGTTATCCCCGTCTTCCGATGAAGGGTCGGGGAGTGAGATCTGGCGTCGCGCGTCAAGACCGCTTAAACGGACGCATGATGTTTCACAGCGTCAGGAATCGCCTGTGCGGCCAGGATGTAGTTCGTGGGGTTCACCGGAACGTTTCCGTTCTCCCATCGCTTGCACTCCGGCTAAACGTACAGATCACCGTGTTCGTGTGGATATGATTCCTTCCGATTCGGACCTTGTTACTATTCATGCACCCCCTCTTCCTTCGGATTGGCTTTCTTCCCCCGAAATGCGTGGTGGCGTTGGTGCGAATATTCCTTTAAGGAGTTCTGTTGATCCGAAATGGTCTGCGCTTGTGTCTATGAAGGAACAACTCTCGTCGTTGATGGATTATTATCAACCAGGTGTTGGCGTTATGTCTGGGCGTCAGATGTCAGACCAGTTATCGCACAGGCGTTCGATGGTCTCTGGTCTTGACGAGTTATCGCTTAGGCGGTCTCCCATTCATAGTGTTCAACGCCAGGTTGATTTTGATGAGTCGTGTCAGAGTTGTGGTTGACCAGTTTTTGCTTTCTGGTCGCGGGGAAGAACATCGGCGTCGACAAGTGGACGAGACGCGTCAACGATTTGAAGTAGTGGATCGTCCGCGTCAACAACTTTTGGACACTTCGCGTCAAAACATCGATTTGCAGCGTCGACATCCTGACTACTTTGATCGTTCGCGTCAACAGTCTTCGGACTTTACGCGGCCTCTCGGCAATCTTCGACAGTTACCTTCTGATTTCAAGCGTTCTTCTGTTCAACAGCAGTCGGATTCGAAGCGGTCTAGGCAGTTGATGGTTGAAGAAGATCGTCTACCCGTCCGTGTTTCGCATCAATCTACTTCTACTTCTCCCCATCAGGTAGACGCAGATGTTGGCCTTGACAGGCAGTCCCATCCAGACTTTGTTCCTTCGGTTCAGGCTGCAGCAGTTGCTGCACTGCCAGAAGACAAGCTTGAGGAAAAGTCGGATGAGGATGATCCTATTGAGGAAGTCTCTGAGAATGAGGAGGAGAAGCATTATCACCATGCTGTGGATCTTCGCAAGTTTATGCTGATTCTGACTGGAATTTTCCCGGATCAGTTTACCCCTGTGGCCCCTCGTTCTCCGCCTTCTGAATTCATCTTAGGTAAAGCTACCAAGGTTCCAGTTTATACCAAGATGGTTCTTTCTCGATCCTCTAAACGGGCCTTGAAATTAATGGGTTCATGGTTGGACTCCAAGAAATCTTTTGGCAAGACGGCCTTTGCCTTTCCTCCCGCTAGGTTAGCCTCTAAATCTAGTGTGTGGTACGAGACTGGTGAAGTGTTGGGCTTGAGTTTTCCTTCGTCTGCCCAAGGGGATTTTTCAAGTTTGGTAGATGCTTCTCGTCGTCTTGCCTTAAGGAAAACGAAGATTTGGTGGTCCATTCCAGAGTTCGACCATTTTCTTAAAGGTCTGTTCAGGGCCTTCGAAGTTTTTAATTTCTTGGACTGGGTTCTGGGGGCTTTGAGTAAGAGGGTCTCCGATATGAAGGAAACGGACACTAGTGGTTTGGTTCATTTGATGTCCTGCTTGGACAAAGGTGTGAGGGATGGCTCCAACGAGCTTGCTGCCTTGTTTACAGCTGGAATTCTCAAGAAAAGGGCCACGATGTGTTCTTTTCTCTCTGCAGGAGTGTCTCCCTACCAGAAAACGGGCCTTCTTTTCGCACCTTTGGCTAATACCTTATTTCCGCAGGAATTGGTAGGCGAGGTGGCTACTGCCCTCACGCAGAAGGCCACACATGACTTGGTTACTCATTCGACTAGGAAAGTTTTGCCACCGTCATTCTCCTCTCGTAAACCTAAGGAATCATCTTCTGGGTTTCGACCTCAGTCCTTTCGTGGGAAGTCCTCTGGAAGAGGCTCTTTTAAACCAGAAGGAAGGAAGCCTAGAGGCAGAGGGGGCAAGTCCGGCCGAGGTAAAGTCTGACTGCCCTTTCCTTCAGACAGCAGTGGGTGCCAGGTTGACTCACTTCTGGGAGGCTTGGGAGAGGAATGGAGCGGACCCCTGGTCCGTCCAAGTGTTAAAGGAGGGCTACAAGATCCCCTTCCTGGCCAATCCTCCTTTAGTCACAGATCCAGTGGATCTTTCGCCCAAATACAGAGAGGGACCCAAGAAGCAAGCCATGCTTCTTCAGACGTCTCTTTTATTAGAGCAGCAAGCAATAGAGGAAGTGCAGGATGTTACGTCTCCGGGGTTTTACAACCGCCTTTTTCTAGTACCCAAGAGTTCCGGGGGATGGAGACCGGTTCTGGACGTAAGTGTGCTAAATGCTTACGTCCAAAATTCGACGTTCACTATGGAGACTCAGAAAACAGTTCTGGCGGCTGTGAGGAAGGACGATTGGATGGTCTCTTTAGATCTTCAGGATGCCTATTTCCACCTTCTGATTCATCCCAGCTGCAGATACGATTCATCCCAGCTGCAGACGTTATCTGAGGTTCATGGAGGGAAACAAGGTCTTACAGTTCAGGGCTCTTTGTTTCGGACTCTGCACGGCTCCTCTATTGTTTACCAAGATCATGCTGAATGTGGCAAGCATGCTGCATTCGAGGGGAATCAGGGCCTCTCTGTATCTGGACGATTGGCTGATAAGAGCCTCCTCAGCCGATTGTTGTTTGAAGGACCTCAAGATGACTTTGGATCTCTCCAGAGAACTGGGCCTCCTGGTGATCTCGGAAAAATCGCAACTGACTCCATCCCAGGAGATTCATTATTTGGGGATGGAGATTCACAGTCGGAGTTTTCGGGCTTTTCCGTCGTCGGTGAGAATCCAGGCAGCCCTCCTAAAAGTCCAAACGTTCCTGAAGAGAGATCTTTGCTCCGTCAGAGATTGGATGAGCCTTCTGGGGACTTTCTCATCATTAGAGAAGTTCGTGACCCTGGGGAGGTTGCACTTGCGTCCTCTTCAGTTTCATCTCAATCGCCATTGGAAGAAAGGGGACAGCCTCGACAGGGATTGCATTCCCATCTCGGCTTCCATCAAGTCTCATCTTCAATGGTGGGACAACGAGCCCAGACTGAAAGAAGGCTTGTCTTTACTTCAGAGGAGCCCAGACCTCATGTTGTGTTCCGACGCCTCCAATTCGGGGTGGGGAGCCACTCTAGAGAAGCAGGAGCTTTCGGGGACTTGGACGGTGGAGCAAACTTCTCTCCACATCAATCAAAAGGAGCTTTTAGCTATTCATCTGGCTCTCATCGGCTTCGAAAAGCAGATCAGGGGCAAAGTGGTCCAGGTCAATGCGGACAGCACGACCGCTCTGGCCTATATTGTGAAGCAAGGCGGGACCCACTCTTGGCCTCTGTACGAGATTGCAAGACTGCTTCTCGTTTGGGCGGAGGAAAGGAAGGTGACTCTTTTGACGCGGTTCATCCAGGGGGTCAACAATGTGAGCGCAGACAGACTCAGCAGGAAAGGTCAGGTTCTCTCCACAGAATGGATTCTGCACCCGGACATCTGCAAGAGTCTGTGGCGGTTATGGGGTCGACCTCTCGTGGATCTCTTTGCCACCGCGAAGACCAAACAGCTTGAGTGTTACTGCTCTCCGGTTCCAAATCACGAAGCTTTGCACATAGACGCCTTTCTGAATAACTGGTCACACATGGAGGTTTATGCTTTCCCTCCGTTCAAGATCCTTTACAAAGTGATTCAGAAGTTCATTTCTCACGAGGAGACCAGAATGACACTGATAGCTCCGTTCTGGCCGTCAAGGAGCTGGTTTCCAGAGGTACTGGAATGGATGGTGGATTTCCCGAGAAGCCTTCCCATGAGACCCGATCTTCTCAGACAACCTCACTTGGCTCGAAATCATCTAAACCTCCGAGCTCTACGTCTAACTGCCTTCAGACTATCGAAAAACTCGCTAGAGCTAGAGGATTTTCGAAGAAGGCAGCCAAGGCAATTGTGAGGGCAAGGAGGTCTTCAACCATCAAGGTGTATCAGTCCAAGTGGGAGTTGTTCAGGGAGTGGTGTAGGACTAACGCGATTTCCTCTTCCAGTACCTCGCTTTCCCAAATAGCAGATTTTTTCTTGGACCTTAAAGTTAAGTATAACTTCTCGTCATCTACTATTAAAGGTTACAGGAGTAGGCTATGTTGGCGACGGTTTTTCGACACAGGAACCTAGACCTTTCTAATAATAAAGATCTACGAGATTTACTTAGGTCTTTTGATACGACCAAGAAGATTCAAACAGCTCCCCTTGCCTGGAATTTGGATGTTGTCCTTAAATTTCTCATGAGTGACAGATTTGAGCCTTTACACTCGGCTTCATTTAAGGACTTAACCTTGAAAACCCTTTTTCTGGTTACCCTTGCCACTGCGAAAAGAGTTAGTGAAGTATACGCTTTAAGCAGGAACATTGGTTTTCGGAATGGGAAAGCCATTTGTTCTTTGCAACTGGGGTTTCTGGCTAAGAATGAAAACCCTTCTCGGCCATGGCCCAAATCCTTCGAGATTTCTAACCTTTCTGATTTGGCTGGCGGTGAATTGGAAAGGGTTCTCTGTCCAGTTAGAGCGCTACGGCTTTATGTGGACAGGACTAAGAATCTGAGAGGTAACTCAGACGCTCTGTGGTGTGCAGTCCGGAAACCCTCGATGCCCATATCTAAGAATGCCTTGTCTTTTTTCGTTAGATTGTTGATTCGAGAAGCTCATGCTCTGTGTGATGAGTCGGATCAGAGGCTCCTCAAAGTTGACACACATGAAGTCAGAGCGGTAGCGACTTCAGTGGCCTTTAAACAGAATCGTTCTCTGCAAAGTCTGATGGATACAACATTTTGGAGAAGTAAGTCTGTTTTTGCATCCCATTATTTGAGAAATGTTCAGACTCGCTATGAGGACTTTTTTACGTTGGGTCCTTTTATAGCGGCAAATGCGATAGTAGGTGAATGATCTACCACTGAGTTCCCTTTTTCCTAATACCCCTTTTCTATCTCTTGGAACTCGTTTGTTATGGTTGTTTGTGGAGATTGGTCGTCAGTCTTCCGCAATCTTTGATTTGGTTAGGTGGTCAATTTGTTCCTTGAGTGCACCCGGAACAAGGGTATTGGTTGAGGTTCTGTCATGTTATAGGTGGTTGTACCGTTTGACAGCTCCTAGAGATTTTCAGCCCGAGTGGATTACTGGATCTCTTAAGGATAGCGGACGAAATGAGGCAGAGTATCATTGCTGTCAGCTTCCTTATCAGGTGAGAACTGCTTAAGTTTATTGTATGTAACCCTTAAGTGATTTTTCTATATGTAGCTGTCTCTGACCCGCCACCAAGGGGTGTCAATCAGCTCTTTTATATAACCAGCGGGTAAGTTTTATATTTGAAAATGATATTTTCATAATAAAATAAATTTTTGAATATACTTACCGGCTGGTTATATAAGTTTAACACCCACCCTCCTCCCCTCTAGAGACTACCTATGGTATGGCTATGAGGCATGGAAGAACTGGAGATGGTGTGTGGTTCCACCTGTTCTACCGCTAGGGTGCGGTTGGTACACCTGCCTTATCTTCGATAGCGCGAGATTTGAATTTTCTGCCCTGGCGTCAGGGGACTTCAGCTCTTTTATATAACCAGCGGGTAAGTATATTCAAAAATTTATTTTATTATGAAAATATCATTTTCAGTCATACTCATGCCTCCTAATGTAGGAGCATATTAGACTTCTCGTCAACTTCTTTCAGGAGCGCTGACAAATTTTTGTCTCATGCATGAATGAACAACCCCTCACGGATGAGTTCCTCTCGCAGACGAGGGTCTGCGGAAATGATGGGCACTTGCAACACCTCTTACCTTTTCATGAGAGAGAGCCACCTAAACATTAAGCATTAGCAAGGTGCATGGGTAAGCTCCTCTTCCTGAAGAACAACTACAGTTGTTTGCCATCAAGCCGATAGTGAGGTTCTGGCACAAACTACTTCGGTTGCGTGTTCGCTTTCGCCTTTACAATCGCCTGATCTCACCACGGAGGTGGGAACCTGCGGCAATGCAATCCCCCCCCTTTTTTTTTTTTTGCCACAGATAAGAATGCCTGCCGAGTCCGACAATGAGTCTCGTAAAACATAATTCTTCAGAGTTATTATCGCTTGACTTCTTCCCCCTATAGGATAGAGAGCTCTTTGGAAGTCTCACATGGTGTCAGCCTCCAATCCCCTGCAATCTCCACCTGGTCCAGTCATGCCCTCAGGGCACAACGTTCTCGTGAGACATAAACCTTCAAAGTTATTCACTTAAGCCTCTATTACCGATAGAATGGAATCAGATCGTGCTTGCTTTTACGAACGATAGCAAACAAGTGCACTTGTCGTGCCTACTACCAACAAAGGTCCGATTGCTTTGCTAGCTGCGTGCGCTCCTCATTTGAGCATGCATGCCCACGAACATGTTCACAATGCTTGGGCTAGTCAACGATCATTTTCTCGAGTAATGATTTTGCGCTTAGTGTCACACACATTGTTCCCGCAAGCATTTTCACGAGCTACCTTAGGGGTGCTCATAATACGGAACTTATTCACAATCCTCTACCTCATGTACGCGTACTTACCCTGAGTCATGGAAGTTGTGATTTGACACACCCGCATGCGGGCAAGCAAGCTAATATTTGTGATGAAGGCTGTTCGCTTTGCCAGTTACATATGCTACCCTTGTTGGAAAATGCAAACCCGTAAGGGGTAGCAAGGGCTACCTACCATCATACAGAGCCTACTGATAGCCCTCTGTTCTGAAAGGATGTTCTCATTTTTATGCCATTTGATGCTGGGAACCAAAGAAATTGGAACCTGGTTCTAGTACATTATTAGGTCGTCTTTATCAGTCGATAGCTGTATTTCTTGGGAGAATCTGGTTATCTATGACCCTTCTCCCTTGACATAGGTAGTCTGCCCTCAAGTGGGCTCCTCTTTCATCCCCCTTATAAGGAATACCTTTCATCAGCGAAAAGGAGATCTCGTTTACAAACATTTATCAACGTTTCCCAATCAGTTATCGGGCACAACAAACCATTGTCGCACCCAGATCTTCGTCCTGCCCCAGGGAACCCGTCACAGGAGATAGGAGGAAACTTAATATATATATATATATATATATATATATATATATATATATATATATATATATATATATATATATATATATATATATATATATATATATATATATATATATAGGTAAATTTTTCTGTGTGTTACTGGTCCATAACCAGACTTATGTATACAACTACCTGGTTGATAAATATGACTGAAGATATGTCTCAACTTTGTTTTTCGGAAATAGTTGCTTATGACCAATCGTTTGCTTGACAGCGACCAACTAGGGAGGTTTGCTGTAAGGTTGTAATCTGCTGGGGACAGCTAGGCTACTCCGATGTTTACCAATCTGTAAGATGACATACATGACCAACTCCCATTCTAGCAAAGGCAGTTGGTAGACAAGATTCATCACCCCTTTGCAGACAGTTGCTGGCAAGCAATCGCATGACTTGACAGCAATCGACTTTAAATATTAATTTTTACGCAACCCCTCGTCATCCGCAGGCACTCAGAATTTACCACCTTGGTATACCAAGCCAAAGGTCCCTTTCTAGCTTTCAGCATCGTAGAAGAGAGATATGTTCTCAGAGTATCCACTACGTTTGGTATGAGCTGAAAGGGGAAAGACACAATTCAAAGCTAACCGAGAAAGACTGTCACTAGGCCAAGTGCCATATGTGGAATAGTTTCCTTCTCAGTCTCAGCAATGGAGGTCTATCACCTGGCTATAAACCAGGTTTTTGATAACTGAGGTTTCGCCAGCAACAGAGTGATTCTCATTCATGTGTAGCTTGGACAGAAACTGTTTTCATCATAGAGAGATTATCCGCCAGGTATGTGAATGAAGTCCTTCGTTACCTTAAAAGGGCCCTATGCGAATGTTGAGGTTTACTATAGATAAAAGTCTAAGATCGGTCCCCTTTCTTATGTGGGCGTTGGCAGAATGAGTCAATGGGAGGCATAGCCTCTCCTTTTACGTTCCCTATTTTGGGAGATGAAGGCAAGGCTCGTCTTTCTTCATACCCAGTATTGCAGTTTAGAAACCAGCAGCAGCACTGGGAGAATTAAGAAAAAATTGACCAAGACTACGATCTCTGCATGAATCAGAGAGGTCATGGATCATTTTCTCAATCCATCACCTTCCTCTCGAAGGGAGACACGAGCTGGAGCTCCATGGAATATGAAATAATCTTTCTGCGATAAAGGTACTACAAGCGGGCATCTGGGAGCGCCTGACAACATTCACGGCCCACTACCTGCAGGACTAGATCAACAGGTCACTAGATTTGTTTTCCCTAGGATCTGTTGTAGCTGCACAGCAATTGGTTTAACTATCTTAGCTCCTCTCACAGGACAATTAGTAGCTTATCACAGATTACGAATTAGTCTGGAAAGAATTTAAATATTACTGGCCTTTTCTCTCTTCACCTTCCCCTTTCTTGAGTACAGCATCCAATACCCTGTCAGCTGGATCCGATCTGTATGCAGGTAAGCTCAATCTAGCATATAGCGGTTCTATTATCATATAGAACTGTCGTCCTCACACTATTTATGGGGGAAGTGTGGAATATCTATATAAACCCATTATCATCGGTGTGATATTCGCAAACCTTTTGCTTGAATTTGCCTTGGACAATGTCACGGAATTTTCTTTTCGTTCACTAACCTCTTGTGGCATGGGCCGCTGACCCACTGGTATTGCCAGGTCACTGGTTAACCAGAATTCTTCACTATCCACGCATTATTATGCTTAAAATAAAAGATATTAGAAGCAGAATGGTCCCTTCATCCACATGTTGCACAGAAAATTTTGATTATGGGAATAACCATTGATCAGCATGTTCGCTATCCAATTCAACAAAATGCTCTCGATTGTCTGCTCTCCAGTCCCAAACCCATCAGTCTCTAGTGAATGTTTTTCCTTATCCGTGGGACAACACTGCTGTCTATGGTTTTTAGCCATTTTGTCTGATTTGCAAAGTAATCAACAGAGTGTTGACTACTCTGAATAAGAGTTAATCTGGTGTCTCTCAAGTAGCCACACAACACAGGGCACCCATAACTGTGGACGCTTTTAGTCTAGGTAAAAAAAGAACTACCCCTATGGCCCACATGTTGCTTTGCCAATCCCAACAGAGATACCACATCTTGGTTACATCCCTCTGCAACTGATGGATGATTTTTCCGTCTACTTTCACTAGAAGCTATCATTTCTGTCTCGCCGGTGAAAGGATATTACTTAGTCTTGCAACAGGTCTTTAAACTAAAAGGCTTAGACCTTTCCTGTTAGTGGAAGCTTTTTATGACCATGAAGAACTTCGAGCAGTCTTGTCCTCATAGGAAACTCGAGCTACCTGCTGGGGACATCACCCGAGTTCTCGGGTCCCTCCAGAGGCCCCTGTACCAATATTTGAGGATACATATACAGTATTGTACCGTAGTGTTATTACTGTAAAGATGGTTTCATTAATATAGGAATTCAGCATTTTTTAAGTGGGTGCCTCTTTATGACAGTGGTTAAACAATCAAGTGTTTGTAGGCAGAGAAGCATGGAGTTATGCATAGGAGATATTTACTTCAGAACGTGTTTTGTAAGAGAAATTGTTTTAAAGCGGTGTAGTTCAAATAAGCTGGTCCAGTATATCAAACTCCTAAATGGTATAGAAATTATAAGTGCCGAACAAGTATATGTAAGAAGTTTACAATCTTTGCCAGCTTCACACCTGGCACTTTGAGAAAAAAAAAACAGAAAGCAGTCATATGCAGGGATAGTAATTGGAATTGAATAACCTATTTATTTCAATGTCTCAATTTTCATTCATTAAATGAAGAGATTACGTGACAGATATCTGCATCACTCTTGTGTTGTTACTTTTTTACTGCAGTGTCTGCTCTACTATTCAGTCTGTCTTTCGAGTGCACCTCATGCAGTGCACCAGAGGTATAAATTAAGGTTTTCCCCTTGCCTTTATCCCAGTTGCATTTTTTGAAATCTTCTGTCGCACTTATATAAACTTTTACTTATTGCTGTATCTGAGGGGATTTCCCCTAATCTAATTCCGGAGCTGGATAGCCTCCCAACAACATGCTATATGACCGGTAGCAATAAATCAATTTCTGTAGCCTATTTGTTTGAAGAAATGAATGGAAAAAGCTCTGTCCTGTTAAACATTAATATATCCCTTCCCATTGTTTACCAACTCACATTTTGGGCTGTGCCATGAAACCATTAGTTGACAATACATGAATAGTAGGGACTAGCTTAGAGGATCATTTTATCTATAATAGTCTTCCTACTATCCTTCAGAAAAATCAAAACTCTCTGGTTTTGAATCTAAGTACTAAAACAGTTCATTGAAACCTTTTCAGATAGCTAAAGTATTTTAAAAGATTTTGATACCCTCTTATGTATTTTACCAGTAATATATAATTAGACCTACTATCGTTTCCAGAGGCCGTGTAATAGTTTTTTTTTTTTCTTTAAATAACTCCTAAAATAACTGATGGATTTCCATGATATCAAAGCAGGGAGCGCTTCATACAATGGCCTAATTTTGGGAAATACTGTGCATTGCCAATTACGTTTTATTAACTTTTTTACTTAAGAAAATGAGGCTAAAGCCAGTCTTAGCCACCCAAACATTCGCAAAAGTGATGACGTCCCTCAGTGACGTTGTTATAACTTTTCTTCCCATGTACCTCCCATCCCCCGAATTGTTAAACGCCTGTTTAACTCCATAGATAATTGTCATATGACCTACCCCAAGCAATACGAAATTCTTTGTCAGTAAAAGTTCAGCATACCTGGTAATGTGATTCGTGACTTTAGACTTTACCTAAACACAAGACCAACGTTTTATATCTTACCCACTCACTCACATTGAAGATCAAGAATGAGACTTATGACAGGAGACGAAAGAAGCCATGCTAACCCTACACTTCGCACTTCAAGCGAGTGTTGGTAAAGCAATAGAAATATAGTTTTCTTTAGGTTAAGCCGTAGGACTCATTCTTCCATTCAACACAGGTTACTCAATACATCAATTGCCAGGAAGAAAATGACAGACAGAGTAGCTTGAATTCCTTAGAAGGTAGACTTCTAAAAGATGTTTCATATAAGGGCATTGACATTGACCATTTGATAAATTTTGAAATCTATATATATATATATATATATATATATATATATATATATATATATATATATATATATATATATATATATATATGTATATATATATATATATATATATATATATATATATATATATATATATATATATATATATATATATATATATATATATATCACCCACGAATGGCATTTAATACCGAATTCTATCTCGGGAATATATAGTCTCTCTTGATAGCTCAGTCGGCATGGTCACCCGGCCAGAAGCTGTTACCATAAAATGAATTCCAAGTGGATATATATTCCCGAGATAGAATTCGGTATTAAATGCCATTCGTGGGTGATATTTACATAAATTAAAATCACGTGTGCTTGTGATATATGTATATATATATATATATATATATATATATATATATATATATATATATATATATGTGTGTGTGTGTGTGTGTGAGTGTATATAAATGATATATATATATATATATATATATATATATATATATATATATATATATATATATATATATATATATATATATATGTATATATATACACATATATTTATGTATATATATATATATATATATATATATATATATATATATATATATATATATATGTGTGTGTGTGTGTGTGTGTGTGTGTGTGTGTGTGTGTGTGTGTTCATACATACATAAGATTTATTATATTTCAACCTTTAGTTTTATATATTTATTTACGTTATAAGTACCAGTACCTATTTTTGTTACTTACAAGGTATGTGACAAATATCATTGCGACTTTGTCACTGGAATTATACCAGACTTCAATTAATGAACCAATCAACCTTACTTTGAGAAATACATTGACATTGTCTACATGCCAAGCTGATATACTCGTATCAAAGTATTCATTAGCTTTGCTTTTCCAAAATAATGTTATCACCAATTGCTGGAAACCATAGATTTATGAGGGATGAAAAAAAAATGGACACATATATTTTACTCATCATCACTCTCAAGGAAAAAATTGTTTTCTATTTCTACTAATGTTTTTATCTTATTTTTTATTTTATTTTATTTTTTAGTGGCAAATCTAAAATTTGTAGGAGTCCGAGTAGCATATCTCTCAGTGCGATTCCACACCCCTGTTTTAAACCTCTTCTATTATGTTTGATAATTTGTGTTAACCATCTAATCATTATCTACCACCATAATACATTTTATTGCTCTTCCAGCTCATTTTATATGTGCAGTACACAGTCTTTCCTAACATGGGTTTACTCGGTAGCCTAATAACAATGGGAATGAAGTAAAGAAGGCAAGAAGGAAGGGGGGGGGGAGTACTAGGATAGCCATAGGTGTAAACACCGAAGGAGGGTTGGGGGAACCTCTGCGCCACAGTTACATGATTAAGTAACACTTCTTCGAAACGCTCTGAAGGAAGGGAAGAAGTTCCTCTTTTTTCTAAGAGTAAACGGGTTAATTAAGCACATCTGTCAATTCATTGTACCACCAAAAATTAGACCAATGTTTGAAACATTCATTGCTGCCGTTTCATGGAAATTCATAAGCAGGTTTGTTAGATATATGGGAAAAACACTTACACGGCCTCTGGAAATGATAGTAGTTATCTATTCACCTATATTATTCTTAGATTTTATTAATCTTATTAATTGCTTGATATGTAAATAATTTTCTTCTTCTTTATAAATTGTTTATCCCGTTTGTATAATTTAGTGCAGTTACGCAAAATATTTTCCAGATTTACGTTTTCTGAATTAAAATACCCTTTCCGTTTTCTTTTGTCCAAACATGGGTCGACTACCGTAGTGTTTCCTTGAAACATGTACTTTGTCTTCTTGCCGTCACAGCGGTAGAAATCTGAGACTAACAGCATACGCTACATATACACTGGTTCCTTATTGGGCAACTTATTTTGAAGTATAATACTTACAGTGGATTTTATTATAAGTTAGGTATTGCTAAATCTCTCTAACTCCAACTCAAGTTTGTGAGGCTAGGAAATATGTTTGGTCTACTGCACAGTGGAAAATGCACCAACTCGCAGTGGCTCATGTCTAGGAGTTAGTCAGGTTGAACCCAAGACTGCTCCCTGAATCAGAACCGATCCAACTTATGAATAGAAACTTAGGTCAAAACATCCCAAGCAGCTTGAGGTGTATACATTAAATATCTTCTAGGGATGTCCCGGGACTGGATGTACAAAGTGGATAGTCTTTTAATGATTCGTACACTAGCCAATGAAATTTAATGGTCAAATAATGCTGAGTAATCACATACCATTTATAACAAAATGATATGAAAAGTACAAAGTAAAATAAATTACAGTGGCGCAAAATAAAATGGCAATTACAATTGACAAAACATGGTATCAAATTACTGAAACATTCAAATAACATGGAAAACACGTGACAAACCATTGTGTAAAATAACATGGCAATGGCGACAATGCATTGAACAAATACTGTTGTTCCATTTTAATCTTCTTAACTTCTTAATACTCAAATGTGATGCTGTATTCCCAATGCAATTACGATACTGGTAATCTTGTCAAAAATGGTGCTCATAGAACTATTGTTTAAGGAATAGTGTTGATATGAAAGTACCAAGTACTGTACATAGTATATATGGCTGCTACTCTAGTTTTGGATAGCTATCCTAGCTGAATTTTGCCTATTTTTTTTCCACGAACACAGGTATCACTATTTTATCTTTAGATGTTTTTGTTGAAAACATAACATGGTAAAGTTTAAAGTTCAAACAAGTCTGTTATCTAAATACCTAAAGATGAATTTGTATATACTAATTATTTTAATTGATAATCCTAAAAAGTGACTATGTATCAAGTTAGTTATTAATAGTCAGATTATGACTTGAAGGTGAAGGACATTTGGAGTAAAGAAGTTTTACTTTTCTTTCAGATACGTTTATTTACCTGCACATTGGAATTCCAAAAGCCGAAGCCAGCAAACAAAAAGCTTTCTTGTGGGCAACCCGATTCGCCTAATAATATGGGATGAAGGTGAAAACTAAAGGAACGCTGATGGCACAAGATTAATTTATTCATATCTAAATCAAACCTGATAACTGGGATGGAGGCTGTAAGATTCAACGGACTTCAGTTTAAAGATAAGTTAAAATTTTTATCATTTTTTTTTTTTTTTTAGAGACTTGCACCTCAAGTTACAGAGTATGTAATAAGCATCTATAGAAGGAAACTTGTGTACATTGTACAATTTAATTGAGCATGTACTACCTGGAAAAAGTGTAGTATCACAAAAATTCTCCTGAAAGTTAAATTTTTCTTCAAATTATTTTTTGTTGGGCATAGATTTTGTCATTGCTATACATTATTAGTGTTATGCATTCTAGATAGACAACTACTTCTCAAACGGTAAATTCTCAAAATGTCTTCTCAGTGAAGCAGTAGTTAATGTAAGGTTAGATGTATGATTCATGGGTCCTAGCTTTCCAACACTCGACCTTAGGGCCATAGAATGCCATATTTCTTAAATTTGCTGTATGGTATTTATCGAATAGTTAATAATTGTAGTGTTGCCTTAAAATTCATAACATTTTTTTTCAAAAACAATGTTAAATATGTTAGTTGTGAGTCTAGTATTTCACATCCCATACGCACAAAAGTTATTCATAAACTAGTTTGACCTGGGACCCCTTGATTGATGTTTACTTACTTTTCTTTTAATGGGTGCTTTTCCTGTCCCATACAGCAGGGGAACCCCGCTCTCTACGGGACCTCCACTGTCGTTTTACCTTGTTCGTTCAGAGTATTTAACGTTTCATATCGCGTATAGTTCATTTACTGTTAAATCGCCACTGTCAAAAGACTCATGAAATAAGAAAGTCTTCAGTTTCCTCTTGAAAGCCTTAATGTCTTCAATCATTCGAATGTTTCGTGGGAGCTTATTATATAGACTCGGGGCCGCATATTTAAAGGCTCTGGAGCCTACGGTAGACATATATCTAGGTTCCAATTGTTTAAAACCATCTGTAACTATTCTCTTGTCGACACGACTTGTTGTCTGCGCAATATGTAGCAGTTCTCTTAAGTATTTTGGACGCCCGGTTCTGATAACTGTACATATTTTAAATTCAATTCTCGCTTTAATCAGTAGCCAGTGTAAATCAATTAGTATAGGGGTGATCCTTACTCTAAGTGGGACACCTTTTATCAGTCTTGCTCCTCTGTTTATTGTGTTTTGTAATTTCTTAAAGTTGCACTTTTTGGTAAATTGTAATAGAGTTGCAGTAGTCAACCCTGGTAATAACACAGTTTATCACAAGTATTTTTACAGAATTTTCGTCCAGGTACTTCTTTATAAACGCAATATGGAGTTTTTATTACATTATTTATTTGGGCATTTAGAGACATGTTACTGTCAAGAAATACACCTAGACCTCGAACTTTACTAGATATCGGCACTGAGTCATTATTTAGGTTCATTTGAATATCACCTAAGTTTCTCACGCTTTCTCTCTTGCCCACCAACATGAATTCAGTTATGTTCACATGTAATTTTAGTTGTTTAAATGTCATCCGTTCTCTAACACTATCAAGGATTCGGTTTAGAGTTTCAGTAGTGTCATGTATATCATTTATGGAGAAGTAAAATTGTGTGTCATCTGCAAATAGTTTAAACTTCACGCCATGCCTTTGTAGCATTTTCGATAGACCAATAGTATAGATGCAGAATAAGATTGGGCCAAGTACACTCCCTTGGGGTACCCTTCCGTTTAAGGGTTCATATGATGAATAAGAGTTTCCAGTTTGTACACCGTAATTTTTACCGTCTTTATTTTCATCCATCATTTCTAGCATATCATTTACAACATAGCAGATGGCTGTCTCCGTAGAATATAGTTTTCTGTAAGCAGATTGGTTGTCAGGCAAAGCTTCTATTACTTCTAAGTGGCTGACTAGTTGTTCAAGAATTACATATTCAAGCACTTTTGAGATAAAGGATAGCTTCGAAATAGTTCTATATGAGCTTAATTCTTGGTAGTCCAGTGCATTTTTTCAGAACTGGTGTGACTATAGCCATTTTCTCAGATTTAGGAAAC
>NC_090746.1:109522824-109592824 GCF_036898095.1 Palaemon carinicauda | reverse complement strand
TTACCTTTGTGGTCATTGCCGCAGATGGTGATACCTACTGACTGCTCAAGGTCACCACCTCTCCCATTGTACCCCAGGGCACAACGAGGAGTCTCGTGAGCAATTTTCCCTTTGTGATCATTGTCGCAGATGGTGATGTCTGTTGACCGTTTTCAGTCTCCACATCTCCATCTACGAGTTTTGTAGGCTATAACTCTTTGGGGATAGTGCCTATATCCTGCCTGTTGGATACAACAAAGCTCATGGAGTTTTGTGAGGCCATATGCTTCGCAATTTGCACCTCAGGGTTTCTCTCTCTCATGAAGGAGAACATGCAGTTGTGCAAGATCAGCGCAGCCTTATTTGTCTTCTTGTAAACGGATACCTCTTCTGGTAGAAGGGCATAAGGCTACTCAAGCATGCGCTCTTTGTTTCAGTGCATGTTTTAAGACCCTAGCCTCACAGAGAAGTCATGCACAGTTTTGCACACCCATCCACTGAATACTAGCGAGGTGGGTGGGTAGGCAAGCTTCTCTGCCTAACGAAGGTCTGCGAATAACCCAGGCTGCTTGCCATTGTACTCATAGCAATCACCCAAAGCTTCAGCTTTGTTTTCCTCAAGTGCACGCTACTTCTGTGACGTGTAATCGCTCACACCCAAGGGGCTCGCCACCTTACTTGTACCCATCTTTACAGGGGTGAGTCAATGCTCACCTCGCCAATGTTCGTCAACGATCGCCTCGCAAATTTTCGTCAAAGCACCTCACAAATGCTCATTAACACTTACGTTTGGTCGCCAGCACTAAAAGTGTTAGCAGGGTGAGTGGGTAAGTTCTCCTCTGGTGATTTCTGCGTAACTACAGATGTTTGCTAATATCCCCACGGTAAGGTGCTGACACAAGCTGCTTTAGTTGCGCATGCACTTTCACATGTGATGCCAAACCTCATCAGGGAGGTAGAAACCTGGTACTGTAAAAGAATCTTGTAAGACAAAAATCTCAGGGCTTATTGTCACAAATGTGGATACCTGCCAACCTCGTACGGCTGCCGCAGGACACCATTGTACCCCAAAGCACAACGAGTCTCTTTAGTTATAGTTCTCCTGGGTTTTTTCCTGGAATACTTTTCGATCACTTGTGACTGCTACATCCCACCGTTGTTCGGAATGCGAGTCTCGGGAAACATTCCTTCGTAGCTATTATTTCATTCTTTTCTTCCCTGTTGATTAGAGACCTCATCGTAACACTCACATGGAATCGGTCTCTGATTTCTGCAATCTCTGTCTCACTCTGTCATGCCCTCAAGGCACAACGGTCTTGTCAGACATAACCCTTTGAGGTTATGCCTTTAAGCCTCTATACCTAATGACATGGAATCAGCTCATGCTTACATTTACAAACTATAGCAATCATGGATTAAACTAACAAATACTTTTGTCCCATCCGTGGTCGGGCAAGTGCCTACTGCCAATAAAGGTCTGACCTCTTCACTAGCAGCATGTACCCCTCATAGGTGTGCATATGCTCACAAACAGAAACATATTCACATTTCATTTCTGAGCAATGAGGTTGCACTTTATCGACCGTACATTATTCCTACAAGAAACTCCACGAGCTAACATGCGAGTGCTCATACATGGAAACGTGTTTATAAGCTCAGACTTGTTCACAAATACTTACCATTGGTCAGGTAAGTTTCAATTTGACACTTCCATAAGGCAGTGGAGGGCAGGGTCCACCTTCCCTTTACAGAAATAATTGTTTGCCACCAATCACATGGCTCGACAGCCATCGACTTGTAGGAGTTTCTTGTTAAGCAACCTCTCGATGCCCTCCGGCACTTGGAGGAGAGTTTATCTTTTTTGGCTGGCAAGACAAATTATCGTTGAGCCTCTCAATTGAACCTCTCAACCCTTTGAAGTTGTTCAGCAGGCACATTCCTAGGTGATACTACCTGCCCTACTGGGTAATCAACTGACCTGGTAACCCAGAGTATGTCCCATTTTTTAATACCTCGGACTTGAAGAATACTTGTCTCCAGAAAGTTGGCCTATACAACCTGTCTTTTACAGCCTTGATTGCCTGTTCTATGAGCGAATACCTCCTCTTATAGGAGAGAAAAAGGCTACCCGCCAAGCTCCTCCTTTCAGTATTAGCATGGATTCTACAGACTTGCGAGTCCGATGGAATCAGAGTAATAAAGAGGCCCGAGTTGGAAGGTACGGATTACCAACTTCCTCGAGGGTATATACCTCCTATCCCATTCCCCACAATCAATGCTTTTGTGAGATGCATCAAAAGAAATATTGGGAGCTCTCCTGTCATGACACATGACCTTTGAGCAATGTTCGAACACCTTTTGCTGTGCCATTAGAATTTTCCTGGATTGGAGTGCAGTGGTGCTGGTTCTTAATCTTTTTCCAATAACGCTCTTCTTGCCACATCAGAGTGTTTTCTCATAAAGCACGATGGTGATTGAATACCCAGACAGGGCTATTCTGTTCACGATATGAAACACCTAGACAAAGGTTTTCTTTGCACATCTTCTGTCCATCTAACCATTATAAGGTGGAATTGGGTAGGAGACAACTCAAGTTGCCCTCTGCAGCCCGAATTAGTGTGGTTAAGGAAACTTTCTAGCAGTCTTTCTGGTAAGGCAAACTCAATATGTGAGCTTTGGGGGTCCTCTCCCTCCCTCAGTTAGCCATCTAGTCATGACCCTGGCAGGAATTATGGACGAGATGTCAATCCTGGCCATTTCATGTCCGAAAGTTTCGGGGAGTACTGTTAATCAGTATGGGATAACCAGGCACCTCTTTAAAGGCCCTCCGACTTCTGGGGAACGTCCATGCATTTCCCCTCACTGATGTTTGATGAGGAGACTCATTCTAGAAAGGCATCGTCAGATTATTCAATGATCCTCGCCAGTGGTAGCAAGCATAATAACAGCTAGGTCCTCTATCCCTGTTTGCAGAGATATCAAGAGGACAGTTCTCTCCTTTCCTGAGCGCCCCATACAACCTCAGGCAAGGATTCACCATGATCACACATGCTGCTACAACTTCTCTCCTGGAGGGCATTCAACATCTCCCCTCATAGGGAAGCCTTTCGCAAGTAATTACGAAAAGGATGGCTGGATACCCTTGTAGGTCATCATTTGCCTTCCATAAGGCGAAGGGGTTTTCCACTAAGATTAAGGTTGTTGCAGAGGCTTCTCGCCTCTCTCCATGGGACAGCAAAGCTTGCTACCTCAGGGAGGAAAAGACCCTGCTCAGTCTCAACCTTAACAAAATACTGTTCGGTCTTGAATCTTGGTTATCGTTTTGAAAAAAGTCAACTTTGCAGCAACGGAAGAGTGTCTCGTCATTCAGTGTCAATCTTACTGGTCTCCAATCAGAAGTTAGACCACCGCCTCGGAACATGATTCTTAGAGCATGCTCCCGTAAAGGAGTGCTTTATACCTTTAGTGAGCCCTCAGATCAGGACCTGAATCTTAACAAAGCTTTTTTTTCTTCTCGTCTTGACCTCCATGAAAAGTGCCAGCGAAGGATATGGTCTCCTCTGAACATACCCGAGCCAGGGGATGGACGTCTTGTAATTCAACCTTTTCCTCCCGAGTCTGTTGCCAGGAATCAGACTTCTGCTATAGGGATCATAAAATTGGGTCCTTCCGTATTTAGAATCTGTTCTGTAGCTGATGACCAAGATCAATTGTTACTTTGCCCTGTAAGGGCACAGAGGAAATTTCTCAAACGGACCGTTAAGCTCGTCCGCAGGTAAACATACTCTTCGTCAACATAGGTAGAGTCAAGAGGAGAATAAACTTGATCTTCCTGAATCAGGCAAATAATAGAACGAGCCCTACTTACGGACTAGACTCCTCTCGACCATAGACCAAGAGCTCATGACATCAGGGGTGTTAACACATCCCTGGCATTATAGAGAACTTCTCTGCAACACAGGTTTTTCAAGCAGGCGTGTGGAACTGTGAAACAACTTTCACAGCCCACTAACTGCAAGACGCAACCCACAGGAACCTAGATACCTTCTGGATAGATCCTATGGTGGCTGCACAAAACATGGTCATGAATACCTCAGCTCCCTTGTAGGAATAATAGCAGTTGGACGTGGACAGATGTTTTCCGGTTGTAAGGCTAGAGTGGCTGGCCTCTTAATCTTTCATTCTCCTCTCTCTTATGGTTTTAGCATCCAAAGAACTCTGTAAGCCTACCTCCTCTGTATGCGGGTGGGTACCATTGTTCCTTGTGTAACCTTATACACGTAATATGTATTTATGTCCCTGACCTCCTGGCGATGTTGGAGTCGGGCAATGTTTAATGAAAGCATGGAGCTGATTGAGTCACAAGATCTTAGTTCTCACACCTTCGCACAAATTGCCGAGGCCGTTAGCTCTCTCATGATTTTGAAAGTTAGCGAGGAGACAGGGTCCACTCAAAAAAGCTCGTGCGAAGCATGGGGTTGCACCCTGGGTCAGTTATTATCCAGTTGGTGTTGGACTTCCACCCACCTAAACGTGAATCGCCATAGTAAAGAGCTGAAAGGTTTGCATTTGGTAACGGAACAAATGACAAATTTGGTAATAATTTTTATTTTTCCTAACCTTTACAAACCAGAAGCTCTTTACACATACTGGCTCGCCATCACCTACCCTTTGAAGTCCTGCCTGCAATTGCAAAGTGGCTCCTTATTGCGAGTGTGTGTGTGCAGGGTGGTCGGCCTTAACTCCCTCTACCCACCTACACATAACTAACGGTGAATAGTTACACCTTACTAAAAGTATAGGCTGCTCAGCTGTCGCCAAAATAAATCTCGATAGTAAAGAGCTTCGGATTTATATGGTTGGGAGAAATACAAATTATGTCCAAAGGTGTTAGGTTTATATAAGATATATATTTAAATCACATAGTCGAACATTTTATAAACTGAGTGTATACATAGAACACACGCGTGTTTGTTCCTATATATTTTAATGAGATAATAGCTATGAAAAGCAAAATATTTTTTTTTTTTTGCAAGAATTTATTAGTTTTTATATGATATTTCATCGTGTGTTTCTATTTGCCTATCAAAGAGTTTTATCTTTCCTAAATTACAAAAGAAGTAATTTATAATTTTTTTTTCAGGATGCAGCTCGTCGCTTCCTTGAGATTAACAAATGATTGAAGGCAGATATAATGGTGCTGTCCATAGATCACAAGAAAACTTCTGTTCTTCTGTGCATGTGGATTTTTGGATCTGTGACTTCAAGGGAAATATATGCGCCATGATTTTAGATGTAGGGAGAATTAATAATTTCGAATATTCTTGTGTTGATCTGTTTATAGTGAGGCTCTAAGTACCCTTATATTGCCTAATTAATTCGTTAAAGTTAGCTGTTAGATTGCAACTGCAAAATTAGTATTTTCTTTTATAAATCCTAAAATCTGTTGCTGTCTGTGCCAAACTGGATAATTTTTATTTTACATTTTACTTATTAAGTCTCAACTATCGTATACACTACTGTCAGTTTTTTGTTTGGAAATTTAAACAGAGCAAAGCTAAGTTATACTTTCTTTACAACTTTAAATATCACTGAATCACCACTTCAACAACTTCGGTAATCATCTGTCTTGTGCTATCTTATGTCATACTAAATTTACTAGAAGCCTCAAAATAGATCTCTCATTAATGTATTGTCATCAATTGAAATTTTTACTTTTTTTTTTTTTTTTTTTTTTTATTTATACGAGATATAAGAATGTTAATTCCTAGTTTTATGAAGGCTATAGAAAAGGGTCATGTGATTTTCTATTGTGTGCCACTTAATTCAAATTTGATATGGCCACAATACTTTTAAGTTTATCTTAATTTCTATATAACATTTGAAGTGACATAGAGACTTAATCATAGTACTATTATAAATCAGAAAACATACCGGCTAAAACTTTTGGTACTTATATTAGATGGCTAGTTTTTCACAAACAAATATCAGTATCATTAGGTAAATTTAGGTATAGTTACCTAAATGTATGTTTTTGAAACGATATGTTATCGCAAGTCCAGATATTTGATCTTAGCTTTACTTAATATATTTTAATGGCCACATAGTTTAACTTATGAACAATTACTCGACCAGGTGAGGTCCTTCTGGGTGAAGATTTTTTTTTATACAGCATTATCATCATCATCTCCATCTCCTCCTACGCCCATTGACGCAAATGATCTCTATTAGATTCCGCCTGTCATCTCTATCTTCAGCTTTTAATTCAATATTTCTTTTGTACTTCTTTTTATACAGTGATGTCTATTCTTCATTTTATTTCTATGACACTATGCTCTTGATGGCACCTGTGGATACTGAACTAAGGCTGATAGATTGGAGGCTACTCAATTCTGGGTTTTCACTCAGTGTTTTATCTTATAAGGTTTTGTTTCCAACCTTACTTTTCATTAGACCTTCCTATTCTGTAAATATTTGTTGGTCATGAAACTTTGCCTTTGATTAGAACATTTATGCTCCTCGGTGACAAAAAACCTTTGACGATGGTGATGCATTTTTTTTGGAGTTCTCTTTTTAAATGCTGCACTTTTAGGATTAACTAAATTTCAGCAGCAATAATTTAGTTCATCTTTTCCTGCTCTGCTTTATGTGAAGCTTGTTCATGATGCTCAATAATGTGGAAAGTTACAGATATGCATTAATTGGTTAGATAAAAAATCTTACATTATGTTAATTGACTGGTTTAAACGTACAGTGGTGAATTTTGTTAAGCTATCAAGTTTATGTTGTATGAAGGTTCTGTCCAAAAAGTTCTCTTGGAAAATCTACAGTCGGATACTTCAAAAAAAGTCATCTGAAATCCCTTTTCATGGATCATCTAACAAAGTCTTGTGAAGTCGTTTTTCATGATTCTTACTCAAGGCTGATATTTTATCATTAGTTTATAGTTGATGGTTTGATGAGTTCAAATGCTAGCGTTTTAATGAGTTAAGGCTTTCTATAAAATTTAAAATTTTTCTAGATCGAGAATTTATTCCTAATCAAGTCCTGGAACAAGTTAATTTAGACGTTCTTAAAGTTTATTTCTCTTTTCCTGATAGTCTTGTTAAGTTTTTCTTTATATAGATAATATGGATCTCATTCGGAGTTGTAATGAAAATTTCATAGCTTAGTTTCCTTTAGATCTAAGTTTTTTCTGAAGGTTTCCTGTCTGTCTACTCTCTAAAAAAAAGATAGTTCAGATCCTTTTGCTCTAATGTTTACTGGAGGAAAGTATTGAATCTGAATTTGAATCTAGAATATTTATAGACATCTGGTGAATTAAATGGTTTGATAAAATCAATTACAGCCAATACCAACTACTTAATAACTGTAATAATTTCTCATGTCGGTTTCCAGAGATATTCAACCTAAGGACGTCAGTATATATCTTTTTTTTTTTCTTTGTGACATTATCAGTTGCAAATATTTTTTAAGAAAGTTATTGAAAGGGTTATGATCTTCGCATATCAATTCAAAATATGATCCTTCATGCTTAGGTTTGCAAAGTTTTACAAGGCTTTTCTAAGTTTCAGGATTATGTTTGCCTTATGGAAATTTGTAGGCCACTCTAGCTGACAGTTTTGAAAGGACCAGTTTAGTTTCAAAAGATTTTAAATTTTTCCTTGGATTTTTTTTTCTCTCTCTCCTTATTAGGATATCATGTGTGTTTGTTAATGGTTATGTTAGTGACTTTGGGTCTTCCTTGTTTTATAGAGTTGTTTGTGAACAATCCCCTGTTTACATATTTTTTCAGATGATTCTGTTCTCAAAGATATATTTTCGATCATTTCGGACGTAAAGTGCTCTCTTAAGTATTCAGAATTTTGGGGCACTTTGTTTAAAAATATCTTGCAGAGTTCCCTTGTTTTATTGAATTTCTCTTGACAAAAATTGGCTATTGGGTAATGCCTTCATTTATCAAACTTTCGTGATTATAGTTCTTAGTTCCGATTTGCTTAAAACTTCTTTCGTAGGACACCTTGTTCTAAGGAGTTATTTGAGGAACTCCTCAGTCATGGATTGTGGAGAAATTCAGGCTCTACATAGTTCTTTTAGGTTATTTGGGATACTAATTAATCTCTGCAGTAATCTTGGAATCCTTTATCTATGGATTTATTCGAGGTGTTTCTTAATTCAATAAGCTATCTGGGGCACTTATGTGATTTACCAACTTTGAGTATTCCCTCGCTTGCAGAATTTATTTGTAGCACACACTGATTTATGCAGGACACCTCTTTGTCTGTGGAGGTATTTGGGCATTACTTCTTTCTCAATTTAGTTATTCATGACCCTTCTTTGTCTGGGAAATTATTGTGGTTGTTTTTGTCTTTAGTGTTGTTTATAACACTTAAATGGGGTTTGTCTTGGGTACTCATTGGATGATGAAGTGATCTATTAGTTATTTGGAGCACTGTATACTGTATTGCTTATTGTCTAAGGAGCTATGTTGCTCACTCAATGGATTGATTATTTTATAGCACTCATTGTTTTCTTGTTTCTATTCGAGGAATTCCCTTTTTCAATCATTTTTTTCAATTACTCTAGTTTTCAAGAGTTCCAGTTTTCTTGTCAATCTTTAGGTTCCAGAGTTATGTGGCATTACTCTGCGAATTAAGATCTAAGATCTAATTGACAAAGCCTTTGCAATTGGAGGATTTAAGATTTATACATATATATAATAATTCTACTTTTGGGGCAATATTTAAAAGAGAACTTCTGTATCAATGAAATTCAAGGTATGTTGCTCACTTGTAGCACCTTAAATTTTCTTCCTATGCTATTTACCAAACAATCATATAACTGACAAGATATTTGCTACATCCCCTTTTGTTTCTTGATAAAAAAATATTAAAATCATAATATTTTGTAAATTTCTTGCATATTGCCAAGGTAAAATCATATATAATAATTAGCTTTTGTTTTCCTTTTATTTGTTATGATGCCAGATAACTAATAATTAGTCTTCCTTTTATCATATCATATTCCCCTTTTATAAACCTGTTTGATAAGGATAAAAACAAACTAGAATCCCTCTTTTGATTTAGATGATAAGATGAAGAGTATAGTGGCTTGTATTTCTTATTCTTTAATGTGTGAATAATTCTTAAATATTAGTCAAAAATTCGTCCCAATAACCATCCTTTCTTTGACCTTTTGTATTGCTTTGCAACAATTTGCATTTCTCTCTCTCTCTCTCTCTCTCTCTCTCTCTCTCTCTCTCTCTCTCTCTCTCTCTCTCTCTCTCTCTCTCTCTCTCCTCTTCCATCTTACGTTGCTTTTGCGAGTAATTGAGGGACTTGAAGAAGTGAAAAGTACTGGAGAGGCTAGGTAATTAAACTTAATAAATTAAATGGTATAGAAAGTAATGAAATGTAGATCAATGAACTTCCATTGAACAAAAAGATTATCAAACATCAATTGGGGAGACTAAAGGTCATAGGGTTCAAGTTGCTGAAAGGTTGGATATGAAATCAAATATTCCATCTCCATAGAGGCGATATACTATTATTATTATTATTATTATTATTACTATCCAAGCTACAACCCTAATTGGAAAAGCAAGATGCTATAAGCCCAGGGGCTCCAATAGGGAAAAATAGCCCAGTGAGGAAAGGAAATAAGGAAATAAATAACTGAAGAGAACAAATTAACAATAAATCATTCTAAAAAAAGTAATGTCAAAAGAGATATATCATATATAAACTATTAACAACGTCAACAACAAAAATGTCATATATAAACTATAAAAAGACTCATGTCCGTCTGGTCAACAAAAAAGCATTTGCTCCAACTTTGAACTTTTGAAGTTCTACTGATTCAACAACCCGATTAGGAAGATCATTCCACAACTTGGTAACAGCTGGAATAAAACTTCTAGAGTACTGCGTAGTATTGAGTCTTATGATGGAGAAGGCCTGGCTATTAGAATTAACTGCCTGCCTAGTATTACGAACAGGATAGAATTGTCCAGGGAGATCTGAATGTAAAGGATGGTCAGAGTTATGAAAAATCTTATGCAACATGCATAATGAACTAATTGATCGACGGTGCCAGAGATTAATATCTAGATCAGGAATAAGAAATTTAATAGACCGTAAGTTTCTGTCCAACAAATTAAGATGAGAATCAGCAGTTGAAGACCAGACAGGAGAACAATACTCAAAACAAGGTAGAATAAAAGAATTAAAACACTTCTTCAGAATAGATTGATCACCGAATATCTTAAAAGACTTTCTCAATAAGCCAATTTTTTGTGCAATTGAAGAAGACACAGACCTTATATGTTTCTCAAAAGTAAATTTGCTGTCAAGAATCACGCCTAAAATTTTGAAAGAGTCATACAAATTTAAAGAAACATTATCAATACTGAGATCCGGATGTTGAGGAGCCACCGTCCTTGACCTACTTACAATCATACTTTGAGTTTTGTTAGGATTCAACTTCATACCCCATAATTTGCACCATGCACTAATTTTAGCTAAATCTCTATTAAGGGATTCACCAACCCCAGATCTACATTCAGGGGATGGAATTGATGCAAAGAGAGTAGCATCATCTGCATATGCAACAAGCTTATTTTCTAGGCCAAACCACATGTCATGTGTATATAGTATGAAAAGTAATGGGCCAAGAACACTACCCTGTGGAACACCGGATATCACATTCCTATAATCACTATGGTGCCCATCAACAACAACTCTTTGAGATCTACTACTTAAAAAATCAATAATAATGCTAAGAAACGACCCACCCACTCCCAACTGTTTCAGTTTGAAAACAAGGGCCTCATGATTAACACGGTCAAAGGCAGCACTAAAATCAAGGCCAATCATACGAACTTCCCGACCACAATCAAGGGATTTCTGTACTGCATTGGAGATTGTAAGAAGGGCATCACATGCTCCAAGGCCTTTCCGAAAACCAAATTGCAAACTAGGGAATAGATGATTACCTTCAGCAAACCTATTAAGACGTTTTGCCAGAAGACGTTCAAAAACTTTAGATAATATGGGAGTTATGGAAATTGGGCGGTAATCAGTGGGACTTGAGCTACCACAAACACATTTACATAGAGGAGTAACATTACCAATTCTCCAACAAGTGCTAAAAGCTCCTCTTCTTGCTAACTTGCGTAAAATAACAGATAACTTTGGAGCTAAGAAATCTGCTGTCTTTATAAAAAACAAAGGAAAAATACCATTAGGGTCTACACCTCCATAAGCATCAAGGTCCATCAACAGAGCTTTAATCTCACGAGATCGAAAAGCTAAACTAGTTAGTTTAGCCTCAGGAAAACAGGAATGAGGAAGTTCAAGTTTTTCATTACTCTGTTTACTGTCAAAAACATCAGCCAAAAGGGTTGCCTTTTCCTTTGGACAGTGAGTGACTGAGCCATCTGGTTTAAGTAAAGGAGGAACTGTTGCATCTACACCAAAGAGTGCAGATTTAAGGGTAGACCACCATTTATGTTCCTGAGTTGTACCAGAGAGGGTTTCTTTTATGATTAAATTGTACTCCTTTTCAGTTGAGGCATAAACTCTCTGAGCAAAAGCTCGAAGCTGAGTATAGTTGTTCCAGGTCAAATCTGATCTGTTACCTTTCCAAAGGTGATAGGCCTCCTGCTTCTCCAAATAAGCACGTCTACAATCATCATTGAACCACGGTTTGTCCTTCATTCGGTACCTTAGCACACGAGAAGGGATACGCCTATCAATTATGTTGACTAGATTCTCATTCAAAGGGACAACAGGATCTACACTATTATATAATTGTGACCAATTCAAGCACAAAAGATCATGCAAAATCCCATTCCAGTCTGCTTGGGATTTCATATAAATTTTACAAGAATATGATATATCAGGGACAGGCTGCTCAGTCTTCACTAATAATGAAATCAAGGCATGATCAGAAGTCCCGACTGGAGAACCAACCTTACTAGTTATAACGCCAGGGGAGTCAGTGTATACGAGGTCCAAGCAATTACCAGACCTGTGAGTAGCTTCATTTATGATTTGCTCACAGCCTGATTCTGAGGCAAAGTCTAAAGCTCTTAAGCCATGGCGATCGGTAGGAGAGATAGAACTCAACCACTCCCTATGGTGAGCATTAAAATCACCAACAAAGACAAACGAAGCCTTTCTATCATCTTCTTGTATCTTAGCCATAATGGTAAGAAGACAATCAAAGATAGAATCATCCATGTCTGGATTCCGGTAGATTGAACACAAATAAAAGTTGTTATGCCTGCCACAAACTTTTATTACCTGAATCTCATGACATCCACATTGATAGCAGGACTTATGAGAAGCAGGGTACTCGGTCCTAATATACACCGCCATTCCCCTGGCCCTAGGAATGGAATCACGTTTCAGCATTATTGGCTTCTTAAAACCAGTTATAAGGAGCTCAGATGAGTGCCTCATATTAGAAATCAAAGTTTCTGAGCACAAAAGAATATCATACTGTCTGGACGCAACTGTAAGGTCTCGGATATTTGCATGAAGACCACGAATATTGCAATACAGAAGACGACATTGACGAAATCTAGGACGTACTGGTCCCGGATTTTGCTCAATGTCTCCAGACAGCATAAGAATTAATAGAAATAAAAAAGAGACATCATACTTAAAAACTAGATTAACAAGAATTAAAACAAAAACAATATGTACAGAATAATAATAAAAGTGATTGATGATATCCATAGACTATAGTAAAAAGTCGGAAAAACTGGTCAACATGGAGGAGCCGATACACCATGCAAGGCTAAATACCCTCCAGGATAGCCACTTCAACTGAAGGGAGGACAGTAAGGATGGTTTTGAGAAGAAAAAATCAGAAAAAGGAAAAGACAACCTCTTGATAAACCACCAGGCATCCATGGCCCTTCTATTAAGCCTGCCCAACACACCATTTCAAAAAAACAAGAGGAAGAAAAAAAAATAAGATAGAATAGTGTGCCCGAGTGTACCCTCAAGCAAGAGAACTCTAACCCAAGACAGTGGAAGACCATGGTACAGAGGCTATGGCACTACCCAAGACTAGAGGACAATGGTTTAATTTTGGAGTGTCCTTCTCCTAGAAGAGCTGCTTACCATAGCTAAAGAGTCTCTTATACCCTTACCAAGAGGAAAGTACACTGAACAAATTGCAGTGCAGTAAATTAACCCCTTGGTGAAGAAGTGTTAAGTATCTCATTGTTGTCAGATGTATGAGGAAAGACGAGAATATGTAAAGAATAGGCCAGACTATTCCGTGTAAGTGTAGGCAAAGAAAAAATAAGCCGTGACTAGAGAGAGGGGTCCAATGCAATACTGTCTGGCCAGTCAAAGGATCCAATACCTCTCTAGTGGTAGTATCTCAACGGGCGGCTGGTGCCCTGGCCAACCTACCTCTGACGGAATATTGTAGGCATTGGTTAAAGATCTTTGCAACGTTCCTTGTGACCCTACCTGCAATCGTACGTTCCTTCTGACCCTGCTTGTACTTACAAGTTCCTTCTGACCCTATTTGCACTTACACGTTCCTTCTGACCCTACTTGCTCTTGTACGTTCCTTCTGACCCTGTTTGTACTTACAAGTTCCTTCTGACCCTATTTGCACTTACACGTTCCTTCTGACCCTACTTGCTCTTGTACGTTCCTTCTGACCCTACTTGCTCTTGTACGTTCCTTCTGACCCTACCTGCTCTTGTACGTTCCTTCTGACCCTACCTGCTCTTGTACGTTCATTCTGACCCTACCTGCTCTTTTACGTTCCATCTGACCCTACCTGCTCTTGTACGTTCCTTCTGACCCTATTTGTACTTGAACGTTCCTTCTGACCCTATTTGCACTTGAACATTCCTTCTGACCCTATTTGCACTTACACGTTCCTTCTGACCCTACCTGCTCTTGTACATTCCCTCTGACCCTACCTGCACTTCCTGGTCCCTTCTGACCATAGTTCCACTTGCAGGTCCCTTCTGACCCTAATTCCACTTACACATTCCTTCTGACCCTAGTTGTACTTGCATGCTCCTACTGACCCTAGTTGTACTTGCATGCTCCTACTGACCCTACCTGCACTTGCAGGTCCCTTCTGACCCTACCTGCACTTCAAAGTCCCTTCTGACCCTACCGACACCTTATAGTTCTTCTGATCCTACTTGCACATTCCTTTTGACTTTATCTTCATGTGCACGTTCCTTCTATCTCTAACTGCACTTGCACATTCCCTATGACCCCAGTTGCACTTTCACGTTCCTTCTGACCCTAACTGTATTTGCACATTCCCTATGACCTAGTTGCACTTTCACATTCCTTCTGATCCTAACTGCACTTTAACATTCCCTATGACCCTAGTTGTACTTTCATGTTCCTTCTGACCCTAACTACACATGTACATTCCCTATGACTCTAGCTGCACTCTCACGTTCCTTCTGACCCTAACTGCACTTGCTTGATATCCTACTTAACTACCTTTCCACTTCCATTTTTTCAACTTTTCTATTCAGTCGCTAATCTCTTACTAAAGTGTAACTGCAAGGGTATCCCCCAGTAGCATTTTGGCCCCACTGCCCCCAACGCTGAGTTTTATAGCTTAAATTCTTAAACTTAATCCAATCCTAAGGATGATTGGTAGTGTAAAAGAATGTTGGCTAATGAAAGAATAAGCTACGGTATATTAGTTATTGGATGTATGGAATATAAAACCTTTAATTATTAGAGAAATAAATTTGATATTTGTAAGTAAAGATTGTTGATAATGAAAGTTGTAAGTTCAGGTCACTGTTATGGATTTGATGGAAACAAGTATTTTTGATAAAGTGTTCGTAATATTTTGATAAATAGAAATAAGCTATGGTAGGCTAACTCCTGAAAGGATTGGTTATGGTGTGACCGTTGATTGATATTAGAAAGGATCTTTCTTTAATTTGGATATTTAAGAGGCGACCTCAGCAAAAACCTCATTACTGAAAAACTAATGCAGTGAAGTGCATAGTAAGATGAACAATCTAATTTCTTGGGCTTAGAAAATCTCAGTGTAAAGTGTTTCTGTTTAACTAAAGGGAGGGAGAAGACTTAGGAATCATTTTGGTTGTGTAGATTAGGTATAAAACAGATGGGATTTTAACTGGATGAATTTAATGGCCACTCCAATCGAAAGAAGCTCCTTTAATTTCCAGGTACTTTAGGTAATCTAGTAATATTTCTCTCTCTCTCTCTCTCTCTCTCTCTCTCTCTCTCTCTCTCTCTCTCTCTCTCTCTCTCTCTCTCTGTGTGTGCTACATGAACATACCTTGATGAGTAATATGCTAATTGTTAAAAGTAAAGGGAGATTTTTCATACATTTTCCAGTAAGGTCGAATAATGAAGAAATTTTCTGATGATCTCCTCCAATTTCAGATCTCCCACTCCCCATTCCTTGATCCTTCCTTATCCCAAATTTGGAAATGTTATAAAAAAAAAAAACAAAGATTCTCGCCTCATATGGCTGATGAGTCTCCCATTGCCCCCCTCCTCTTTGAGCATCAGCATTTGCCATTTATTCCTCACCATAAAAAGGGCTGAAGGGTTCATGAGGTAGATCCTGATCTTAACTAGAATAATCACTTGTTCTTTTAGACTGTTATTGTATTCCCCACGTACAGAGTTTGTTCATTCTTACTGGTGTCTTGAGAACTGCAGATCAATGTGTTTGCTTGAATATATTGTACTTGTCAAAGGCCGACAGCCTGTCTTGGTAAACATGTTGGATTTTAGTCTGCTTATTGATC
This sequence comes from Palaemon carinicauda, assembly GCF_036898095.1. Classification (NCBI taxonomy): domain Eukaryota; kingdom Metazoa; phylum Arthropoda; class Malacostraca; order Decapoda; family Palaemonidae; genus Palaemon; species Palaemon carinicauda. The sequence continues at coordinate 109,577,049 of NC_090746.1, read as the reverse complement.
GAGCTGTCATGTCACTGCGGGTTTTATCCTGACAGCTAAAGTCATGAAAAAATATGGTAATGTTATGCCATTATTAACTTGCCCAAAAGCCTCAAATTCTCCTAAGTTTGTAACGGTTTATCAAATTTCAAAATCAAGTATAAAAGTTCTTTTTAAGTCAAATATTTCAATATGTTTAAAAACTTTGTATTGTAGAAGGTTATAATGTCAAATGTGCAGGTTTTGGTACTATCATTTTCATTTCTAGTAATGTTTTATGCACTTGTGTCAATGACAAAATCATCAAATTTGTTATGAACTGTGTAATGTAAGTAGTGTAAATTCTATCTAATGTAAAAGGATTGTGATTCAATGTACTCCAGACATGTTTATGCTCTTTTTGAAGTTAATGTGTAATTGATGCTGTTATTTCTATTTTTTTCATAAAATCTCCAAGTTTAAGTACAATTAGAATTTTAAAGGTTAATGATACGTGTACATAACGTAAGTGTTTCAAGTAATTTGGTATGAGGGTCATTTTCAAGTCTTGCATTTCAGAACTTTTTATTATGGCGAGATAGCTGGGCTCTCTGAAAAGGTGCACAGCTCGGCTCATAAATTCCATTTTGTTTCTTGTCTCGTGTCGTTTGTGCCCTTGACATAAAGAAGGGATAAATAACACTTTAATCATTTTTAGAAGAATTGTGTAATAAGTTTTTGAATATGTTATCGTTTACGGGAAGGCTGTCCAGATGTATGTGTGTGTGTGTGTTTGCGTTGTTTGAAAGGTGCGAAAATTGATTTGGTATGAAGAATAGGTTTATAAAGAATCTCGTCAGGTTTGTGTGTTTTAAGTGGAGAGTTTCCTGGATTTATGGCAAAGATTTTTTATTGTTTTATATTGGTCTAGGTACGAAAATTCCATTTCTATAAAATTGCATTGATTATTTATCATGGTATCATGTGTTTTAAACATGCGTTGACATCTGGGTAGGTTTTTTGGGAGGAGGTTAATGCAATACTGATGTGCAGCAATAGTTCTGTCTTCAAACAATATTCTTCCTTAAGGAAAATTAATATCATTGTAAGAGACATATTAGATATTTTACATATGCGAAATGAACAATAATTGGAATATCATATTCAAAAGTTCACTAAGTCCCTAAATATAGTTAACTCAGAATCAGGTTAATTCTCTTTTTCAATCCCTTATCTATGTTTATGGTTAGATAATAGATATCTTGACAATGTACAGAAATTGTAAGATTATTAAGATTATACACTGGATCGTGGGTAGGTTCATACCCGCCTTTTTTTTTTTTTTGTATAGCTATTTTAGCTTTTGTTTGTTTGTTAGATTACGTAGCCTTTTGGCCAGTTTTTCTTTTAATTCATTAGATAACCGGTATCAACTTATCCTATTTAAAATTAGCTTGAAATTTGATTAGAACTGTAATGATTAAAATGCTTCACACTCAGAACATGGTTCATTATCAAAATAAAAAGCCTTTCTTGTTATTTGTAAGAAGAAATTTACAAATTGTCATATTGAAAAGAGGGTATAGTTTATAGAGTACAATATCAGCAGAGGTTGTGAGTTTCGATATCGCTTTAGGTTTTAATCTTGCCAAAAACAAGGTACTCACTGCTGACCTTGTAAATAATTATTACTGTGCCCACACCCTTCTAGGATACCATTGATTTTTGTGATTTGCCCTAAAAGGATCATGAGACCTCACTCGAGCTAGAATAGTTTTAATATAAAATTGAGAATTACAAGATTACAGTAGATTAAAAATGATTGATGGAGTTGCAAAGTAATGAAAAAAAAAGTATGGGAAATTGAATATTGCACAACGTAGCTACTCTAATGTTACTTTTGTTCCACGACTAAGTGAAATAGGGTAACTCTCTCTCTCTCTCTCTCTCTCTCTCTCTCTCTCTCTCTCTCTCTCTCTCTCTCTCTCTCTCTCTCTCTCTCTCTCTCAAAACCTGAATGAGGATAGTGCCATCAGCGCACCTCTAAGGATTCTCTGTAGGCGTTATTCAACGGTCCTGTAGCTACGATATGTTTATACCCTTCAACTTTACGTCCTCCTTTCCTGCCTTCATCCTTCCATCTTCCCGTCAAAGCTCTAATAACTTTTACTTCAAAGTGTACCTGTATGGTTTATCCCTCGTTACACCTGGGTGTTGAATGGCCTCACAGGGCCAAGAGCTGGGCTAAATTTCTAATTTCAATTCAACGTCCTTAAAAAACGTAAATCACAGGATTGTCCTTCGGATAACATTTGTTTTTTTATAACTGATAACGAGATCAACTGTTTTTAAAGTCACTTTTGCTCTCTAAGATGGCTGTTCATTGCACATCGGTATAGAAAAAACGATTAAAACCCAGAAAATTTGTATCCTTTATCAGTGTTTGATTTAATTGTGATGAGAATTTGCAAATATTGAACGTTGGTGACATTGTGCTATGGAAGTATTATGAATTTCACTGCAAGGAATGAGAGATTGTTGTGATAGTATTGAGTGACTGATGTGGGATTCTTGTGGAGAAGTTAGGTCGTTCTTTTGCCTATTTCCCTTCAATGGGTCATGTTTCGAGGTGGACAAAGGAAATCAGTTTTTTCAGTGTTTCTCCAAAAAGTCATACTGAAAGGAATTCAGGTATAATTTTTATGTAGATGGGTACAAATTAGGATTAAAAGTTTTTCATTTAGAATTATGTTGGATTTTACATTGTAATTTACGTAGCTTAGCTTCTGAAGAAATTTCATGATCTAGGTGAAAATGTCCTCTATCATTTTGGGAAGTAGCCTACAACAGCCAGTCAGTCAGCCAATTGACAGCTTCAAACTCACGTTTCCTAAAAAAAAAAAAAAAAAAAAAAAATCCAAGAGTAGAATCATCAGCTTCGTTAAGCAGAGTATATAAAAAATGGCTATTTTATATTTTGAAATAGCGCGTTATAATCTTAGAAATGTATTAGAGTAAAAAAATGTTTTATTATATGCCTGATTATGATATATTTCCTGAAATAATTGTGTCATTAACTTAAAAAAATATTTATATGGATTTATATAGAAAAATTCTTTAATGATCAAGTTATTTTCTCGATTTTACAGTTTTGAAGTAACATACGATTTGTTGAAGTATCTAAGGAGATTATTTCAGTCTTCATAAAGTCACCGAGAAATTAATGATAGACGATTATAATCTATCTTTTTGTTGTGAAATTTAAATTTGATGCAGCGATCTTTAAGTGTTTATATTTTCGTAACAATAATTAACTTGTATAGAAGTAATAATTCTTGGTCCTGTATTTCTCTATTACGAAAATTATTCTAGTTTTTCATTATTCTGAATTAAAACACGTAATGAATTTATCATTTTTAAACGAATTAAATAGAATTATATAAAATTCACTAATTAGCAATCTAAGAATATATTTGATTTTATTTACTACAAGGTATTTCTGAGATCTGAGACGTTCGTGCCTCAAACAATAATAAAATCATATCTTTTATTTAATATCTTCATCTTGCCTCTGTTTTCAGTAAAAAAAAAAAAAAAAATATATATCGTACTATTCGTAATTCTGTCATTTGTGTCCGAGCTCATTCTGGCAACTTAAAAAGAAAAGGGCGTTTTACTTAATTTCAGGTTGGATTAATATAAAATCTATTAAGGACCAGAAAGTATCCAATTATTTTAATTACTAAAAATGTCATGATCATAACTATTTTCACTGTAACTGGTAGTGATATATCAGTTACACAGGCCCTGCGTAAAATGCTTAATGAATAATAAAGAATTATCTATTATTATTGGCTGAAGATACCTTAGGGAATATATGCTCGGGGTAGTACTGTATAGTAAGAGATTATGAACAGAGGATAGTATAATAAGAGATTATAAGGTGAGAAGTGTATTATAAATAATTGTAAGACGATTAAAGTTTATTAAGGACTTATAAGCTGAGGATAGTATATTTTAGTGAGGGATTATAAGCTAAGATAGTATATTAAACGTAGGAATAGTGTCTAGCCAGGTTAACAATTTAACTCTTATAGGTGTATAAGACATACTCATTTTTCTAGGAGTATTGTATATTTTGGGATATTGGTTGTAGACATGCTTCCTTATTAGGAGTTATATCAACTTTGCATTAAAACTCAATCTACCTCAAATGTAGGTAAATATTCAATTAGAATCAAATGTTTTATAACACTGTCCAAATGCTGGTAAAAAGAAAGTCATTTTCATAAGGTTATTCCCTAAAATAATATAGTTAGCTTTATAAAGTGTTTCAGGTTAAAATCGCTTTCCAGCGTTGCTTTTTTAGGGGTTTGCATTTGAAAACTTTATTACACAGCTAAGTGATTCAGGTGTCCACGTGTAAGGTGAATGCGTACTTCGGTCCGATCTGACTGTTTGCTGGGAGGAGTAGCAAGGATGGTCAGGGCAGTAGCCTTGCACGTCTTCTTCTCTTTTACCTGACTCAATCATGTGCATTAAATGGGACGAGACAGGGAGGCACCTTGGCATTTGTGAATCTTGTCTGCTTTTCACTGAGCTTCAGGTGTCTGTAGTAATGGATCGCTCTGAATTTGCACTATAAGGCTTGAAAATTACTTTTTCTTTTAGGTTTATGATTTTTTTTTCAGCTTAGAAATGCTATTTGTTTTTCTTGTAAAAGTGTGGAATTTTATGTTGCATTAAAGAATTAACGTAACTTGATAATCACTGGAATCGAAATGTAGGCTAGTAATGTAAAAAATGGCATAAGCATTTTACCATTTAACTTCAGGAGAGCTGTAAACTATTCCTGAAGTCGTTGAATTACAATCCTGATGTTATTTTTGTAAACTTATTAATAAAAAAAAGGAAAAAAGAAGGAAAAGGAAAGCATTCAAGGGCCTAGTAACATTGCTTTCTCAAAAAGATAACTTCGCATTAAGTTTCTGGTTACTAGGTGGGATAGGGGATGGCCTTGGTGGGCTTTCCTTTTCCTTCTTTTTTTTTTATTAATAATTTTATCTTTCTATTAGAGGAAGTACTACTTACTTACACAATCATGAAATATGTAACCACATTTGATGATCTTTAAACGCACCAAAAATGTTCGAAAAAGAAAACGGACAGTGGCCGGAAAAAAAATTCAAAGAAAATGTGCACTATATTAGGTGAAGGATGACTCGCCTAAGAGTCTTTCTTGGTCGAATCATGAGCCAAGTTTTCTTTGAATCTAGGGCGTTTAAAGCTTTCAGAAAATGAGGTTTCGTGAATTTGATATATATGTCATTGACTAAATAGTGTTTGTATTTTCATAATATAACTAAAATGATAACACTGAAAAACCTGTCTTATGTTTGCCATCAATCTTCTACAATAAAAGTCTTGAACGAATTTCTAAGTTTTTCTTCAGCCATATTGTCTTAAATGGGAAGCTTCCATTGCATATTTAGGTATAATGCTGTACCTAAAATTTAAATACCGTAGCTTCAAGTTGAATAAAATTCAGAGGCTTTTGAGGAATATTAACTAATGAAAATAATGAGCTATTATTATCATGACTTTAGTAAGGATAAAACCTACGTGACAGTCAGCTGGATTTAGAAGTGGACTTGGTCCAACATGAAATACGAGACCGTTCGGCCATCTTGGCTTTTACTTTATATGCATAAAACACTTACTGCTACTCTCACCACACCAGTGGGGGAGTGAACTAACTCAGTATGTGGGGGGTTCAATAACAGTCAAAAAAGGACGAGTGACTAGTTAGGAGAAAGGACTATTCTCATGAGCCTTTTGGTCCCTACTTCGTGGGGAATCAGGCATTTTACTGGTGCTTGAAGAGGTAGGGGGGCGCTTGGGGAGAATACTCTTGTCATATGAGTGTTAATATAGGGAGAACGCTCCAAGTCATTAAATTTGTTTTTATTTTTAAATTCAGTTTTTCATTTTCTGTCCGTTTTCTGTTTATATACCAGGGGAAACTAAAATAAAGCGTTATACTTAATATATTTTATTTTCAAATTCCTTAAATGTTACAATGAGTTGTTAACTATGTATCTTGCAATTTCTCAGTACGGAAAATATATAGATTAATCAACCTTTTTCACAAGTTATGCTAAGAATATTATAATCAATTATAGGGCCTGTTACATAAGACAGAAAACTAAGCAGTAGAGCTAGTTTCTTTTTCATGGAAAGCCCCAAAGGTACACTGCTAAAAGGCTATTATAAGAAATAATTCATTACAATCAAGTGATATGCCTTATTAAACAGCATAGATGCCAACAAAATATTTCAAGTTAAAATTATATATATTGCTGTAGATAATATACAACATATTTAAAATAATTTCAACTATCTTTGAAACATTTTGTTGGCATCTACGCTGTTTAATAAGGCATGTAACTTGATTGTAATAAATCCTTTCTTATAAAGAGCCTGTTGGCAGTAGGCCTACGGGGCTTTACGTGAAAATAGAAACTAGCTCTACTGCTTAGTTTTCTGTCATATGTAACAAACCTTATAAGTGATTATTATATTCTTAGCATACCTTGTAAAAATATTAAACATGTTAACCTACTTAATAAGGTTCATCACATAATAATTGGTATAGACAAAAATACTTGGATATACAAGAGCTATGGTCCTGAATGATATTCATGGCAAAAAAAGTGATACATATACAAAATAAGTAAAAGCAGATGGCCCAACATTTGAATGTCAGTAGTTAGGACGTTACTGACAACAGTACTCAAGTCATATACTAGGTTCATTATACTCAGAAAGCAGGAAAGGATTCATTCATGACAAGAAGTGCGAGATATTTGAATACAGTAGTTGTTTTGAATAAACTTCTTCCCTCACAAAGGAAATGAGACAGTAAGTTTAGTAAGGGAGATTATTTCTTAATGTCTCTCATAATTAATGATTAAAGTCTACAGATAATGAATGGTAAAAGCCTAAGAATTTACTTATGTTCAAAATTGAAAAAAAAAATAGGTAAGACCAGTCTTATATGACTGAGCTCAAGTCTGAAAAATTCTACACCGTTAACTATTCCTAGAATTACATCATTCGACCTAAACAAGGACGCAGTCTATAGTTGACTTTTGTGCCAATGTTACTAAAAATGCAACGTCACTTTTTTTGCCATAATTTACCTTCAAGGACCCTTGTTCTTATATTTTCAAGTGTTTTTGTCCATACAAATATTCTTATACAATTTACATTATCAAGTAGCAAACACTTTACCAAAAAAAAAAAAAAAGAACAATTATCATAACTTTATGTACAATTATGAGTTACATAAGCATCTCGTGTCTTTAACAAGTTTTAATGTTCAATATTTGTATCTAATAAAATCATAAATGACAAAACAGTATTTAATTGTATATGAAAAAGAACTGGTTTTAAACATTTGATATCAGACTTAAAAAAAAATTTGCAGCACATACTATCTACATGATGTTACATTTTGGATTTGTTAAGCAATGTTACCTATAAAACAACCATTGATAGTTTTAAAGAATACTCTTTAAATTTCTATTAAAAATTGAACATTTCAACCACAACATTACCCTCTTAATCTGTAAACATAGTTTTAAAAGTACTAATCTTTAAAGTACGCCTTCAAAATGATACGTTGAAAGGAATCTCTCAGGTATTCACTAAATTGTTTTAAATAACCCGTAACTTTTTTCTTTGAGCTTCCCTATAGGTAATTATTTACCACTTTATCCTAAATAATCGATCACAACCCAATTACTTTTCCCCTTCAAATTACTGCCATAAGTAAAATTCCTAAATTCATATTAAGTTTAACCTAAGTATCAAGAACTAGGTGTCTGAGCATTCACTTACAAAATATTAATCTTAACCCTTTCATTAGGTATAACTACTCACTGAAGTCTTCCACTCTTAGCACATTTACTTTGAGAAATATTCTGTGAATGTCGATTTAAAAATAACTTCCACTGGTGGTTTCCTTCTCTTAACACTACCATAATAAATTTAATTACTATTCCTTTCATAAATCATTTATTATAAATTTAAATTGTAAAATGCTCCCAACTATAACTGTCACTAACTATATGGGATATATTCTACACTAGAGTACAATGAATTGAATATAGGATTTAGGCATTAAGCCAAGCACTGGGGCATCAAAGGCCACTAGAGTACAAGGCAGTTACTTGCATTTTTGTACAAAGAATATGCAAAGCTTAAAACCAGTTGACAACAGATTAGAATCTTTTAGTAGAAATTTTCTCCTTCTAATGTTTGGAAATAGATGAAGAAAAATAAATAGGGTCTTCTACTGCAAACAAGCCTTTGGAATGTTATATGTGACCAGAATAACTAAATATTAATATTTTGGGAAAAAATTTATTTAAAAAAAAAAAAAAATTATCAATTATGAAAGTTTGAGATTAAGCTTACAAACAACCAGGGGGAAAAAGTTTTAAAACAATCTAAACTTACTTTGATACAGATATATTTTTCATTGTGAATATAACCTTAATTGATTGAGAGAGAGAGAGAGAGAGAGAGAGAGAGAGAGAGAGAGAGAGAGAGAGAGAGAGAGAGAGAGAGAGAGAGAGAGAGAGAGAGAGAGAGGTATATTTTTCATTGTGAATATAACTGTGTGAGAGAGAGAGAGAGAGAGAGAGAGAGAGAGAGAGAGAGAGAGAGAGAGAGAGAGAATTATATTAGAATTTTAATGTTTAGCAATACCATTTAAGATCTTAAATACAGTGATTCCTTTCATAAATATTCAAATTATTCTATTTAGGAGTTTCCTTCCTTCCCGTTGCACAAGATAAAATGTATTAGCTGGATATAAAAAACCTAAACCAACTTCTTAAATAAAATATGAAATCTTTTAAGAGTATTCTTGGGTCTCCCTTCAACTGGAATGCATGAAAACTAATTCTAGTGCTAGCACTTTACATGAAAAATTCAGTTAAGCAGAAAACAGTATCTGTCATTATTGCAAGTGGGAAGGAAATAAGACGGTTATTTTGTAGCATACAAAGTAAAGTCATCATTCAGTATTTTCTTTACTTCTTTAGTATATTTATAATAAATGTGTTGATTAATAGAATAGGAGTTATTCTCCTAAGGGCATACCCCCTCTCAAGAAAAGTGACTGAATAGCACTGGCAAGAATTAGCTAATTAGAGCGCCAGAAATATTTAGTACAATAGCTACCATCTTAAGCATTTCTGCTTAGACATTTTAAGAGAACAAAAGCCTACTGTAGATTCAACATTATGTAAAGGAAAATTGGCTGACAGTTGCTAATAATTAGACGACATTCTTGAAAGAGATGTAATGGTATACAGTAAATAGGTTATATTCACAAGCAATTTATACACTTTAATAAATAGATTGTAGAATGAATTTGAATTAATTACTAAAAAGGTGATTAAAATCCATCTCCCTTCAGTCACACAATTAGAAAACTTGTTTACAGTATTTTACACAATTCTAAAATTGATATGTTCTAGAAGTGTGGGTTACGAGGTTCAGAGGATATTGACATTTGATTCAACAGCCACTTTATGGAAATTGAAAACATGAGTGATAAATTTTAAGGTAAGGGTCCTTCCTCATTCACATATGTTGGTCTTAACTCGTTTTTAATATTCATTGTCCTAACTTTTGGAAAAAATTTAACACTACCTATAACAATTCCATCTAATTATTGTAAAAGGTAATAGGAATCCATTATCATTCGGTATATTTGTAATCGCCCACGTTTTCAGGCAACTAAACTAATGATTGAGCTTGTTTAATATTAAATAATAATTAGGAAATTGTAATCTGAACTTTAATTATATTAAGAGCTCATAAATGTTGATTTGGATTTAATTTTCAAGTTAAACTTTGGGCATTTAGAATTTACTAGAAAAATAGTACCACATAGATGCACAGAAATTAAAAATACCCAAGATTAGTTTTATATGCACTGACTTTGTAAAGAGCAAATAGGATAATTGGTACTAGACTGGGTAAAGATTGATCGCTTTAATAATTAAATTCACGGCATCTAGAAATGAAAATGATAAACCTGAATTAATATGGTAATATCAATGTTGTAAACATTATATCATTTACTGTAACTTAACGCTTCTTATTTCTGTCTTCAATTAGTTTATGCTATTGAACCTATGGTATATAAATGGAGTGACCATTATAACACAACCTCCTCAAACCTCAATAACCTCAAGATATTTGTTGTATTGTAATGATAATATTTTAATACCTCATAAAAATTTGACGATACACTGGTCACATCAGTCGAGACTTTCTCTGGTGCTCCTATTGTGGTCAGGAATGAATCAAATCATCAATTCTTGGAAACATTGTGGGTTTTTTCCTATAGTAAATCCCTGAGTATTAGCTTCTTATTATCATCTTGATGTCAAAAGGGATGTTTCATTATATTTACTGTACCACGTATTTTGTAGTTCAATTTCTTGTTTTGAGCAGGAGGATATAAATAATTTTCTTCTGTTTTGATAATTCTAGCCTGAAAAATAAATAAAATATGTTAATTGTACAGACAAATCAGTCTTATTCAAATATTTACTGAGCACTTTAATATCAATACTATAACTAGTAAAATAAACTGCATGATAAACTATAAAGAATACAAAATATTCTAAAGCATTAAATATAAAAATTAAAATAATTAAAAAGTAGAGATGGACAAAACATTAATGATAGCAAATATTACAACTGAAAGTATATCTGCTAAGATGGAAAAGTATTACCTCATAAACCCTAAAAAGGAAATACTTCACTATAATAATCAAATAACTTAACTAACAAAACACTCATTCTTCAATTTTATTCAAGAGTTATCCAATAAACCATAATTTCCTGATTAAAAGATTGTACCTTACACCACATAAGATACATGGTGAAACACACAATGGTGTAATCATAAAATATTCACAATATAAAAAGAGTTGTGTAAATTATAAGCAAAATACTGTAGGATTTACTGACACTAAGAGTTCCATGTGTAACATATTACTAGGAATACAGTAGTTCTGAGTAAATCAATAATTAGGGTTGCTTTCACTCTCCTAAAAAAACATCTGACCTACAACTTCTAAATTTATCAAGAAAAATGTTATTTTCATTAGTAAAATAAATTTTTGAATATACTTACCCGATGATCATGTAGCTGTCAACTCCGTTGCCCGACAGAAATCTACGGTCGGGATACGCCAGCGATCGCTATACAGGTGGGGGGTGTACACAACAGCGTCATCTGTGAGCAGGTACTCAAGTACTTCTTGTCAACAAGAACTCAATTTTCTCCTCGGTCCACTGGTTCTCTATGGGGAGGAAGGGCGGGTCCTTAAATTCATGATCATCGGGTAAGTATATTCAAAAATTTATTTTACTAATGAAAATAACATTTTTCAATATTAATCTTACCCGATGATCATGTAGCTGATTCACACCCAGGGTGGTGGGTGGAGACCAGCATACATGTTAACAAAGAAGCTAAGTATCCCGTATCTTATTTTAGCCGTTATTCAAAATAACAAACATAAAATAAATAAGTACCTGGTAAGGAAGTCGACTTGAACCATTACTCTGCCTTTTTAAGTACGTCTTCCTTACTGAGCCTAGCGGTCCTCTTAGGATGCTGAACGACTCCTAGGTGCTGAAGTATAAAGGGCTGCAACCCATACTAAAGGACCTCATCACAACCTCTAATCTAGGCGCTTCTCAAGAAAGAATTTGACCACCCGCCAAATCAACCAGGATGCGGAAGGCTTCTTAGCCTTCCGGACAACCCAGAAATATTTCAAGAGAAAGATTAAAAAGGTTCTGGAATTAGGGAATTGTAGTGGTGGAGCCCCCACCACTACTGCACTCGTTGCTACGAATGGTCCCAGAGTGTAGCAGTTCTCGTAAAGAGACTGGACATTCTTAAGATAAAAGACGCGAACACTGATTAGCTTTTCCAAAAGGTTGCGTCGAAAATATTTTGCAGAGATCTATTTTATTAAAAGGTCACGGAAGTTGTGATAGCTCTAACTTCGTGTGTCCTTACCTTCAGCCAAGCTTGGTCTTCCTCATTCAGAAGGGAATGAGCTTCTCGTATTAACAGTCTGAAAATAATAGGATAAAGAATTCTCTGACATAGGCAAAGATGAATTCTTAACTGAACACCATAAAGCTTCAGACGGGCCTCATAAAGGTTTTTAAAATAGAACTTAAGAGCTCTACAGGACATAATACTCTTTCTAGTTCCTTTCCAACCATATCGATAAGTTTGGAATAACGAACGATATTGGTCAAGGCCGAGAAGGCAGCTCGTGTTTGGCTAGAAAACCAAGATGTAGAACATGTAGCCGTTTCGGATGAAAATCCGATGTTCTTGCTGAAGGCATGAATCTCACTGACTCTTTTAGCTGGTAAAGCATATCAGGAAAAGAGTCTTAAAGGTGAGATCTTTCAGGGAGGCTGATTGAAGTGGTTCGAACCTGTCTAACATAAGGAATCTTAGAACCACGTCTAAATTCCAACCAGGTGTAACCAAACGACGCTCCTTCGTGGTCTCAAAAGACTTAAGGAGGTCCTGTAGATCTTTATTGTTAAAAAGATCTAAGCCTCTGTGACTGAAGACTGATGCCAACATGCTTCTGTAACCCTTGAAAGTGGGAGCTGAAAGAGATCGCTCTTTTCTCAGATATAAGAGGAAGTCAGCTATTTGAGTTACAGAGGTACTGGTCGAGGATACGGATACTGACTTGCACCAGTTAAGGAAGATTCCCCACTTCGATTGGTAGACTCTAAGGGTGGATGTTCTCCTTGCTCTAACAATCGCTCTGGTTGCCTCCTTCGAAAAACCTCTAGTTCTCGAGAGTCTTTCGATACTCTGAAGGCAGTGAGACGAAGAGCGTGGAGGCCTTGGAGTACCTTCTTACGCGTGGCAGACGTAGCAGGTCCACCCTTAGGGGAAGAGTTCTGGGAACGTCTACTAGCTATCGAAGTACCTCGGTAAGTTATTCTCTCGCGGGCCAGAGGGAAGCAACTAGTGTCAACTTTGTCCCAACGTGAGAGGCGAACTTCTGCAGTACCTTGTTGACAAACTAGAACGGAGGGAATGCATATAGATCTAGATGAGACTAATCTAGTAGAAAGGCATCTAAAAGAACCACTGCTGGGTCTGTTGAGAGCCTCTTGGACATCGAGGTTGCGAAGAGATCTATGGTTGGATGGCCCCAGGTGACCCAAAGTCTCTTGCATACATCTCTGTGGAGGGTCCAATATGTTGGAATTATTGTCCCTTCCTACTGAGACAAACTGCTAAGACATTCAAGTTGCCTTGGAAGAAATTTGTTACTAGTGAAAAGTCTAGACCTGTTGAACAGGAGAGGAGGTCACTAGCGAACTCGCACCATGTCAGAGAGTAGGTCCCTCCTTACTAGGAGATGAACATCAAAGCAGGGAGTTGTCCGTGTTGACCTCCATTACTTTGTCTTGAAGGAGAGACCTGAAGCTTTTCCAGGTCAGACTTACGGCCAGAAGCTTCTTGCAGTTAAAATGCATTGTCCTTTGACGCGAGTTCCATAATCCCGAGCATTCCCTACCGCCTAAGGTCGCACCCCAGCCTACGTCCGATGCGTCTGAGAAGAGAACGTGGTTGGGAGTCTGAACAGTCAGGGGAAGACCCTATAAAAGGTTGATAAAGTCCTTTCCTCAGGTTAGACCAGACTTATCTTCCGGAAACCGGGATCGAGACCGCTTCTAGCGTCTTGTCCTTTTCCAGTGAAGAGCTAGATGAAACCGAAGAGGACGGAGGTGTAGTCTTCCAAGTGACACAAAAGAACCACGGATGACAGTGTCCTTACCAGACTCATCCACAGCCTGACAGGGCAGCGTTCCTTCTTCAGCATCTTCTGGATGGATAGCAGGGCTGGGGGTTGATCGTCAAGTTCAGCAACGTCCTCATCAGAGGGTTTCTCATCCGAAACTGATGAGGAAACGGCAACGGAGTGGGCAACGTCTGACTCGCTGAATCCGGTCGCACTGGTGGATGAGTGACGGAGCCGGACACAAGATCATGGTACTGCTGCACAGTCTGTGAACTGTCAACCATGGGGAAGCGAGGAAGTACAGCGACAACCCGAAACTGTCTAGACTGTCTGGGTAGTACAGACAACCCCTTATCGGGTTGCTGAGGTTGCCGCACTGCGTCACAACAAGTCACCTCTGCTGGTTGTTGAACGTCTTCCCAGTGACACACTGAACGTCCACAACCACCTCCGAGAGTAGCATAACATCAACGTGCGACTGGCAACCCACACTGGGTCGCACCGGTGGAGGAACCATCTCAACTGGCGGACGTGAGTAGGATACCTCAGCGTCAACAGGGCGTACAACCAACCGGTAAGAAGGTCGTTGGCAAGAAGGGTCTTCTCCGTAAAAAATCCTCTATCAAGGACTAAGCTTGGACTGCATGTCTTGCAACAAAGCCCAAGGTCTATGGGAGCAGGTGTGGCAACAGACGGGGTTAGCGACAGAAGCGGAACCATTTACCCTCCCTGGAAGCATGTTATGCTTAAATAAAAGTCCATAGGAGGCTAAGCAGCTTAAGGCTCCTCTCCAAATGACAGAGTCCTCAAGGGAATATCAGAAGAAGGGAGAACAGCACTTTCTCATCTACAGGAACCATATCCGAGAAAAGCTAGGTTCTCTCAGTGAGGGTTTCACTGGTGCAAAAGCAGCAGACCAGAAGGCAACGTTATGAAACTGCTTGACAGTCTGTGAACTGTCAAAAACTGAACTGTCAACCACAACAGGAGCGTGAGGACATACAGCACTGGTGTATAAGTAGCAGACCAGAAGGCAACGTCATGTAACTGTATGACAGTTTGTGAGTTGGCAACAACCAAAGTTGTGTGGGGAAGCCTCAACTCCTGACTGACTAGTTTGCTGCTGGCGAGTGGCGGTAACCACAGTGTGTTGCGGAGGCTGACACACCGTGTCAAAACACGGCAGCTTGTGGTAGCTCACGCACGGCAACGGAGTGCTCTGTGTGTGGGAGTCATCATACATCTGGCAGGGTTGACTGTGCATGGGTGGAGGAGCTCTCACAACAAGAGTGTGAGAGCAGGAAGCCATGCCGGGCGCACAACCGTGGGAGGTGTAGGCCCACGGGTGCATCGTCAACCTTCTCCGCAGTCGGAGTGTGGGAGCTGGCAACAACAAAAGCAGAGTGCTGGTGCGTGGGAGGGGCTGCGGTGGGTTGAGGAGCATGCGGTATGGTATGCGGAGCATGCTGTGAGGTATGCGGCTCATGCTGCATGGTATGCGGAGCATGCTGTAAGGTATGCAGAGCATGCTGCATGGGCTGCGGAGAATGCCGCATAGTGCTGGAACCCGGCAGCTCTACAGAACCTTCCCACTGCTGATGCGGTAGCTCACGCATGTTAGCAGATGGCGCAGCAAGAACATGCGTCTGGCAGGGTGGACTGCGCATCGGTGGTGGAGCTCTCACAGGTGGAGGGTGGGAGCAGGCAGCCGCAGTATCTGCTGAGCGCACAACCTCGGCGGGTTGTAGGTTAACAGGTGCATTGTCAACCTTCCAGCATGATACTCCTGCATGAAGGAGCAAGCTGAGACTGTATAGTCTGCAGCATGGACCACTAGGGTCTATGAAAGACAACAACAAACGGAGCTACTGTCCGTTGTGACTGAGGGTCTAAAACAGCTGGTGCGACAACAGACAGAGTTACTGCCTGTTGCGGTACCACCTTGCCTCTCTTGGGAGGTGTGCAGTTGTCGTACTGCAGCGAGTCCGAACTGACCCAGTGGCTACACCTAGGCCGTTGGACTTGCGCGGAAGGGACCGACTTGCACTTAAAAGCTGCAAGATTTGGTCCATGGTTTCTGCGAGAAACCTCTTCCGCAGACGAGGAATAAATGGGCTCTCTCGTCTTTGTGTGGGTGGGGTGATCACGTCGGCAACGTGTGTAGATACACCCGAAACCACGGAGGGATACGTCTGTTCGTCGATCAAGGCCTGTGGAACCCATAAGTCCTTCGACATTACTTCTCCCCTGGGCTTGGGAGCTTGTAAGAGGTATCGGACTAGGTGAACAACTGGCACGAACAGACGAACCCTCGAACGCAACACTGTAACACTTTGCGCATATCACTTTATCACTTTTGATTTTCTGTTTGCACTTATTTCACTGAACTCGAAACTTTAAGTGGTTTGTACCTGAAACACGCAATCCTATCCTTCATTAAAAGGTAGTAATTGCGAAAACAGTATTACAATGTAACAGAAAAACATAATGAAAGATAAAGAATTCAGTGGCTGGAAAAGAGACTAAACACTAGATCAAATAAACTACGTTTAAAATCTCTCACCGCATAAAGCCTGGGAACAAGAATAAAACTCTAGAAACGTTTTACCTTCTTCCCCTATAGCAACTAGGGAGAAGAGCAAAAAACGAGAACAACGTTACCCGCTTGAACGAAACGTTTATCCTCCTCTCTCTCCCTCCGTCTCTATCTCTCTCTCTCTCTCTCTTGACTTAGAACCTGAGAGATGAGCCCAATTATATATATCGTTAAAACATATTATTTGTTAAAGGAAAAAAACTGAAAGGTTTCCCAAATAAAAAGTTCCTTTATTAGAATTAAAACCATTTAAGCTAAGAAAGAATGAACGAAACGCTAGAATCGGTTTACTCTTACTGCAACGTGAAACCGTGAAATACTCTCTCTCTATCGTAACGATAGAGCGCAAGTTGAACGTTCTGAACGTCAACAACTGCGGAGACTAAACAAAACGTTAGTTCAACTTTGAAAACAGTACAAGACTATCAAAGAAATTCTTTCAAAAACCTTAAAATTAAAATAGCATAAATTCTCAACAGGAAAAACGATATGACGGGCTCAATGTTAATTAACTTCGGTTCCAAGTAAGGACCGCCTACTATTAGGAAAGGTCGCATATAAACAAACATAAAAATTAATTTTTATAAGTTTATAATAAATGGAAAGTTAATCGAAGAGGCCTATAAATGGCGGAGAGATATAAAATAAATCTATAACTTTGTTAAGCAAAATTACCAAAAACCTAAACACACTTCCGTCTAAGGGAAGGGTGGGTCAAAAAAGTGAAAGAGAGTCTATACTCTCTTCGACACCAACACTTCCGTCTAAGGGAAGGGTCGGCCATTTAAAAGTGAAAGAGTCCATACTCTCTTCGTCACCATAATTAAATCAAATTAATTCCAAAAGCTTGCTAAGCTAATGATAAAGCTTCCTGAATAGCGAAGGCTAAACTCTAGAGCAAATACATCACCAAATCGTGAACAATAACTCCAGAATCAACAGCGTATCCAAGTAGGTCTAGCCGGTGGCACGACAGAGGAAAAATTGAGTTCTTGTTGACAAGAAGTACTTGAGTACCTGCTCACAGATGGCGCTGTTGTGTACACCCCCACCTGTATAGCGATCGCTGGCGTATCCCGACCGTAGATTTCTGTCGGGCAACAGAGTTGACAGCTACATGATCATCGGGTAAGATTAATATTGAAAATGTATCATTCTCATAATTGAACAGACAAACTAAAATTTCCTTATATATTGTATGGATTCTCCTCCATAAACTAACTCCAGTTATCCTATTCAATTTATCATAGTGTATTTACTGGTTAACCTTAAATCAATGAATCAGCTTGTTCTACCTACCTTGACTACCTTACTTATCTTAAACATTGGAAAACTTATCTCAAACAATCTGACTAACTAACCTAGTCTCGATTAGTTCATAGGTCTTATCCAATGGTATTGTTTTTGACTTGCTGGGTATACTTCATTCATAGACTAACTTATCCAACAGTATAAAACTGACAACCTGGTGTGGCAAAAGTCACGTCTTTAATGTTCAAAAACTAAGAACAATGTGTTTTTTGCTAATGATTAACCAATGTTACCTTAAATCAATAAAAAATCTATCCAACCTTATTCATTAATTATATAATCCTATTTTTATCCACCATTGACTGCCCTATCGTGCCTTTGTCCCTTGACTGATTTTTCATTGTATAATCTAAATTACTAATCATACTTTACATCAACTAACAAATTAAATCCCCTCTCCTGTATATTATTTCCTGAGAGATATCAAAGAGGAGGAGTTGGGAAGTGACTGCTCCCCACGCTCAAGTTTTGGGGTGTCTGAATGCAAGTGGATGTAGTACAATAAGTGTAGAAGATATGAGATTGAAAGTTTATTTTGGAATAGAAGGATGGGTGAACTGCCCTTGTGCGAGACAAAGATAAAGGGTTATTGTCACTGTTGGAGCCCCTGGGCTTATAGTATCCAGCTTTTCCAACTAGGGTTGTAGTTTAGCAAGTAATAATAATAATAATAATAAAGGGTGAAGTGATGTTTGCTGAAGTAATAAGTAGTGTCTGGGATTGGAAAGGGAAGAGCAAGAGAGGGTGTGGCTTTATTGCTGAGTGAATGACAGGTACAGTACTGCAGTGAATGGTAGACAGGCCAAAAAGAAGGGAGCGTACCAACAGTTACAATGGGAAATATCGCCAGGACATTCTTGTAACTATATCCTCAAAGATGCTAACCATCCTGAGAATAACATAAGAGGAGAGAAAGGCATCGTTGGCGACTCCATCTACCAGAGAGAGAGATACTAACCATCTCGCTGGTAGTGTTAGGTAAAAGGGGAACTACACAGACTAGGGTTGCAAACACCGAACTACCTCTTGTCTCACAGAAACCGCTTTGTCAAATAGAGAGGGGACAGGTAGAAGGTGACTCGTGCATGGAGTAAGCGCTTTGACTGATCGAATCTCCCAGTGTTAAGTGACATGGAGTTGTGACAAACGACAGTCAAGGTCACCAACACTGACTGAGAACATCTGCCACTTAACTCCAGAGGAACTATTGCCAAGTGATGAAGAAGGCAGGCAGTAATTTGCTTGACAACAATAGAGACTGGTCAAAACCCAAAGTTGTCAGCACAGACAATGAACTACCGTGTCATCAGACTCACTAAGGCACTGTCGCCAAAAGAAAGAGAGCATGGGAAGGGGACATCTGATTCCATTGGAATGCGTATGCGAACCAATCCATTGTTTCAGTGTTGGAAGACATGCAGGAATGCCACCTGTGACTCAAGTTGCCAACACCAACCACAGACTACCTGTCATCTGATTCATTAAGGCACTGTGTTCAACAGCCAAGAAGAGAGAGCGTACCAACAGTGTTAGGATCTGAACGGTTGCCAGGATATAACTGTAACTAAATCCTCAAAGGCGCCAAACAAAGAGGCACTAAAAGATGCCAAACCACTGCTCATAATGTCATAATAAGCAGAGGGAAAAGGCATAGTTGGTAACTCAGTTTCCTGAAGAGAGACAAATTAGCTGGTTCAGTGTCAGGCAAAAATGGGGGAAATATCACACCAACAGGCAGACTATCTATCACCTCACAGAAGAAGGCACAGTCGGCAAGAAGGCACTGTCAGCAAGAAGCCACCTCCAACACTTTATGACAGGAACGTTCAACATGAGAACCACCGTCGTAGCCCTGAGTCTAAGGCTGAGGGCTCCTGGACAAAATCTCTATCTTAAAGATTTAAATCACATTCTAGATAAAAAGTCACAAGAACCAACAAAGAGACTAAAAAGCGAAAAGGGCGATTAGGAACTTTGGCCACACAATGTAAGAGAACGAGAGATTCTCATTGGCCAAGTAATCAATCCTTCTCTACTTACTTTGCTTTAAGGGCTGTTTTCCTGGTCCTATTACTCATGGAAACTCTGTGTCTTGCCAGACCTAAAGATCTGTTTGTCACATACAGTCTTAAATAAAGAGAATTGATGCAGAATATTCCCCATACTATATCAATCCATGTATCGAAGCACTTAGAAAACAAGAAAAGCTTCAGTTTCTTCTTGAAACCCTTCATATGTCTAGCACGAGTTTGTTGCAAGACTTGGAGCTCCATATTTGAAAGCTCTAGAACATAAAGTGGATAGACGTCTTGGTTTATATACTAAACATTGTGTAACTATTCTCGTGTCAACACGATTGTTGATTGCACGGTAGATAGCAATTCCCTTTGATATTCAAATAAGAGTCCTATGATGCAATGGTTGGAATTCCAAGAAATCTCGTCTAACAACAGAAGCCCTTTTTCATCAGCAAGGAATCTCTAATTAAAGCGGTAATAAAAAGCACCAGTGGAAACCCAGAAATGCTGCACCTAAGCTGCGTGGAAACATTCCAAAGCTACTCCCATCAGGAAGTAGATTCAACGTTTGAGACCAAGAGAAAGAGCAGAAAACCAAAAAATAATCAGTTCTTCATCTTCAATGAAGAACTGGCAAACCCTATTTCTTCTGATGAAAGAGAAAAGAATAGCAAGTTGAGATACTACTGCCTGACAGTTATGGGGTCCTTTGACTGGCCAAACAATACTACATTGGATCCTTTTCTCTGGTTACAGTTCATTTTCCTTTTCCCTACACATACACTGAATAGTCTGGCCTATTCTTTACACATTCTCCTCTGTCCTCATACACCTTATAACACTGAGATTACCAAAAAATTCTTCTTCACCCAAGGGGTTAACTACTGCACTGTAATAGTTCGGGGGCCACTTTCCTCTTGGTAAGGTAAAAGAGACTCTTCAGCTATGGTAAGCAGCTCCTCTTGGAGAAAGACACCCCAAAATCAAACTAATGTTCTCTAGACTTGGGTCTTTACCATGGTCTTCCACTGTCTTGGGTTAGACTTCTCTTGCTTGAAGGTACACTCGGGCACACTGTTCTATCTTATTTTTCTTCTTCCTGTTTTTTAATAATAATAATAATAATAATAATAATAATAATAAATGAAAACTCCTATCTAATGGTCTAAAGACTGTGTGATTAAACAAAAGAAAACAGTCCTGTTTTCTTCCCCTCAGTCACCATCAGCTGACTTACTATCTTCTGAACAGATAAATTCAATCACAAACAAAAGCCCATAAAAAGACTGCAAAAGCTTTTCAAGAAAACAAAATGCAAAAGAGAAATAGATAAATAAAAGTAAAGAAAGACAATACACACAATCCCTATGTAGGATTGAACTCCTGCCATGATAATGCTATCGTTATCAGAGTACAAGGGAGAAGCTACATTCCAAAGTTTCTTACCAGGGGAATGCATGTGCTTCACAGAAGCACATTTGAATTCTTGTTTTCTCTAAACTAAGCTGAATACACGATTGTAATCATGTATCCATGAAAGAGAAAAATACAAATCTAAAGCAAAATATATTCTCCCCAAACAACTGAATTCTGAATCTCCAAGCTGTCATCCAAAAAGTTTCAGGAATCCTAACAAGCAAACTTAGGATTTGGTGCAATCTTGCATAAGAGAGAGAGAGAGAGAGAGAGAGAGAGAGAGAGAGAGAGAGAGAGAGAGAGAGAGAGAGAGAGAGAGAGAGAGAGAGAGAGAGAGAATACAGTATGATAATGTATAAAAACAAATAAAATTTAAAGAAAAATAATAAAATACATAATGGAAAATGAGAAATAAAGCTTTTAGATTGACTTTTCAACAAATTCTGACCAGGAAAGCTCTACAGAAAGTTTTGAACCTTGCAGAGAACCAGAGTGCCAGCCAATGGGGGTCTTCCCTCCCTTTATAGGGTTCCTTGATACCTCACCCAAGTTGTTCATATCCATGATCAGAGCTAAGATCTTGACGGAGATGGACTACATCTCCAGGTAGATGAGCCCGCCTTCAATGGTGAATCCTCATCCACATATGAATGTTGTGAGCGAGTCGTGAGTGCCTAAACTAGAGAGTGCTTAGAGTGTTCAGCCTCTTTAGAGCACATTGTAATAGAAGAAGGCATGTGCACAGGAGAATGTACTTTAGCAGAAGGGCATATGTGCCTTGGAGAGGACACCATGTTAGAGTACGAGCCCACAAAAGTGAAGTTTGCTCACTCACCAGGGAGTGCTTAGTTACGGCCCAGAGAAAAACATGCCATAGAGGATGTGTGGGTAATAAGTGCACGTGATCAGGAGCACAGGCAATGGGCACTAAAAAAAAAAAAAAAAGCGAGTGTGACAAGCGCAAAAATACAGGAATGCAATGGACAAACTCGATGAGTGTGTGCATATAAATGAGCACGCTCTGGCCAGGGTGTGTGAACATGCAAAGAGATGGATAAGCATACAATGTCTCACATAATGCTTCAAAGAATATACAGTAGTAATGTAATGACCCTCAATTAACTTGCCATCACAGGTACCACTTCGCGATGCATCTGTTGTTTCACTTCTGCAGGGATCTTCAAATCCACAGCAGAGGGCAATGTTGATTATATTACACTAGTCAGAGGAGTCACATCCTCTTTTTCCTCGAAGTGGTTGTAAGTGTTTCCATCGTCTGAGCCACTGGGACTACAGATAAGGAAGATGGGTCCAAATTAGGAATTTCCTTAACCCATGTGGCAAGTGAGGAAGAATACTAGCAGCATTTTATGCTTTAAAGAGATGCCCTCCAAGTCAGAGAAGGCCAGTGTTTCCTTATGGCAATTTCCTTAGCATTGTTATCAAATCAAGTCTGAGGTTCATTATCAGGCAAAGAGTGGGGAATAGCTGCCTCTTATGGGTAACCAGCTACCACTATCTTTCTCGTAGCCCACCCATGAAGGAGATCAACATTGTCATCCATCTTTGTCACCACCCCAGAGGAGGGAGATGGAGAAGGATTAAAAGTTCGGGTACCGGAAGAAGAAAGAAGAACGCCCGCGAGGAGTCATTGTAGGGGTAAGACTACGAACAATTACGTCCCATGCCAGAGGCGTACAAATAATTGGGATCCACATGGCTCCTAATTAAGAAGGTTCTGCACTTATATACAACAACCCCAAGGGCAGAATCGCCATCTCCAAACGTGGTCAAAACGGAGACACCGAGTTTATGTGTACGACCTGGCGGCTTTAGTCAAAGTGGCTTTTTGGTGAGCTGGCAAGGGGGCCAGGACCTCCCTGCCATATACCAGTTACTACTGATACCTTATTATAAGCCTTAACAACAGAGTTCCAGCCAAGCAGATATCACACTCCTAATAAGGACGAGAATTCGTATTTGTGAAGAACAAATATTGAATATCCAATACTATCCTAATCTATTGGTAATTTAATTCAAGTTTAATTCATTAGTAAGCCAATACTACTTTAACCTTCTAACAGGAGCACCTAAAACCAACTCCCATCATTGGGTAAAATCTAAAATGGGTTCAACTAACAATTGTCATTGCAGTATAGAAAGAAGACAACCATACTGTAATTCTGCATTGAATAAGTAATTATGAATCGAATTATAATTTAAATTAAATCTTAGACTCAATCCAAAAACTTGCCTATCCTAATGCAACCCATTGGTAATCTATAATCATCATAATCCATAAAAGAACTAAACAAATGTCAATTTACTTATAAGTCAATTCGACCTCAATTTTATACCATTCAAATCCAACAAACAACGCTCTTTGTCAACATTACCTTTAAAATTTTAGCTAATGCAGCTCGCTGGTTTTTATAGATTCAACATTCTCAATGAAGAGCAGCAAAATTAGAAACCAATTTTCAGTCTCCCATAGCTCAAGATGCACCTGAGATAAAAAGAAGAACATTTGTAAAATTATTTTCAAAATTCTTCCACAATTTTTTAATAATCATACAACAGAATTGACCATGACGTTCTTACTTTTATAATTATCTAAAAGAACTTTTCAAAAAGCAATGTTACCTTTTTCATATGTATTAATGAATTGACTATCAAAAGTTTTAAAGTTTCACAAATATCTGAATATGACGAATTCGGAGATAATTTGTATTTTTCCCCAACTAATACAAACCTGTAGTTATTCATCTGGATATTCTTTCGGCGAAGCTGGAAGGTAGCCATTAGACTAAAAGTGTAAAGTGGCAACCCTGCCTAACTGCTTGAGCAGGTAGGCCGGGAGTGGCCTGGGGGTACCCAGTCACCTCTATATATACCATCACGGATGAGAGCTACGTCAATATTGATTGCAGGTAGGACTTATGGGGGACAGGTGATGGCGGGCCATTTTATATTCAAAAAAAAAAAATTCAGGTTTGTATTAGTTAGGGAAAAATACATATCTCCGAATTTGCCCTTTGTTCCCATACAAACAAACATTCCGTTAGGTGGGTGCAAGTCCTAATTCTGGCATGGACATTGACCCGGTTTTACCTAGTACAGTATATGACTGTGGTCTAGGGAAAACTTGAGACAGAGGAGGGTTTGTATGTCTTATATGAGCACATTCTGAGTTTATATAGGAATTGGTAAGAGGTTTCCCCTTGCTTACCTCGCGGGAAACAATGGGGACGTGGAGAGTATTTAAATTTATGACGTACTGGGCTACACAAGGGAAGTAATAATTACTTGCAGAGGTTGAAGCCAGCTTGCAGAGGGACCCATGGTGCTGTATCCCAAGGGAAGGGAAGATGAAGAAAGGAAAATCCACACACACACTCATTCATCCCAGTCTTAGCCAGGATAACCAATGCCCTAAACCAACTGCTACTTGTCCATCAAGGAGCCTGAGGCATTCTTAAACCACTTATTGAGCAGCCACCACAAGACCAATAGTAAAAGTATGAGTCTCCTGTGGGTTACATCTTTTAAATAATGAGCTGTGAATGCATTTTGTCTTTTCGACACACCCACTTGTAATACTTGCAATACACAAAAGTTGAGTTTGAATGCCAAGAACATACTGATGCCCCGGACATCATGGGCTCTAGGTTGTCAAGCAAAAGGAGGATCAGGAACTAAAGCTGTTTTGATCACCTGGCAAATCCAGGATGAAACTGTTTTTAGTTATCCTTCTCTTTACCCTACCGAAGCAGTGTGTTTAAGACAGTATCTCAAACTCCTCACTGGGCATAGTAACAACTGATCTGGATCACTAGTTAGAAAACGGAGACTCACAATCTGAAAGGGCCGAAATCTAGGGTCCAGTACCCCCGGATTTTGAGTCTTAGCAATGAACTCAGGGACGAAGCCGAGTGTCACTTCCACCGATCCCCTTGAATGGGTGATGTCATAAGAGAGGCCATGAAGTTCAGAGGCTCTTTGCCAAGGCTAAAGCGAGCAGGAACGCCATCTTCAAAGTGAGGTTTCGGTTACGTCCATGGGGTAATGGTTCGTAGAAAGGTCCTTATAAGGATCTCAAGACGCGAACCACGTTCGGAGGCGGCGGCCTAATCTCTGACTGAGGGCAAGTGATCTTGTAACTCCGTATGAGTAAAAAAAACCGCCAACGAAGCGGAAATGTCCACTCATTTCAGTTTAAAAGCGAGTCTCAATGCTGAGCGATGATATACTGTACAAGGAAATTTGCCTGGTACACGGAGGCTGAGGACTCACGCAAGTATCTGGACATTCTCTCCGCAACTTGTCACGAAAAGCCCTTCTGAGAGAGGAGACGCTGGATTCTCCAGGTGTGAAGTCGAAGTGACTGCACGGTTCTGTGGAAGATGTTTGGGTGTGGTTGTTTAAGTAGATCCGGTCATGGAGGGAGCTCTCTCGGTAGATCTACTAGTACTGTAGTTGCAGGAAGTCCAGGAACCACTCTGCATGATGCCAGAGCAGAGCTACAAGAGTCATCATTAGGTTTTTGGATGCTCTACTTTTATTGAGCAGTCTTATCAGACAGACTGGGGGAAAGGCATATACGTCGATGTTGTCCAGTCCGGGACTGGAGAACAGAACAGTGAAAGCTTACTGTTCAGAGATGTTGCGAGCAGGTCTACAGTCAGGGAAACCAACCAAGTCAGGACTTTGTTGGCCATCAGATGATTCAAAGACCATTTGGAGCCTACTATCCAAGTCGCTCTGCTCCGATTGTCCGCGAGCACATTCTTCTTGCCAGGAATGAAATGAGCTGAGTAGGGACACCAAATGTTCTCCTGACGATCTGAGGATCTTTACTGCAAAATGGCATAGAGGCTGCTAAAAGGTACCACCTTCTTTGTTCATGCAAGTCCCTACTGTTGTGTTGTCGCTCATCAACACCACAGAGTGACCAGCCAGCAACTGTTGAAAATGATGAGCTAGATATGCTGCTCTCATCTCTAGGAGATTTATGTGCTGGTACCTTTCTGACACTGACCAAAGTCCGGAGATCATATGATGCAGCAAGTGGTCTTTCCACCCTTCTTTTGATGCATCTGTGAAGAGCATCATGTCCAAAGGAGGGCCGAGAAGATTCTGACCTTTGCGAAGATTTTCGTATGCCACCCACCAAAGCAAGTCCATCACTTGTTCCAGAGTACAGTAATAGGAACTTGAGTGTCCGATGGATACGAGAGTTGGTTCCACACGAACTTTAGCTGCCATTGCAGGGATCTTATCCTGAGGCTGCCGTTTGGAACTAGATGGAGGAGAGAGGTTAAGTGACCTAACAGACTCAACCAACGAGAGGCCAGTAGAACTTCCCTTCTGAGGAAGGGTGAAGCCACCTCTCTCAGTCTGTGTACTCTATGGGACAACTGTCTGTTGGACGGTGCCTATTATCATACCAAGGTATACCAGTCTTTGTGAAGGTAGCAGTGATGATTTCTTGAGATTTGAGAAGCATGTCTCGGTGACGAAGAAGAATCGTCACCGAGTCTGCCAGGATTAGCCAATCGTCCAGGTATCTGAGGGGACGAATGCCATTCCTGTGAGCCCATGATGATACTAGGGCGAACACTCTGGTAAAGACCTGAGGAGCTGTTGAGAGACCGAAGCATTGAACCTTGAACTGGTATATTTTGTCCTCATGTATGAATCTGAGATACTTCCTTGAAGACGGATGGATTGGGATCTGGAAGTATGCATCCTTGAGATCCAATGTGCCCATGAAATCCCTTGGGTGAAACACCTGAATGACCGTGTCTGCCGCCTCCAATCTAAACTTAGTCTGTTGCACAAACTTGTTCAGAGGGGAGAGATCGCTGACTGGTCTCCAGCCTCGTCACCTTTTTCACTAGAAAAAAATTTGACTGTAAAAGCCAGGGGACCCATCAGCAAGCTCTTGCAGAGCACCCTTCTGCAGCATGATCTGGACTTCGGCCCTGAGAGTCAGCTCTTTTGCGCATCCCTTCACATAGAAGCTTAGATACACTGGATCCCGAGAGATTGGATGAAAGGAACGCGATACCCTAAGGCAACCATTTCGATCATCCAGAGATCTGCCCCGTGGAACTGCCACCTCTGCCAGAGGTGCTGCAGGAATCCTCCTACAGGTGGTAGGTGAAGAGGAATGCCATTCCTAGTAGGAGTGACCAAATCGGCCACTGCCCTTCGCTCCAAGTCTTCCTGTCAGACTCCTTAGAAAGATCATGGGAGCGTACCAATTGCGCCCAAAGGTCTCAACCGTAAGTCGAGCCACGAAGCCCCTCTCATGGTATACTTCGCACTTCTCTCTATGTTAAGGACCTCAACAGCCGAGAGGGAGCCCCTGAGAGAGGAGATGGTTTGAGACAAGATCCTTCGTCAGAGATTCCACCGAAGAGTCGAGGGACATGGTCGAATGCGGTTCTCCTTCGATCTCGTAGTACTTCTTTTGGAGGACAAAAGAAAGTGGTAAAGACCGAGAAGAGGAACCTGTCCTCAAGGGACTAGAAGTTTTGGCTATCTGAGCGACAATCTTCCTTTTGGCAGCCGTCAGACCTTTAGACCAGGGCAAGGCTGTACTGATTCTTGGAGGCTTCTGGGTCTTGAAGATCTCATAGAGAACCATATCCTTACCCTCCTGGGTAGTCGTACCAGGATTTCACCACCTATTGATGGTGTTCACGCAAGAGAAGGCCTACCAAAAGGTATGTTCCAACTCTCATTCTCTTGTTCCGAGTGAGAATTCGGACTGGCTGCTCTCGGAAGATTTTTATTGTTCATGTCCAAAGGTTCATCTGTAAAAATTAATTTTTAAATATAATTACCTGGTAGTTACATAACGGATTTTGAGCGAAGCGAAAAATCTATTTTTGGGTGAGATGGCCATGTCGTCCTGATGGAAATTCCTATAGGGTAGCTTCCTAGGGTATATTACAACTACGGCGATATTCCCAGAGAATTTACCTTAAGGTACCAGAATTCTAACTCCTGGAGCGAGTATCCCTCGTGAAAGGGATATCGCGACATATCAGAGGACGTATTCTTGACACGCCACTTGGCAATCTGCATCCTGGACAGAGATTTCGTCTCATAGGAGGGATTGGCAAGAAACGAATTCGGGAAAGAAAAAGGGGAGCCGCTCCCAAGGCTTCCCTATCCTCCGATTCGTATGCGTGCCTGGCGCCATCTGTATTCCTTGTAGCGTACACGAGGTGCTACAGATACTGTATGTAGGGAGGGGTCCTACAGCCCTTTCTTAGAAAGGCAAGGGCGGGTCCATCAGGACGACATGGCCATCTCACCCAAAAATGGATTTTTCGCTTCGCTCAAAATCCGTTTTTTGGGCTCAAGCCATGTCGTCCTGATGGAAGTGTACCAGAGCATTACTGTATCTGTGGATTCTCAGAACGTGCCATACTCCCCGGATGTAATTTTTCCCGGTCGACTAGACCTAGAGACCTAAGATGTTACCGTTATACATCTTTTCAACTAACTATAAACCATGTTAGAGCTTCCTGCCCCCTACAGGGAAGAGTCCTACTAGACTCTGGAAAAGTCTCGAAGAGTACATATACCTATGTATGAATACCAGGCAAGCTAATATAGTGGTCTCGCCCTATATTAAGTAAAGCATAGTTTGTAAAGAACCCCTGCGTCAATATGAAATATCGACCAGTTCTCCGCACAATACTTGTATTGGACAAAGGTTTTATATCCGCATAGGAGGAAAACCAATGCAACATAGCTTGCATAAAGGAACAATTCTATTAGAATTATCCCAGATAAGGTACATAGAATGAATGCTCAATTATACCAATAAATTGACACAGGTGAAGGAGACGCAAGGTTCTCAAGAACCAGTTTATTGACAGGCAATAAATAGACAGGTTAACCACGATTATATATATATATATATATATATATATATATATATATATATATATATATATATATATATATATATATATATATATATATATATATATATATATATATATATATATATATATATATATATATATATATATATATATATATATATATATATATATATATATATACATAAGAAGAGGATAAACCAAAACTTTAAGCATAAGTATGATAGTAAACAGAGCTTGTTTGTCTGAAAGAAAAACATTAAATGCCACTTTTAAGATACCGAGGTATCAAAGTCATAAAAGTCTGTATTACAAATCAATGACATTAGCGTTAGAAACGCTCGGCACACATGTCTGCACTTATGCTAGGTTCACCTTCGGAAATGGAACAGTCTACATGGGCAACACAGTGCCCTCACTTAGTTTGTAGTACAGTATGTAACTACACACTCACCCTGGAATTAATCGTCCCAATTAAGACCACTGTTCCTCGCAGAGTTAAACAGTAGGGTTAACACCGCGACCCACTGCTACCACAGATCTCTTTAGTTCCTCTACTTGCTTCGCATAGTGGCGAAAGAACACTCTGGAAGACTTCCAGCCAGTGTATGAACGGAGATGTTCAAAATCCCTACAATTAAAGAAATTTAAGGATGAGGCAACTTTCCTCGGATCGTGACCTGCGGGTGTATTGTCAGGATCCGCTCTGCCAATAAAATATGTGATTTTCGCTCTGAGTTGATTCAGAGATAAATTTGAGCCTGATGTTTCTCCCCTGAATAGTTGACCACCCTTGAAGTCTGAAGTTCTATGAAGATAGACCTTTAGGCATTCTACTGGACATAGAGATGCATCTTCTTTCAGAGGGCAGATTCTCCAGGGACCCCACCTGTTGGTGGGTAACTCATTCTTGGCGAGAAACGTAGGATCCGGAAACAGGTTCAGTTCTCCCCCAACCAGGAACTGAACACGACCTGCCTCTCTCGAGAGGCTACAATCTTACTAACCCTGGCCCCGGATGCGAGTGTAAAATAGGAAAATAACTTTTTGTGTCAAATCCTTTAACGCACACTCTTCATTGGTCAACAGAGAAGCGAAATGAAGAACTTGTCTAACGACCATGAAATGGGCTTTGGAGGTGCTGAAGGTCTGAGCCTAGCACAGGCTTTCGGGACTTTATTAAAGATCTCGTTACCTAGGTCGACCTGGAAGGCATATAGAATGGGTCTTGTCAAAGCAGACTTACACGCTGAAATCGTGTTAGCTGCCAATCCTTGACCATGGAGGTGGAGAAGAAAGATAAGCAGAAGTCTGTCAAGATCTCCTGCGGATTCTTCGCCTTGACAAAAGGCCACCCATTTTCTCCAAGATGACTCTTATTGCCTTCTAGTAGATTTGCACTTATATTCCTCAAGGAAGTCTATGCTGGCTTTCGAAATCCCGAAACGCTTTCTCACCGCTAGGGAGAGAACATCATGAGCTGCAGGGTACGGGTTTTCTGTAATGAAGCGCAGACAGTTGACTTCTGGACTCGCTGGGTCAGAACGGGATCTGGTAGCGGTACAAACTTCAGCTACAGTTCCAATGCCAAGAGGAACCACACGCTGTTCGGCCACTTGTGGGCCACTATTGCCGCTACCCCTTGAAGGATCTCAGTTTGTTGAGGACCCTCAACAGAAGGTTGTGAAGAGGGAACAGATAAATCTTGGACCATCTGTTCCAGTCGAGGGACATTGCGTCCACTGCTTCCGCTAAGGGGTCCTCGTACGGGGCACGTACAGGGGCAACTTCTTGTTGTCTTTCGTCGCAAAGAGGTCTATCTGCAGTTCTGGGACTGATTCAGAATGAAGGAGAATGATCCTGCGTCTAAGGACCATTCCGACTCTATCGGTGTGAACCTGGATAGAGCGTCCGCTGTCACATTGCGGACTCCTTGAAGGTGAACTGCCGACAGGTACCACTTCTTCTTTTCCGCCAATCGGAAGATGGCCAACATCACCTGGTTGAGAGGTGGTGACCTCGATCCTTATCGATTCAAGTATCTCATAACTACCTCGCTGTCCATCACCAATCTTATGTGGATCAAGTGACGCGGGGAGACTTTCTTTAAGGTAAGGAGCACTGCATTAGCTTCTAGAAAGTTTTAAGTGAAAGGTCTTGAATAGCTTGGACCAAGTCCCCTGGACTTTTTTCCGATGCGAGTGACCTCCCCATCCCTCCTTCGAGGCGTCTGAGTGAATCGTCACCGACGGGGGAGGTGGCTGAAGAAGAACCGACATCTTTAGATGTCTGGCTTGGGACCAAGGCCTGAGAAGAGTACTTAGCCGAAGCGGCTGGTCTTCTCAGATCTCTTCGCGCGTTTGATGCATAACTTCTCCAAACTCCGATTGCATCCTTTAGTTGTGCTCTTAGCACTGGGTCTGTCACCGAAGCAAACTGGAGAGAGCGCAGTACCCTCTCCTGCTCGCGTCTTGATATCCTTTCGGAATCTAGAAGTCTCTTGACAGAACCCGCTATCTCCTTCCTTTTCTTCGCCGGGATGGAGAAACGGTGTGACAAAAGGTCCCAGTGGATTCCCAGCCACTGGAACTTTTGAGATGGAGAAAGTCGAGACTTTTTTTCTGTTGATCTTGAAGCCTAGGTACTCTAGGAACTGGATCACTTGACTGGAAGCTTGCAAGCATTCTGTCTCGGATGCTGCCCACACCAACCAGTCGTTCAGGTAGGCTACTACCTGAATTCCCTTTAGGCGTAATTGTTTGAGAGCTACGCTCGCAAGCTTCGTAAAAATCCTTGGGGCTATGTTTAGCCCGAATGGCATGGCTCCGAAGGCGTATAGTCTTCGTTGAAGCCTGAACCCTAGGTAGGGGGAGAGTCGATGGCTAATTGGAATGTGCCAATAGGCGTCTGACAAGTCTATAGAGACGGAATATGCCCTCTTGGGCAGTAAGGTCCTTATGTGTTGCAGTGTTAGCATTTTGAATTTGCAATTCACTATGAACTTGTTGAGTGGCGACAAGTCCAGAATGACTCTGAGCTTTTCCGAGTCTTTCTTGGGAACACAAAACAGCCTCCCTTAGAAATTGATGGGCTTCACCCTTCGGATCACCTTTTTTCTCCAACAGTTCTTGAACGTACTCCTCCATAACGGGGGTGGAGTGTTGGAAAAACCGAAGGCACGGGGGAGGAGTGCTGTACCAGCTCCCGCCCAGTCCATTCTTGAGTAGGCTGTGGGCCCAGGGATCGAAGGTCCACCGATCCCAAAATTTCAGAAGTCTCCCTCCTACCGGTATCACCTCACTTGGACTGCCGTCCTGAGGTCTTGCCTTCCTGACCACGACCACCCCTGAATCCCCTTCCCCTTGAGGGGCGTCTAGACGAGCCTCTGGCTGCTCCTCTAGGCTTTGCTCGAAAGGAAGTAGACTGCCCTTCGAACGCTGGGGTGAATGCTGTGGAGTGTGTCGACACGGCCTGGGGTACCCACTGAAAAGTGGTCGGGGTTTGTGCCATGATCTGGGGCACTGGGGGCAATGGCAATTGCAGTTGCTGTTGCTGTCTAACAGGCTTGGCTGGCCGAGACGGTAGCCTAGTCCTCATAGTCTTCCTCATTGGTTGAGGACCCTCATCCGGGGAAGACTTTCTTTTGATAGCCAGGCCCCACTTCTAAAGAAGGTTTCTATTCTCCAAGGCGGCCTTATCAACAACTTCTTTGACCAAGTCGGTAGGGAAAAGGTCTTTTCCCCAAATGTTGGAGGAGATTAGTTTCCTTGGCTCGTGCCTCACCGTAGCCGAGGTAAACACGAACTCCCTACAAGCTCTCCTTGCCTTGACGAAGCCATAAAGGTCCTTCGTCACTGTGGCCAGATGAGTCTTGGCCACTACCATGAACATTTCATGGACCTTGGGGTCACTTGCCATCGTCTCGAGAGTAGTCTGAAGAGACATTGAGGCAGTCAGTCTTTCTTTTGTATCGAACTCTCTTCGCAAAAGAAAGTCAGACAGCTTAGGGAGGTCCTCGCCGAACTGACGTCCGGCAATATCAGCCTCCAACTTTCCAACTGAGAACGTAAGATGGACGTCCTTCCAGTCTTTGTGGTCCATAGGCAGGGCCAGCGACAAGGGTTTACACTCCTCTAGGGAGGGGCAAGGCTTGCCGGCCTCGACTGCTTTTAGTACAGCTAGAAACCATTTCTGTAAAAAGGGGAAGGCTCTAGTAGGCGAGGACACAAAGGAAGGGAGCTTCCTGTTCAATGCGGCTACCTTTGAGTTAGAGAAGCCCCTCTCTTTCATCGAGGATGAAAGTAGAGCTTCAGCCTTAGCATGGTCCATCACTATGACCTCCTTCGACTCTGTCTCCTCCTTTGAAGCTGGTTCCTTCCTCAGCCGTACATAACAGTCCGGATATGATGCCTTGCTGGGCCAGAATCCCACCTCCTCCAGGGGAACTGAGCCCAGCTTATCCGAGATGACGATTTTTCCAGTCGTCATCGGCATGTGCTCAGCATACCTCCATGGGTTAGCATCTGAGCACAAGGGAAGGTCTTTCACATTGAGCTTTTTCTGGGGCCCATGTGATTCTGCAAGGCACTGCATTCGCAGTTCCATTGCAGCCGCCTTCTCCTGATTCTCCTTCTACATTTGTTGGATCATTCCAACAATAGAAGAGAGGGCCTGTCCCAGCTCTACTGGGAGACCGGCCGATGTTGAGGGAATAGGCTCCGGAATCTGAACCGGAGTAGCCGACACCTCGTCGACGTCTACCTCTACAACGTCTGGGGCTTGAACTTCATCCTGGGCTTCTGCCAGGAGGTCTTCCTCCAGACACTCGTCCACATCAGACATCCTGTCATCTAACTGGATGTCTTGCATCGCGACCGCGACTTCAGCATCCACCTGGATCTGAACTTAGGGGATCTCCTCTTGAGGATGGGGATTCACTGCATCAGCTGATGCCTTAAGGAAAAGATACGCCCTCATCTTCTCACTTGGAAGATAAGGGCCAGAAGTGTTCTTTTGGAAGCCCCTTACCCAGGTACGAAGCTTCTTCCTAGCTATATCCCTTGATTCCTCCGTCCTAGGGGAATCAAAGGTCTCAGTAATCAGGTTAGTGCACACAGTACATACCTGAGGGTCCCAATACCGGAGATCATCCTTGGAGACAGCGTATGCTGCGTGTCTCCTACAAAACTCATGTCCGCAGAGGTTCTTGCTGCGGACGTTGCAGAAAGCACTTCCGCACTTCGGAGTGTCCTTCTGTAAAGAGAAGAAATTTCCATGAGTATCAAGTGAACTATGTATCACTGGATATGCATAGTATAGCATAACAATTCAACAAGGAAAGACACACACTTGTGTTTCCCTCACAACCCATTGCTGCAGCCTTCCAGATAATAAAATCAAATGGTTAATCTCTTCTAGAGTAACCAATGCAAAGTTTCCAGAGGAAACAGGTGGAGCTCACACCTAAGCAATGATTTTAAAAACCTGGATAATAGACAGGAAAGAACTCACTTTCCTATCTGTAGGGCAACAGCAAAGGACTGTGCAAGAAAACACAAAAGTGTTAGAACACACAGTGCTGTACCAACACCCTTACCATAGTTTTCTTCTTACTGTATATGTTATACTGAAGAATACTAGTACAGTATAGGGGGATACGTGCCGGCAAGTGCACTAGCTTTAAAGTATACTACTTAACAGCTATAAGGCGGCAGCACTCTGGTTCAAATGCATGTGCCGGTTGGCAGCAATTGCCGGCCGGCAATGGCTGCCGGCCGGCAACTACACAAGGTAGTACCCAGCTGCCGGCCACACTCTTGGTGACCGGTAGACAAGGGCTGACATAAGCCGGCCGGCAAAGGTACAAGACCTATGCCAGCCGGCAGCAAAAGAACCAGAGGACTACACCTGCCCGGCTGCCGGCCTCATATGCCGGCAGCCGGGTCGGGTACAGCACTAGAAGAAAAATAGAATGGATGCCGGGATAAGAGTGTACACTACCTCCAAGCCCCGCAATCCGAAAGAGTGCATATAAGGAAGGGGAGAATCTAATTCAGGCTTCCTGACCAATGCCGTCTGGCTCTACAGGCAGGCATGGAAGAGGGACCAAGGGAGGTCCGGGCAGCACTCAAAAATATAAGGCCCTTGCCGGCTGGCAGCTCTGCCGGCCGGCAAGGGGCTGAGTCAATTCCACATCCTAACCTATACTAGGTCCAGATGTAGAACGACGTACAGTACTGTAATGGCTAGGCCATTACGGAGATAGAGAGGGAAGGGACAAGAGGGTCCTACCGACCTTGCTTTAGTGACGGATCACCCGCAGCCAAGAAACTTATCTTAGCCTAAGGGAGATCTAAGGGGGAAGGCCAGCAATACTTGCCAGCTCCCAGAGCACCAAAGCAAGGAAGGTGTTGCTACTCCCAGGGAAAGAAACTTATCTTCCCTCGAGAACAGCAACAAGGACTAGTCTGGTAGATCACAAAAGAAGGAATCGTATCCACAGAAACCTTCGGTAGTGACCTAAGGAGGCTAAGCCCCCTTTTTGTCTGTGTCAGGCCAGCGAGGGAGACTCTGCCCCAATCCAAACAAACACAGACTCAGACTAAAAAACTCAGTTGTTCTGTCCCTCTTTGAACCATACTACAGGAACAGGAAGGTACAGTAACACCCCGGTATAGTTTTAACGAAAAAAAATTCGGAAAAAACCACTTAGGGATAAGCCCAAGGCTTAAACAGAGGGAAAGGGATTGCATACCTTCTCCGAAGAAAAGAAAGCAACCAGGGAGTATGATAAAGTATACTAAGGCTCCATAAGCAATTAGCCTAGGCACCAAGAGAATCGATTACCTAAATCACCGAAACTCACTCGTATACTATCTTGGAAATATTCCACACAGTCTTAAATGTATAAAACATAGCCTAAAGCTTCAATAAAATTTTTATTACACTCGGAAAAACCAAAATCATGCATGAAGTACTAGGACCAAACGACTAGGCTACATGGCCTAGCGTAGGCCAGAATGGCGAATACTTCGCCAAAATAATACTAAGCACGAAAGGAAATCCTATGTAATGCTAAATAGCTAAAATTTATTAAAGCACAACAACCAGGAATGTCGCTCTGACTAACTAAACTTATACCTAGCGAGCGACCGCGTCCAGGACGCCTCTGGTAGGCTACGGCTCTTGTATCAAAGATTAATCCTATTAATCACTCAAAATTTACCAAGAGCCTACATTTATACATAAAAGACATTATACTCAACTTATCAGAGGCCGACAAAGACGGAGAAGCCATGAAAAGTAGAATAAATCCAAGATTTGCGAGAAACACAGGAA
This sequence comes from Palaemon carinicauda, assembly GCF_036898095.1. Lineage (NCBI taxonomy): Eukaryota > Metazoa > Arthropoda > Malacostraca > Decapoda > Palaemonidae > Palaemon > Palaemon carinicauda. The sequence goes on along the minus strand of NC_090746.1, from coordinate 109,540,619 downwards.
AAAACACTGAGTTGTTAAGCTACGCAAAAAGGAATACAGATGGCGCCAGGATTGGCGCCAGGCACGCATACGAATCGGAGGATAGGGAAGCCTTGGGAGCGGCTCCCCTTTTTCTTTCCCGAATTAGTTTCTTGCCAATCCCTCCTACGAGACGAAATCTCTGTCCAGGATGCAGATTGCCATGTGGCGTGTCAAGAATACGTCCTCTGATATGTCGCGATATCCCTTTCACGAGGGATACTCGCTCCAGGAGTTAGAATTCTGGTACCTTAAGGTAAATTCTCTGGGAATATCGCCGTAGTTGTAATATACCCTAGGAAGCTACCCTATAGGAACTTCCATCAGGACGACATGGCTTGAGCCCAAAAATACAGTATATAGCTTAATCCCGCGTTTCGTCGGGCGCACAGCAGAACTATAACAAATTTGGAAATAATTTGTATTTTTCCTAACATACAAAACTGAAGCTATTTATTAGGGTATTACTTTTGGCAACGCTGAAAACCAGCCAAGACAATTTTAGTGAGGGATAATTAACCCATCCGCTAGTTAGCGGGAGGGGGTCGGGGTAGACTAGCAACCCCGCTCACTCACACCTGTCAGATGAGTAACCACTTTTGCTTTTTAGGCAGGACTTCTAGGGGGACAGCGTGGCGGGCCAATTTGTATAAATAGCTTCAGGTTTGTATGTTAGGAAAATTACAAATTATTTCCGAATTTGTTATTTGTTCAGACACAAATACAAACCTTCGCTATTAATTAGGGTGACATACTCTTAGGAGGGAGGAAGTCCTTACCAACTGGCCTTGGTCATGACCCGTGGTCCTCTCTATTTCGATCTGTGATCGATAGTACAGTAGAGGGAAACCGACCCTCGCTAAAATCAAAGTAGTTACAAGGTAACTCACTGATAGTTGCCTGCAGAAGCTTGAGTGAGAGAGACTCGTGGCTTGTCTTCACGTAGGAACTCGAGGATTCTGAGACATATCGAATACCCTCCCTCAAGAGGTATTGGTGACGTAACAAAGTATTCTTTCATACCCAGGATGCACAAGGGAAATGATTCTTACCTGCAGAGGGGTGAGGTCAAGCTATGCTTCGGTATTGCGGAGCTATTTCCCCAAAGGGGGAGAAGGAGAAAGAAAGAAGTGAGCCAGACATTCTTTTCATTCACCCTAGACTAACCCGGGTAACCTCAGCCCTCAACCCTCTGCTACTTGTCCATGAAGGAGCCTGAGGCATTAGATCACTTGTTGTGCAGCCACCACAGGACCAATGGAGGTTTCCATGCTCCTGTGGGTTACGTCTTTCAGGTAGTGGGCTGTGAAGGTCGTCTGACGCTTCCACATGCCCGCTTGCAATACCTGTGCCACAGAAAATTTTTTCTTAAATGCCAGGGGCGTTGCAATGCCCCTGACGTCATGAGCTCTGGGTCGGTTGGACAGGAGAGGATCTGGATATAGAGCGTATTCGATTACTTTCCTTATCCAGGAGGAAATAGTATTCCTCGTGACCCTCCTCTTGACCTTCCCCGTGCTGACAAAAAGTGCTGGTATACGGGGGTGAGCTTTTGCTGTTCTTTTTAAGTAACACCTCAGACTCCTCACTGGACATAGTAGCAGTTGGTCTGGATCTTCGGTTACAGAACGAAGACCCTCTATCCGAAATGGGCCGAACCTGGAGTCCGGCACACCCGGATTTTGAGTCTTAGCTACAAACTCAGGGACGAAGTTGAGGATTACTTCCCCCCATCTCCTGGAGAGGGAGACATCAGCAGATAGACCATGAAGTTCGCGGACTCTCTTGGCCGAAGCCAAAGCGAGCAGGAACACAGTCTTCCACGTAGGTGGCGATCTGAGGCCTGGCATAGTGGTTCGTAGGGGAAGCCCTTCATAGACCTGAGGACCCGAACCAAGTTCCAAGGGGGAGGTCTTAGCTCTGCCAGGGGGCAAATAAGCTCGTAACTGCGTATGAGCAAAGAATGTTCCGAGGAGGAAATATCGACTCCTTTCAGTCTAAAGGCGAGACTCAAGGCTGAGCGGTAGCCTTTGACTGCCGAGACCGAGAGAAACTTTTCTTCCTGAAGGTATAAAAGAAACTCCGTTATGGTTGGAACAGAGGCATCGAGGGGAGAGATACCCCTTCCACGACACCAACCACAAAAAACTGACCACTTTGCCTGGTAGACTGCCTCTGTGGATCTCCTGAGGTGTCCAGCCATTCTTTTCGCAACCGGTTGCGAAAAGCCTCTCTGTGTGAGGTGCTGCTGGATAGTCTCCAGGCGTAAAGTCGAAACGAGGCTACGGCTCTGTGAAAGATGTTGGCATGTGGTGGTCTGAGGAGGTCGTGTTATGGAGGAAGCTCTCTCGGGATCTCCGTGAGAGGATGCAGAAGGTCCAGAAACCATTCTGCGTGATGCCATAGCGGAGCTATGAGGATCATTTGTAAATTGTTGCTTGCTCGTACCTGGTTGAGGACTTTTCTCATCAGACAGAATGGGGGAAACACGTAAGAGTCCAGGTTTATCCACCGTTGTTGAAAAGCATCTTGCCAAAGAGCTTGGGGATCTGGGACTGGGGAGCAGTACAACGGGAGCCTGAAATTCAGGGCCGTTGTGAACAGATCCACAGTCGGGGAACCCCACAAAGTCAAGTGCCAACTATTTGAGTCGCCTGCTCAGCTTGTCTGCTAGCACATTCCGCTTGCCGGGAATGAAGCGAGCTGATAGAGTCACCGAGTTGTCTTCTGCCCATCTGAGTATCTCTACTGCAAGATGGCACAGCTGCTGCGAAAAGGTACCGCCCTGTTTGCTTAGATAAGCTACTACCGTGGTGTTGTCGCTCATCAGCACCACGGAGTGCCCCGCCAGGACCTGGTGGAACTCATTGAGGGCCAGAAAGGCTGCCCTCATCTATAAGAGATTTATGTGCTGGTACCTTTCTGATTCAGACCATTGGCCGGAGGTGTAATGGTGCAGTACGTGAGCCCCCCACCCTTCTTTTGATGCGTCCGAAAACAGCATCAATTCCGGGGGAGAGATGAGAAGATCGACCCCTTTGCGGAGGTTCGGCTCCGCCAGCCACCACCTGAGGTCCGACTGTTCCTCTAGCCCTATACAGACTAGGTGATCCCGGGAATCGGAGTGCTGGTTCCACTGGGATTTTAGTCGCCACTCGAGGGATCTCATCCTGAGGCGACTGTTGAGGACCAGTCGGGTCAGGGAAGAGAGGTGACCGAGAAGGCGAAGCCAATACTGCGCCAGGATCTCTTCCCGACTGAGGAAGACCTGTGCTATCTCCCTCAGTCTCTGGATCCTTTCGTCTGATGGAAACACTTTGTGCCTTAGGGTGTCTAATCGCATGCCTAGGTATACCAGTTCTTGAGAGGGGAGCAGTTGAGACTTCTCGAGGTTTACCACAATCCAGATATCCTGGCAAAACCTTAGAAGCTCGTCTCGGTGGTGAAGAAGGGCCGCCTCCGAGTCTGCCAGAATCAGCCAGTCATCCAAGTATCTTAGGAGACGGATGCCGACTCTGTGAGCCCAAGATGATACTAGGGCGAATACTCTCGTGAATACCTGGGGTGCTGAGGAAAGACCGAAACACAGTACCCTGAACTGGTAATGCTTCCGATTAAACATGAATCTTAGATACTTCCTGGAAGACGGGTGAATTGGGATCTGGAAGTAAGCGTCCTTCAGATCTAGAGTGCACATGAAGTCCTGGGGTCTTATCGCTTGTCTGACTGTGTTGGCCGTCTCCATTCTGAAAGGTGTCTGTTTGACAAACCTGTTCAGGGCCGAGAGGTCGATGACTGGTCTCCAGCCTCCAGACGCTTTTTTCACAAGAAAGAGTCGACTGTAGAAGCCTGGGGACCCGTCGAGGACCTCCTGGAGAGCTTCCTTCTCCAACATGGACTGGACTCCTGCCCTGAGGGCAAACTCCTGTGTGGATCTCTTAGCACAGGTCAATGGAATCGGCACTCGAGTCAGTGGAGGGAGAGAGAGCGTGAACGGGATACGATACCCTGAACGAATCATCTCGACCGTGCAGGGTTCGGCCCCGTGGTAAAGCCACATCTGCCAGCGGCTTTGCAGGCCTGCATCCCCCCACAGGTGGACAAATGGGAGAATTGCCCGTCTTATTGGGACCGACCTCGGCCAGATCCCTTCTTACCCTTTCCTCCACGGAAGGACTTTTTGCTGTGAAAGGCCTGCTTTGCACCCTTTTTACCCTGCTGTTTTGGTTCTCTGGCCCTTTTCGGCTGCGGGTTCTGCAGTGCTTTCCGCTGTGGCTGAGAGGGGTAAGGTTTAGCTGTTAAGACCTTTTGGATGAGAGAGTCCTGACTGGACTTCCTCCACCTCTCTGCCACCCGCTCGACATCCTCAGGATGGAACAAAGAATTGTCCTCAAAAGGACCATTTCTCAGACTCGCTACTTCGGCCTGAAGGAGATGTCTGTAGAGCTTGCCTATGACAGCATCTCTCCTCTTCAGGATAGTGTTGGCCCAAAAGGTTCACTGCCTGATTAGAGAGTAACTCGATGGCCCGAGTACCGGACAAAAGGAAAGTTTCCTGGAGGACTCCCGAGACAGGTCTTTAGACCGCATCAGTTGTCCTAAGGATCCTAACCAGAAAACCAGCCACGAAGTAGCCTGCATGGCGTACTTCGCCACCTTTTCCTGGATTAGGATTTCAGAGGCCGAAAAGGAGACAAGCAGTCCCATAAGTTTCTCGAAGGGGGTGGCCTTCGAGAGTGCCTCTATGGAGTGGTCGAGAGGCAGAGTTGGAAGAGATTCTCCGCGGATCTCATAGTACCTCCTCTGAAACACATACGGAGGAGGTAAGAGGTTGGAGGACGAGTTGGAGCGGAGAGAAGAGGTGGAACCAGTTGCCTGAGACACAGCCTTCTGTTAGGCACTCTTCAACCTCTTTAACCAGGGTAAAGCTGTACTAGTCCTATGAGGATTCTGAGTGCCATAGAACTGGTCAAGGACCATTTCTTTTCCATCTAGAGGGGCTGCCAATGGATCTGGAAGTCCATTGATGGAACGGATGCAGGCTAGGACCTGCCAGAAGGCGTGTTCCGATTCCTTCCTCTCATCCTCTGTAAGCTTAGGGCAAGCGGCTGCTGGCAGAGCGTCAAACGAGATCGCTCTGCCCTTTCATGTCCAAGCTCTCATCCATAGGAGCCCAGCATGGGTCGAAGTTGTCATCTGTATAGACTGGGGATAGGGAGACTACCGGGGAGGTACTTGCTTCCGGCTGCCTGGGAAGCAGTGAGGAAGGAAACCTGGCCGAGAATTTGGGGATGGTGAACAAATCCTTCGGATCCCTTGTCCAAGGGATCAAACCTACTTGAGGTTAAAAAGACCAGGACTACATCCAGGTTCCAAGTCATCTCAAAAGATCTAATGAGATCTGAAAGATCCTTGTTACCTGACACATCAATGTGTCGGTGACGAAAGACGGAGGCTAGCATGCTGCGGTAACCCTTGATGGTAGGCACAGCCAGCTTCTCTTTTGTACGCAGATACAACAGAAAATCTGCTATATTAGCTATAAAGGTACTGGTAGAGGAAAATTTTTTATTCCTAAACCATACTCTAAATATGTCCCACTTGGATTGGTAGACCATAATAGTGGACGTCCTTCTCACTCTGGCGATAGCTCGTGCAGCCTCCCTTGAAAAGCCCTTCGCTCTTGCCAGCTTTTCGATAGTCGAAAGGCAGTCAGATTGGGAGCGAGGAGATTTTGGTGGTACCTCTCTAGTGAGGCTGTTTGAGTAGATGGCTCCAATTTGGTAATGTTCTGGGGGCATCTACCAGCCACTCTATCATCTCCGCAACCCAAGGTCTCATGGGCCAAAATGGAGCTATCAGGGTCATGCGGATGTTGGGCGATTCTCTGAATTTTTTCAGGACTCTGTCTAGGATCTTGAATGGAGGAAAAGCATACACGTTTAGACCCTCCCAGTTCAGAAGAAATGCGTCCACTGTGGCTGCTTCCTGGTCTGGGACTGGAGAGAAAAATACTGGCAACCTCTTTGTCTATCGAGGGTTGACCCCACAACATCCAAAGGCTGGTGCACACCTCGTGATGCAAGGTCCACTCTGTAGTTAGAACTTGCCTTCTTCTGCTGAGCATATCCGCCCTGACGTTATTCTCCCCTTCGATGAAGCGAGTACAGTAATCAAGGTTAAGTCCTTCGCTTTCGCGCAGAGAAGTAAATCTCTCGCAGTCTCGTAAAGTGAGGCCAAATGAGTGCCTCCCTACTTTTTTATGTAAGCCAACGCGGTGGTGTTGTCTGCGTTAATCTGAACCACTCTTCCTCGGACTTCCTTCTGAAAGTGAATGAGGGCTAGGTGAATGGCCACTAGCTCTTTGATATTTATGTGCCATTTCATTTGAGACTATCCACAGACCCGATGTCTCGACCTTCCCGAGTGTTGCCCCTCACCCCATGTCCGAGGCGTCGGAGTACAACACTAGGTCGGGGTTCTTCTGATACAGATCGAGACCTTCCAGGAGTTTGTTGGTATCGTCCCACCAATCCAAGTGATTCCTGATCCCCAGAGGGATAGGCATCCACTTTTCCAGACTTTGACCTGTCGTCCAAAACTTTGCCAGATGAAATTGAAGAGGCCGTAGATTAAGTCTTCCCAGGGACACCAACTGTTCGATCGATGAGAGGGTGCCCAGGCGACTCATCCAATCTCTCACCGAGCAGGACCGTAAGTCTAGGAAATGTCGCACTTTTACTAGGCAATCCTGAATGCCTTTCGGGGCTGGAAAAGCCCGAAAAACCGCTGAGTGAATTCTCATCCCCATATAAATGATATTCTGTGAGGGTGTTAGTTGGGATTTGGCCAGGTTTACCATCAGACCTAACTGTTGCATCAAGGACATTGATATTTGAAGAGCCTCCAGACACTTTACTTGTGACTCTGCTCTGAGTAGCCAGTCGTCCCGGTACAAAGAAATCCTTACTCCCTTTAGGTGAAGCCAGCGAGCCACGTTGGACATTACTCGGGTAAAAACGTAGGGAGCCGTGCTCAGTCCAAAACAGAGTGCTTTAAACTGATAAGTGGTCTTCTGGAACACGAACCTTAGAAACTTTCTGTGGTCCGGGTGTATCGGGATATGGAAATACGCGTCCTGCAGATCCAATGACACCATCCAGTCTCCCTGTCTGGTGCCTGCAAGGACTGACGCTGAAGTCTCCATGGCAAACTTTACCTAGCAGACGAATTTGTTTAATGGACTGACATCCAGCACAGGTCTCCATTCCCCCGAGCTTTTCGGAACTAGGAAAAGACTGTTGTAAAACCCCTCCGAGGAGGTGTCCTCTACCACTTCTATGGCTGATTTTGACAGCATAAGGTTCACTTTCTCTTGAAGAGCTGCTGCCTTGGTCCCTGAGTGGGTTGTTGTCAACTCTAAAGGTATCGACCACATGCGAGGCATTCTCAGGAAGGGGATCTTGTATCCCTCCTTGAATACATTAATCGTCCAGATGTCCGGCCCCCTTTGGATCCACTCTCGTCGAAAGTGAGAAAGCCTGGCTCCCACTAGTGTCTGGAGATTGTATGTCTCACTTCCTTGATTTGGCTTGCTGTCTTGGGAATCGGCGAGCTTGACCTCCAGCCGCAATCCTCTGAGTTGCCCTTGAAGGGGATCTCCCACGTAAGGGCTGACGAGCGGGAGGACCCTCCTTTTGTTTCTTTGCTAGAAAGCTAGCTGGGAGGACTTTCTTAGCAGTCCTAGAGATGAGATCTTGTGTAGCCTGTTGTGCCAGAGCTGCCGACAAATCTTTCACTAAGTCCGGAGGGAAAAGATGTTTACCCAACGGAGCAAATAAAAGTTCAGATCTCTGAACAAGAGACAAACCTGAAGATAAAAAGGAACAAAGCATAGCCCTCTTTTTAAGACCTCCTGTCGTGAAAAGGGCGGAAAGTTCGATGGAGCCATCCCTCACACCTTATCCAGACAGGCAATCAGATGCATCTGAGCCTCGTTCTTAGGGTCTGTGGCCTCTGCAATTGCTCCGAGAATCCAGTCCATAAGGCTGAAGACTATTGTCCTAAAAATTCCCTTCAGCAGATGGTCCATTTCAGAATTGGACCACATAATCTTCAACTTGCTCATGGCTAACCTGCGTGAAGAGTCAACAAGTCTGGAGAAGTCTCCCTGGGAGGAGGCAGGTACTCCCAGACCGAGAACCTCCCCAGTCGAATACCACACACTAGATCTGGAGACCAATCTTGTTGGAGGAAAGGAAAATGAAGCCTTCCAAAGATCCTTCCTCTTGGACGTCCATTGGTTGAGAGTCGAGAAAGCTCACTTAACCGATCTAGCACGAACCATCTTCTTGAAGGAGGATGGTTTTTGGGGTCTGCCCTTCAAAAACTGAGAGGGCGATCTCTGAGGAATAGCTTGTGTAAAGTCCTCTGGCTACAGAGATGTTAAAACTGTCAGAAGCTTTTAAAGGTCAGCTGCCTGCAGCAAATCCTGAGATTTGTCCTCTAACACCTTTGCTAAAGGAACATCGATCTCTTGAGTCGAATGGGTAGGAGACAAAACCGCGTCATCCTGTCGGTTATCGTCTTCCATAAAGACCTCATCCTGTCCTGATGGAACATCGCGAAGGATATCATCCAATTGTGAAGAGGCATCACGTTGCTGCAAGGGTAAGTCCTGCTCGCGTGCGTCCAGTGAGCGTTCAGCATGCTGCATGTCAACCGCATGAAGGGGGGGAGCGTTAGCTGCGCGTCCAGAGAGTCGCGAAGGAGAGACAACAACTTGTCTATCCTGCTGCGAGGACAAGTCCTGACTGCATGCGTCCATGTTGCCGTGAGGTTTCAGCGTGCTGCAGGTGTCCCGCATGCTGTAAGTCTACTGTACAGCGTGACGTGAGGAAGCGTTAGTATTGCATCCAGAAGATCGCGAAGGAGAGACAACTGTTTGTCTAACATGCTGTGGTGGCAAAACCTGGCTGCATGCGTCCAGCATACGTCCAGACTGCTGCATGCGTCCAGTTTGCCGTGAGCTTCCAGCGTGCGGCATGCGTCCCGAATGTTGAATGTTTACAGCCTGACGGGAGGGAGCGTTAGTCGCGCGTCCAGCAAGTCGCGAAGGGGAGACAACTGCTTGTCTATCATGCTGTGTGGATAATTCCTGACTGCATGCGTCCAGACTGCTGTCTGCGTCCAGAATGCCTCGAGGGAGAGACCAGAACCTTGTCGCTTCCAACAACGCGTTCCGATCGATGCTAGGGAGCGTTGCTGAGCGTAGGATAAATACGCTGTCCGATAAAGTCTTGGTTAACGGCAGCTCCTTTCCTTGGTCTGTTGATGTCTTTAGGTTCTTCTGGACGAGACTTCTCTGTTCGAGAATCGTAAGCGTCAAACAGTGACGAAATCGACCTCTTTAGTTAAGACAGATCAGACACTTGATGAGCGCCGTGCGCTAACTGAACCGTGTACTGATCGCTGCGAGGGATCGTCAACCTTAGTCGGGTGACCACCAGGGGAAAGTCCTTGCGAAATTTGCGGCGAGCCTTGTGAGCGATCTGAACCGTGTACCGATCGCTGCGAGGGATCGTCAAAAGTAGTCGGGTGGCTACCAGGGGAAAGTCCTTGCGACATTTCCCAATCTGGGGGAGGGGAAGAAGCGTGTACAGAAGTAAACTGAGCACCTTCTTCCTCCGATGAACTACGTGTCTTACGTGAATGTTTTGGCGCTGATACGTCGTCGATAGGAAAACCTACGGCGAACACCAGTTACTGCAGGATGGTTTAGTAAGAGACATACGTCTCTTGAGAGGTCTTGAACGCAGTGGTTGGCGCCAACCACGTCGCGGTTTTGCGTCATCTAATGAAGACACACACACTTACTTACCTCGCCTTTCCAGCGGCGAGGGGGAGCGACCTGGGAATCGTCAACAGGATCGCTGGAGGGGATGTCCGTTCGCTGATCAAGGTCTGACATATCCTTTGGCCTTTCGACATTCTTTCTCCCAGGGGTTGGGGAGCATGGAAGGGGTCCCGGGCTGGGATTATGAGGGACAAGAACGGACGCACCCTTCACTTCCCTGTCACTATTTAAAAGCTTGCTTTGCAAGCCACGCAGTGCACCCCACATAACCTCTTTTTCCGAAGTTAGGGATAGAACCTGTGCGCCTAAGGCTGAAATAGCAGCCATCACACCCTTTAAAGAAGGTTCACTTACCTCTGACGCCAAGGCGGGGTCTGGGACTACTTCCTTAGGAACAGGAATAGGAATATTAAAATTATGTACATTGGAAGGAATATTACCATCAGAAGATCTATTTGACAGCACACTGGTCAATCTAGCCCTTCTAAGTCTATCCTTTTCTAGTCGCTTAATATAGCGATCAAACACATTCCACTCCGAATTAGACAAAGACTGACATTCATCACATCTGTTATTATACGTACAAACCTGACCTCTGCAACCAGTACAAATTGAGTGAGGATCAATAGAGGCCTTAGGCATACGTGTCTTGCATCCTCTAATACACTTTCTTTTAGAGTCGGCCATTTAGTAAACAGAAAAAACAAGTCCAGGTCAAAATCCAACAGTGTCTATCTAAATCTAGAGTGAAAAGCTAAAAGAATATCCAGAAACAAGCAGCGAAAGCCATTAACAATACTCAGACAAAAGGTACTTCACCAAATTATAGAATAAAGTAATACAGTATCAGCGAACGAATTTCCTAGGTGTTGACTCGATCAACGGCAGAGAATTTCTGAGGAATGTTGGGAATGGTTCTGGTAACTTATGAGAGATGGCACTAATGTATGACCACCTACTGTCATGGCGGCGAATGCCGCGAAGTTTGAATTTCTGCCGTGCGCGCGACGAAACACGGCATTAAGCTATACAGTATATATGTAACTACCAGGGAAGTTACATATTTAAAAACATGGTTTTTCTCTCCTGTTTCACCCAATCTGTACTACAAAGTTAGATACATTATAATTACATCATTTGATCAGGTCTTAGTGGAAATCATTATTCAACGCAACTTTATGGTCGCCTGTGCACTTTCAAATCATAAAGCTGAGCTTAGCTTGGCTACTTCAGTTTATACATGGTTACACTTTGTACTACTATGATATTCGGGGCCTCTGTAACACGGTTTTTTGGACTTTGCTCCCTATCAAAGCATTGGATGTAACGGAAAGTTGACATATGTATATTTTACAACCACACACAATTTTTTTTCAGCATTATCAATAACCTAAACCCGATAGTTTTAATTTTTATGGAGTAAAAATGCTCTAGCTGACGCCATGGTCAGTGATAACGAGCCAAGAGTCGAAAACATTCATTACGTAAGCAATGTAAACACCTTTTGACAAAATTTTGCCCCGCCCATCCACCAGACACCCATTCACCTTGTTCCATCTCCTCTGAAACCCATAACAGTCAAGAATGGCTAACAGGATTTGGAATTGCCCCTGTGATTGCAAAACTGCATTTGTCTTACGACTTGCTACTTTATACAGTCAAGAGAAAGCCCGTGGCCATATTTACTATAGCCTGAATAAGTAATTATTCAGTTTCTAGTTTAAATCCAATGTTTATGGTCTGATTTGTATTCAGCGTAACATGATTATAATACTTGTAATGTCATTCAGGCTTTTGAACATTTCCATTAACTATTCACTATGCCACCAAGAGAGAGAGAAAGAGAGAGATTGTATGTAAACAGTCTTTATATAACTATTTTTGTTAGAAAAAGATTTTTTGTGCTAAAATCTCCATCAGACCAACGGATCATCCGATATAATTTTTTTCTTCTTCTTCTTAGGCCGTACGACCGTGTTGGCTATGTTTTGGGCATGACTGCATTTTGTAAATAAATCAGGAATAGTTTTAGGAGTTTTATTTGTACATCTAATGGGAATTTATAGAAGTAAAATGAACATAATTAATTTATCCTTTAAAATAATTACTACATTTAGCCAAACAAATAGTAGTAAAGATGATAATGCAATGAGAGAATGATACCATTCTTTATCTTTAGCTTCTACATCGACAAGAACATACCCAGTTGCCATAATTTGTCAGCTTAATGAAATAACCTATCATCTAATGTTAAACTTAATTTCTGAGGAGACCATGGCTTATTGCACAGTGAAAAAACATGACAAAGACTTTATGAATGGCGGAACGATACATAAATGTGGGTGGGGTATCTGTGCTAGCGTAGTAATACTACTGTAGCAGTAATATACATGAATTCAACGTCAACTGCTGGGATCCTTGAGGATCATTTAGCACTTCTTACAACTACTCGAGAATTGAGTTTTTTTTAGCCAGATTTTAAATTTTATAATCCAACAATGCCCATGATAGCCTTCAGTGTTATCCTGAATTATACCGAGGCCAAAGTGGGTGGAGCCTCATGAAGTCATCATTCTGACGATAATTATTGGTGAAGGTTTAAAGGCAAAATACAGTACCGGCTTTTTTTTCAGTAAATAGGTAGGTAGATAGACAATAAATAAAAATTGCTTGACATTGGATATAGCAGTTATCAAATCAAGCTTGTCTACTACGTTTTTGAAAATTACCAACTATTCCCTACACCTTGTCAATCTGATTGTGACCTATAAAGTAGACTGTAATTTCTTAGGAAACTTATTTTGGGAGTTAGACTAATAATCAAAGTGGTTTTTGTATTTATTAACATATTTTGTTGGTTTACAGTGAACCCTCGCTACTTCGCGGTTCGACCATCGCGGATTCACCACTTCGCGGATTTTTTCCATAACCCATATATATACAGTAATATATATATATATATGTATGCATGTATTTATGTATATATGTAGGTATGTATAGCCTATGTGTATACATATATATATATATATATATATATATATATATATATATATATATATATATATATATATATATATATATATATATATATATATATATATATATATATATATACACACACACACACACACACACACATATATATATATATATATATATATATATATATATATATATATATATATATATATATATATATATATCTAAAGTAGGAAGATGTGATGTAGTTCTAAGGGAAAAGTATGGGAAATATGTCTGGGTAATAAGCAAAGCTCTACCTCCAGTTTGTTTCTTCATTATGATCAGAGATAAATGTAAAGAAAACATTGGTTGCCATTTTTTATCGTGCTTTTTAGCGTGTTTAGGAAATGCATGATATAAAATCACCTTTAATATTTGTGCCTGTTTTAGTTTAGGGTACTGTAGTACATGCATTAAGTGTTCTGTACATTAAAGGGTAGTTTGTTAACAGTACTACGTACAAGGGAAGGTTTTAAAAGTCTGAATATACATGTTGAATAAATAGGTAAATATGGTGTCACTACTTCGCGGATTTTCACCTATCGCGGCCGCGACTGGAACCTATCTACCGCGATAAACGAGGGTTCACTGTATTCATTACGACAATTATCAGTGAAGAGGTTTCAGAGTTCATAAAGGTGTACTGCTTTGCTTTTATTTCAACTTTTGTGTCATTGTTGGCAGAGGTATAGCCTTCGTTACGTATAGCCAATCATCGATCGAGAAAGAGTGAAGAAATGCCGTCATAGGTTACGTAACGAGTGCGTTCGAAACCTCTTCTCTGAGTAAGTTGGCCCGTCTTCAAAAAACGTCACTTTTACATTATAAGTACCAAATTTATTCAACCTACGTAATGCAGAATATAGTCAAAATTTATGTGTAGATATAATGTGCATTCTGAATAAGCGTTATATTTATTAAACTTATAGATAAGAAATTATTGCGAAAAAACCGTGTTACAGGGGCCCTGAGTCTCATAGTAGTTGCAAATTTAAATAACACAAAGAAATTATATTATTTTTCCGGTAATGCTAGAAAGATGAAAGTAAGAAGCGTGTCCAGTGCATTTCCTGTGTGAGAGATTACTGTAAAGGCTAGTTTTGTGGACAAGTGCTTTTTTTATTTGAACAATCACCGCAGTTTTTACACCTGATTAAGATAACTCGATCTCTGACTATAAAGGTAAGTCATTGCAGATTTAGTCTAAGCCTAAGCTAGTCATTACAGACCATGTCTCAGCTCAAGGTAAGGATACTGCCGTTTTAGGGGAGATTGCAAGGGGTAAGTAAGGATGCGGCTTCTAGGTTAGGTTAGCTAGTGCTCATGTTTGTTTCCTTTTATAATCGGACCATATTAAAAATATAGAAAACGTTATGTTCAATAGAAAACGTGGCTTGGAAGATAACAGACCCGAGTTATAACTGTGGCACTAAGTCCGTAAGTGTTGTTTCACCCACTCATTTTTGCAAGAAAAGACATTTTCTATGCTAGTTTTCTTATTGTTCTGTTGGTTTTTCCAGTGATTATGCTCCCTAAATTATTAGTTTTCATTTCATACCACCCAAAACCAGATTCCCAGATGGGGTAGGATCAGGTCAACTCCTACCATAATCATCTCATATCCAATTAACCAGTTATTCCAGGCTGTCGGGAAGTATATAGTTGATTGGGTCACCTGATTTTTTGTCAGGCAAAATACTTGCCCACTCAGCTAAAGCGCACAGTGCCACATGTAGGCTACCACTTGCCAGAACAGAGAAGCAATAATATAATATCTAATAGTGAGAGAAGCAAGCCAAGGCGGAGCAGACATATTAGTGAATAATAAGAGTAAGTTCATGAATCAACATACTCGTAGATAGCATTATGATAACATGCATATTTTTGTGATTTTTCTTCTCATTACTTTATACCTGTATACCTGTATGTGAAGTTTCAATTCATTGTTCATAATGTTTGTGTCCATCGGTTATGGTCATAACCCTGTACCATAATATGGCATGAGTCCCGTTTGTCAATATTCAATGTTAATTTGCAAACATACCTTATATAAATATAATGTACGAGCAGCTCCAAATTCTAATAGATTTGCTTACTAGGATTAGTCATTTTTCCTGGTACTTATAAGGTACCAGCTTGTAGCACCCAAATGCAATGCTGGGTACGAGGTGACTTGGTACAAAGTTTGTTTAGTATGAAGTGACATGGAAACATTCCCACATTGGGTAAAACCCATTACTGAAGGGAGGTTATGTTGGGTGGTGGTAACCTGAAATGGTACTTTTGCGGAGGGTAATACTGTAACATCAGAACACAATTTAAAAAAAAAAAAAAAAACTTTGGGAAATAATGGCTTTTTATGCAAAAACGACAGGGTTCTATTACAGGACAGTGGTAGACAATTGGTACAGAGGCTATGACACTACCCAAGACTGGAGAACAACGGATAATTTTGGACTTTCTTAGAAGAGCTGTTTACCATAGTTAAAAGTCTCTCTTCTACCCTTAACAAGTGGTAACTAACTACTAATAAACAATTACAATGCAGTAATTAACACCTGGATTTAATATGGAAGTGTTTGTCGATTTAGCTTTCATTAAAAGTACCTTACAATTGAGATCGATAAAATCCCTGTCCGTAACTATAACAAAACCCAATAATTCAGTATCCCAGGAATCACAATTACGAAATAAAAACAGAAAGAAACTGATTATTGAAGAATACTCAAAACTAGAACTAGAGGCCTCTAAACTATTTAGATGTTTCATGCGCTATTAAAATTAATACTCATTATACATTAGACTTCGACTTACGAAGTTACCTCATAGGTAAAATGTCAGCCTACGAACTATCAACACTGCAAACTACATATTAACTCTTGTTTCATTTGAAAATAATACCAAAATAACTCTAAACACAACAATGAAACCTCTAAATGAAGGGTACTAACCTTTGGAAATAAAACATGTAACGTTTAATTGCCTAAAATGTCGTAAAAAAGTAGAAAGCTTCTTCAACCACAACACTGAATCTTATGATGTGACAGGAGTGCGGAAGAATACATTTGGCAAGAATATTAAAACGTGGAAATATTTTCTTGAACCATTTAATTTGATCGTATCTTTCCTTTAAATACCATTTTATAAAGCTAAAACAAAAGATACATTAAATTCATAAGCTTAATTCGGCTAGTTTTATGATAAGACGGAGGAAATACCATGAACTACTTTTAGGACTTGTTTCCCAGACTTTTTTTGATGGGGGGGGGGTGGGGGGGGAGTATTAAGCTAACAGACCCCCGCCCCCTCTGCATATACAGTATATATATATATATATATATATATATATATATATATATATATATATATATATATATATATATATATATATATATATATATATATATATATATATGAGGTAGAAATTTATTTCTATTTGAACACGATGTTGTGTTGATATTTATCCATATTGACTCATTAGGGGTAATTTGAATGAATTACTACCAATTGTGTCACGTGGTGGCCCGGGGAAATCTGGTAAAACTCGCTGGTAAAGAGACTGATGTCTCACCAGGTAAATCCTCGGACAACTAGATTAGTGTCAGGTTCAGATTTCTTTTATGGGCTCTCGTGGCATGGTTGGTTTCGACCTGGCCTTTCATTAGAAGGGGCTAGTGTTCGATCCCATGTATGAGGTAGAAATTTATTTCTATTTGAACACGATGTTGTGTTGATATTTATCCATATATATATATATATATATATATATATATATATATTGTATACAGTATATAATCAGTGGGCTCCACAAGCCACTGGTAGAGTTGGAAGACCCAGCCCTACATGGCTGAGGACTTATGAAGCACGAAGTAGGATATTGATGAATGGAGAAGTATTGAATTAAAAATTCAAGATAGCGAGGACTAGCAAAATTTAACCGAGGCCCTTTGCTTCAATAGGCGTAGATGATGATGATGATATATATATATATATATATATATATATATATATATATATATATATATATATATATATATATATATATATATATATACGCACGCACACACTAGTGTACGCAACCCGTCAAAAATGACAGCTTAATAATTAAATATGCACGCACATAGATTCAGCCCTTCCACATTTCTAGCTACAACACGGGAGTTTCGGCAATTATTGAGAGATTGCGGTTCCCCTGTGTAACTCTTGTGGTATCACCTCTCACAAGGACAAGACTATCTTTTCTCCTACCAGAGAGACGGAGAGAGGCCGCGCAGTCATATGTTTGGTAAGGACGCTCAGCGTGATATATATATATATATATATATATATATATATATATATATATATATATATATATATATATATATATATATATATATATATATATATATATATATATATATATATATATATATTCTACCCCACCTCTTATATTCACTATGTACAGTATATGTGAGTTTAAAAAGTATTACTCCAATATTCCTTGATTTAGATTTTTTTAACTTTTGGCATTAATTACACCCAATGGGAATTAAGGATGGAAAGTGCACTAAACTCGCCAAAATCAAAACTTAATTCATTCCCGACATAGCATCAAAAATATTGCGTTAAATCCTGGTTGAGGTAGATACACATAAATTACCTTTGGGTTTAAATTTTTGGCAGAGTAAAGGGAATTAAATATTATGCGCTACTTTCGACTTAATAATTGCTTGTATACAAAAGTTTTTTCAGACGCTAGTGACAAATTTGCCATTCATATACTAGTGGTTGTGGTGGCCGATGTGGTAACGTCCCTGACCTTACACACATTATACAATTCTACTTTCACAGTCACTCACCTTCTGTGTGCCGAAACTCCTTCTTCTTAATACCTATATTATTTAGTTATGCAGCCCTT